>NC_053493.1:267286786-267611786 GCF_905171775.1 Rana temporaria | reverse complement strand
CAATATGGCTGAACAAATCTGTACCAACAAAAGCAATGTTGGGGCAGCGATTTCCCCCCCCCCCCCTCTCAGAACACACTGATTAGCACCAACTTTTTGTTGGACTTATAAACAAGCTCCCGGAAGGGAACTCGTTCATAAGTAAGGGACTTTACTGTACTGTAGGATTTTAAACGCTTGCCAACCAGCTGCCGTCGTCATACTGTGGCAGGTCGGCTTTCCTGCGCAAACCGCCATAGGTGTATGTCAGTGTTTGCACAGGTGATAGCGGGCACGCGCCCGCCGCGGGAGTGTGCCCGCAGATCTGTCCACCAGTGACCCACGATCGCAGTATACAGAGGCAGATTCTCCATTCTGCCAGATGACATGTCGGATATCTTCTGTTCCCAGTGATCAAGAACAATGATCTGTCATGTCCTTGGTAGCCCAGCCCCCACCTACAGTTAGAAGACACCCAGGGAACACACTTAACCCCTTAATCGCCCCCCCCCAATGTGTTAACCCCCTCCCTGCCAGTGTAATTTTTGCATTGATCAGTGCATTTTTTTTACAGCACTGATCAATGTAATAATGTCACTGGTCCCCAAAAAGTGTCATATGGGGTTATATTTGTCCGCCGCAATGTCGTAGTGCCGCTAAAAATCGCAGTTCGCCGCCATTACCAGTAAAAACAATACAAAAATAAATAAGTCCCTAAATCTATCCCAGAGTTTGTAGATGCAATTACTTTTGCGCAAGCCAATCAATATACGCTTATTGCGATATATATATATATATATATATATATATATATATATATATATATATATATATATATATATAATGTGTGTGTGTGTGTGTGTGTGTGTGTGTGTATTATTATTTTTTTACCTGAAATATGTAGAATAATATATTTTGGCCTATACAGATGAATACATATTATTATTATTATTATTATTATTATTATTATTATTATTAATTTTTTTTTTTTTTTTTTTTTGATATGTGTTATAGCATATGTATTTTTTTGTTGCTTTTTATAGCGCAAAAAATTAAAACCGCAAAGGACATAAAGTTTGTATAGGTACAGCGTCGCACAACCGTGCAGTTGTCAGTGAAAGCGACGCAGTACCGTATTGCAAAAAATGGCCTGGTCATTAAGGGGGGCAGATCCTTCCGGGGCTTAAGTGGTTAAAGCCCGACTAAGGGCAGCTAAAAACAATTCAGGGGGCACCCAAGCCCAGTCAGAGCTCCGTGTATCAATTCAGACACATAGCCCTGACCAGGCCCCACCCCCTCTCTCCCCTGATTGGCTGGCTGGCTGACTTTGACAGCTGTGGGAGCCACTGCTCTCTCAGCCAATCTGGAGGAATGTCCTGGATAGCTGAGGGGGATCGTGGACATCGCTGGAGAGAGAAGAGGCTCAGGTAGGTTATTAGGGGGGTGCTGGGGGGGGGGGGGGCTGCTACACACAAGGTTTTTTATTTTAATGCATAATATAATTAATGTAACTTTATCTCTTTTTTTACATTCCCATTAAGATATCTTGTAAATAGTTTAGCATTATATAATATGCATCTTTTTCTCTTCACAGAAGCAGGGTTTACAGCATATTGTAAATATTTCAGTATAACTTCACACAGGGGCTTAACTAGAAATCACAGGGCCCCATAGCAAAATGTTGTATGGGGCCCCCCACAGCCGCCCTAGTGTCAATGCAGCGTTGCCTGTGCCCTATACAGCCCCACCTGTGCAGAGGAAGAGGAAAACCGGCTTAATTAGCAGAAAGCGAGATTGCCCGCTGTAATGGCTTTCATTTGAATTTCCCGTGGCTCATCGTCGCATAGCACCACCTCTTGGCCTAACGCCTTTGATGACGTCACATGCCCCGCATTGGACCAGCGTTCTGTCTATCAAAGGTGCCGGCCAAGAGGTGAGCCCCGGGAACACTGGAAGTTCTAATGAAAGCTATTACAGCGGGCAATTCCGCTCTCTGCTGATACGGACAGCTCGTCTTATCCTCTCCTCTTTCTTCCCCTGGCTGGGAGACCATGCCGGCGGTGCTCCCATCCTCACCGGGCCCCCCTTATGCTCACTAGGCTGTGGGCCCCATAGCGCCTGCGTGGGTTGCTATGGCCGTAGTTCTGCCACTGGCTTCACATCTTTGAGAGTGGGGAACATGTGCAAAATCACACGCATTCCCCACTCAGAGAAAAGCTCTGCAATAATTTATTCTGGCCATTGAAATGAATTATTGCTAAAGTGCTAGCTTGTAGGTGCGTATAGCAGCTTTAAGTGTTTTTCCTACCTCGCCTATACGTGCCTTAAAATGTTCCACATTTTGTCATGTTACAACCAAAAACTTAAATTTTATTTGTTAAAGTGGCACATAATTGTGAAGTGGAAGGAAATAATAAATGTTTTTTATTTTTTTTATTTTTATAAATATGTAAAAAAGTGTGGCGTGCATTTGTATTCAGCCCCCCTGAGTCAATACTTTGTAAAACCACCTTTCACTGCAATTACAGCTGTAAGTATTTTTGGGGATGTCTCTACCAGCTTTGCACATCTAGAGAGTGACATTTTTGTGTTGCATCTGAGTAAAGGGGGCTGAATACAAATGCACGCCACAATTTTCACATACCGTATTTGCCGGCGTATTAGACGACCCCCTATTTTTCCAGCTAAAATGTGGGTTTTGGCATATACTCGCCGTATAAGACAACCCCCTTCATACTAGTCTGCCTGGAAGCTGAGGGGTAGCCGGAACAACCGCTGAGAGTAACGGGCTTTATTCAGCTTTTTTCCGAATCTCACTGTGGACATCCACATGCCTCACTGTGCCATACCTTATTCCTGTACTGCGAGCGTCCATTATTTAAAAGCCGTGCCTCCTCCTCGTGCTGTTCCGTGATAGTCGCCTGTGTTCCGCCTATCATGGAGGTCCTCTCGTCCAAAGCCGAGGATGAGACGACATCCGTGATAGGCGGAACACCGAACAGAGGCTCTGCTGGGAAACCAAGTGTTCCGCCTATCGCGAAACAGCACAAGGAGGAGGCGCGACTTTTGAATAATGGATCCCCGAGACAGGTACCGGCGTATAAGACGACCCCTGGGTTTTGTGGCAAGTTTTTAAGCCTAAAAGGTTGTCTTATACGCCAGAAAATACGGTATTTATTTGTAAAAAAAAAAAAAAAAATGAAAACCATTTATCATTTTCCTTCCACTTCACAATTATATGCCACTTTGTGTTGGTCTATCACATAAAATCCCAATAAAATACTATTATGTTTTGTAACATGACAATATTTTGAAAATCTTAAGGGGGTATGAATGCTTTTTCAAGGCACTGTAAGTGCATGGACACATAGGCTAACATGGAGGGGCATTTAGTGGCAGGGGGAAAAAATGCCTGATGCCCCTAGGAGCAGCCTCCATTGTGCATGAGGCCTTCCGCTAACTGTAAAATGCCATTATTTTAAGACTAAACACCCCTATCTTACAAGGGACAGTGAGGTACATTATTTATACTACTTCTTAGGAAGATGCCTTGTAAGGATAGTCTTAGGTGGTTTTCTTCAAAAGGTAATCTTATGCTGCCCAATAAAATATGGATTATTAGATTATGGCATGTGGAATACCTGAAATATGTATGCATTTAGAAAACTAGAGTAAGTCTCATCCACACAATCATAAACCTTTTTTTACTTCAATCAGCCACTCCTCAGACCTCTTGTTTGTTTGGTTGGGTAATTTCTGTCAACCTCCACTTGGGGGTCCAGAGAAGAGGAACTGCATGAGCAGTCTGGAGCTCTTTGCCATTAAAAAGACCAACATCTGTCAAGAGTCTTATTAGAGCAAATGTCCATTCTAATGAACTTGACTGGGTGAGGCTGAGAGGGCAGCATGGTCAAATTATGATACCACTGTTGTCATACTAACCATTCTTCGTTTAATTTAAAATGGGGGGGGGGGGGAATTATTATTATTATTTGGAAGCACTTTATATCATTTTGTATTATACAAACAGAAGAATATAATCTTTATTGATTAGGCATAGCAATTTTTTGTTTTTCCGTCAGATATATGTTCTTGTGTTCTGGATATGTTTAGCTGGCTTCAGTGCCTATGTTATGTTTGCTTGTAGGAAAACAAGCCAGCTGGTTTAATGGCCTTGATGAAACAGCAGAAGGCAGTAAAGAAAGAAAGTAATGTTCGTATGAAGACTCTAAATGTGATCCTGTATGATGCATTAACCGGCTTGCTGGGTACATCAGAAGTCAGTGATGAGGTTCATGAATTGTGTATTGAACTATCAAAGGTATTGTAAATTACTTTCCTATTCGTGATTAGTGTTTGTCAATTTTCTTTTGATTTCTCACCCATTTGTAATCTTTGAATGACTTGGCTTTTGTATGTTTTTTGTTGTAGGTATCCGTATCTGTGGACTTTTCAGTCTGTCGAGCTTACTGGTTAAGCAGTGGCAACAAAGACACTGATACTGAGATAGAAAAAGTACTGCAGAAGTATGCTTCACGGTTTAGGTATTTGCAATTTCCTTTACAAGTAACCTGTTCACTTGATACAATCTAGTAATTCTAAAATGTAATCTAGCCACAATTTCTATGGTTAGGGTGTAGTTCCTACTAGTAGCATCCAGTGTTTTGGCAGCAAATTTCGATTTAGTTTTAAAAATGGCATTTTAGTTTTAGTCCCATTTTAGTCATCGTATTTTAGTTGACTAAAATTTCCAGTACATTTTAGTGGAATAAAATCGATTTAGTCAATTAAAATTGAATGTGCACAGTACACAGTCCCCCAACCCTCTGCACAGTACACAGCCCCCCCTGCACTCCCAGGAGACCCCCAGTCTCCTGGGACAGCACTGCCATCTTAGTCTAAAGTTGAGAATAAATCACTACCAGACCTTTCTCATACACAGCTTCTCCTGTGTCACTCTCATTGTAACTCAGGTAGCTAGATTCAGGTACGAGCCGCCTATCTTTAGGTCGGCGTAGCGCATCCTATTTGCACTACGCCGACGTAACATAGTGAGGCAAGTACTGTATTCACAAAGCACTTGCCTCCTAAGTTACGTCGGCGTAGCGCAAATGGCCCGGCGTAACCCCGCCTAATTCAAAATAGGCAGGTAGGGGGCGTGTTGTATGGTAATGAATTCACGATTCATTACCATACATGTAAATGAAGCACGGGTCGTATAGCGCATGCGCGCGCATGCTCAGTATCACGTCGCAAATACTCCTTGTTTTCGACGTGAACGTAACCTACGCCCAGCCCCATTATGAATCGGCTTACGCAAACGACGTGAAATTCGACGGCTGTCCGACGTCCATACTTAACATTGGCTGCGCCATCTTTTTGGTGGTTTATCTTTACGCCTAAAAACGCCTTACGTAAACGGCGTATCTTGCATGCGACGGCCGTGCGTATGTTCGTGAATAGGCGTATCTTGATCATTTGCATATTCTCGGCGTAAATCAACGTACACGCCCCTAGTGGTCAGCGTAAATATGCAGCTAAGATACGACAGCGTAGGAGACTTACGCCGGTCGTATCTTGGCAACAGATAAGCTTATCTCAATTTGAGCATACCGCTTAAAGATACGACGGCGTATCTACTGATACGTCGTCGTAAGTCTTTATGAATCTAGCTAAAAGTCTCTAAATATGCCTCCAATAGATTTGTTCTTGCATGGACCCGGTCACATGACTGCCCTCTTCTGACGTTTCATGGATGGTCATGTGACGCTCTCTTCCTCCAATTCAAAGCAACACTCGGAGGAGGAGGGCGGCCACGAGAACTAAGCTGGGCTGGAGAAACTGGAGAGTGCAAAATCTGGTCCGCTGTGCATGGTAGCCAATCGGCTTATAACTTCAGCTTGCTCAATTAGGCTGGCCATACACAATGCAAATTTATTTTCTACAACTACAGGGGTCCATGATTCACCCCCCTCATTAACACAGGCAGTGTTGACAGGGGAATCAGCAATTGTGCTCTCACGGTGGGGTAAGCCATCCCTGCAAGAAGAAGACAGAGACTAGCTGTTTTAGCAGTGGCTGGCAAGAGAATCCGGCAGGCTGGTTGTACCCAAGTTGATCGATCAACTTGGTACATTCAGCCTGCCAATTAACTGTTCGAATCTCTGCTGAACCGGCCGAGATTCAAACTTTGACAAAAGAACCTGGAAGCTGATTGGTTTCTATGCAGAGCTGAACCCGATTTTGCACACTCCAATTTTTTAGTAAATCAACCCCACTGTCTTTGCAGCAGAGTTGTACTGTTCACTGTGGCTTTAAGTTTAGATGTTTTGGTTTTTAATGCATTGTAATTTACATATGTATTTTTTTTTCCGAGGCATCTTATGATAAGCCATCATGTTCTTGGCAATGTTCCACCAGTTGTGTTTGTGAGGGACAAGGAAGATGCCAAGAGGCGAGAGGTATGTGAAATAAACCGCATCAGTTAAAGCGGAACTATACTCGACCGCACTCTAGCCAAGATGTCGCTCTTGCAGATCCCGAAGTTCTAAATTGAACTGTGCATACATGGCTCGTGTACAGTGCAAACGGGCAGGTATGACTACTTTAACCCCTTCACGCCGGGGGTACACATATATGCGGCCTTAGACCCCTTTCACACTGAATCGTTTTCTCTTTCGTTCATAGACGGACACAGCATCCTTTGACCTTAGGGTTATGCTTCTTCCTACCAGGAGATTTAGGCAGAATTCTACAGCACTTAAGGTGTTAAAAACTTTCCTTCATGCCGCTCCTCCCAGGGGGCGTGGCTCCCCCAGGCATAACCCCCACTCTGCTTTAGCAGCCTCAGTTTGTTTCTGCCTAACCGTCAGGAGAGTCAGGCTCTCTCTGGAGTCCTGGACTCTGGAGTTTTTTCTTGCAAATTTTTTTGCATTTTGCGAGTTTTTTCCTCGCTTTTTTATTTTATTTTTATTTTTGAATCCTGCGATTCTTCTATCAACAGCCGACTGGGTGACAGGCTGGGTCCTCGACCCTTGTAGTCCCCCCAGGTTCGGCCTTCGAGCGTGTGCCGGCCCTCAGCTCCGCTTTGGGACGTCCACGACAGGCCCCATTGCTCCAGGGGCGGCCGGGGAACTTCGGTTCTAGGGCACACATATGACCGGTCTCTATGGCCTTGTCACAGTGTGTCTGGCTGACAGCCATGCCGTTCGCGGACGTTGGTTCTGTCTGGGATACCTCCAGCCAGGTAGTCGCAGGACAGGTAAGTAGTGGCCCCTTACTCAGGTAAGTGGTCTGGCTGGAATGTTTTCCCTTGGGAGGTCGACTGAGGGTTTTCCCCTGCTTTCCTCTCTCCCTTATTCCTCTCCCTCCTTTCCCCTTTGGGTGACGGCTGTGCAGGGGGTTTTTTCCCTGGGGCTCATATTTTTTTTTTTTTTTTTTTTTTTTTTTTTCACTCGGGTATGGCTGGGGCTGTTCTGTGTCACTGCAGGGGACTGTGGTGGACATTCTGGGCATTTTTGTGTGTGCTGTGTGCTGTTTTGGTGTACTGTCATTTTTGGGTACACTGTCTTTTTAAAACTGCGCAACGGCGGCCATTTTGCCGGAGCCGCGCTTGTATTATTCGGCGGCCATTTTCTTGTGGCCGGCGCCATTTTCAGCACTAGTTCGGCCTCTAGTGGCCGTTTCGGCGGGGAAAAAAGACCGCGAATCATCTGAGGGGACAGACGCAGCGCTGCAGCTTCTCCTCAGCACACACTTGCCTTCACAGACCGCGCTGTACCAGGGGGTGGTGAGTCTCAGGGGGCCCCATACTGTGCTCTAGCGGCCGGGAGGTGACCTGTGGGGGACTTTTTTCCTGCCCTTGGCAGTAGGGGTGAAATGGCAACAGCAATATGGAGCCTGTATCAGGCCCCTCATTTCTTACAATGCCGGAATTAACCCTTAAGTGCCCCTCCCCCTGCCACATCTGTTGAATCGGTGTCGGCTGTCCTGGAGTCTTTTCTCACCAGGTTTGAAGCAGCCAGTGCTCGGTTGGGGGGTAAAAAAGCGCCCCCCCCCGGAGGCTGTTTCTGGGGATATCTCTGACGCAGAATCTGATGCTTCTGGTTCTGTCATGTCAGAGGATGCGGGCTTAACCCACATGGACAGCGAGGATGACTCTGCTGCGGAGTCTGCTGATAAGGAATTTGTTGGAGCTCTTATTACTGCGGTGCGTGAGGCTCTTCATTTAGAGGATTTGGCGGAGACACCAGCGGTGTCAGTCCTTTTGGATTCCGCAAACCACCGCGTACCGCTAAGGTATTCCCCTGTGTTCCTTATTTAGACAATATGTTGTATAAGGAATGGGATACACCGCAAAAGGCTTTTACGGTTCCTAAAAGCTTTGCTACCGTTACCCCCTGGAGGAGGACTTTTTTAAAAAAGTGGGTCACTCCTCCGTCGGTGGACCCTCCTGTGTCCAGACTGAGTAAGGCTACTACGTTGCCTGTGGAGGGGGCTCCTGCTTTCAAGGACCCCGCTAATAGGAGAGTGGAGGCCGTGGCCCGCTCCCTGTTCTCGGTGGTGGGTTCGGTGGTAAGGCCGGCTCTGGCCGGAGCCCTGGTAGCTCAGACGCTGACTGAAAGGGCGAAGCTCCTGCTGCAGGACCTGGAGGTCCAGGGGGCTTCCGAGTCCTCTAGGGACCTGGCTGAACAGTTGATTCAGGGTCAGAAGTTTCTCTGCGAGGCGGATATGGATTAGATTCCTTTGCTTTCCAGGGCTTCTGTCTACGCAGTGGTTCTGCGCCGCCTTATATGGCTGAAGTGCTGGTCGGCTGACCAGTACTCAAAAAAGGCCTTGGTAGATTTGCCCTTTAAGGGCGGACGGCTTTTGGGGGCATCCCTGGATGACATCATTAAGGATGCCACTGGAGGTAAGAGCACCTTGCTCCCTCAGTCGGGGAAGGGTAGGGAACCTCGCCGCAAGCAAGGTCCTACTTTTACTACCCCCTAAACGGTTTTTTTCGTGCGCCAGCGCGGCTGGAAAAGGTCCGCAAGGTGCAAAAGCCCTTGCTGCCGGGCGTAAGCGCCCCTGGTTCAAAAAACCGAACAAGCCTGCGGACAAGCCTGCTTCCGCATGAAGGTCTGCCCCCGCCCGGGTCTCGGGTGGGGGGACGGCTTCACGACTTCGTGGATCGGTGGAATTCTCTTCTATCCGACCGTTGGGTTTGCGAGGTGGTCGCCTCGGGGTACAAGATAGAGTTCCTTTCTTGTCCCCCAAACAGATTTTTTTTCCATCCAACCTCCAGCTTCCTCCGGATCGTCGGCTAGCCCTGTCCGGGGCTGTCCAGGATCTTCTGGACAGGGGGGTGGTTGTGCCGGTCCCCTCGCTGGAACGGTTTCGGGGGTTCTACTCCAATCTGTTCGTGGTCCCCAAGAAGGGAGGGGTTCGCCCTATCCTGGACCTAAAGGCCCTCAACTCCTTTGTCAAGGTGCAGCGATTCAGGATGGAGTCGGTCCGTTCTATCATGGCGTCCCTCCACCAGGGGGACTTCATGGCGTCCTTAGACATCATGGACGCATACCTGCATGTTCCCGTTTGCACAAGCCACCAAAGGTATCTGCGCTTTGCGATCGGGGAGGACCACTATCAATTCGTGGCCCTCCCGTTCGGGCTGGCGTCGGCACCACGGGTGTTCACCAAGGTGCTCGCCCCGATCCTGGCCTTGCTACGGCAGCGAGGGATCGCTATCGTGGGATACCTGGACGACCTTCTCCTGAGAGCTTCTTCAGGCTCAGAGTTAGAGGAGGACGTGTCCATCACGTGTCGGACTCTGCAGGAGTTCGGCTGGTTTCTGAATCTCAGAAAATCAGTGTTGGTTCCGTCCCAGAGGCTGGAACCCCTGGGGCTGGTTTTGGATTCGGGGGAGACAAAAGTGTTCCTCCCATCGCAAAACCTGCTGACCCTGCAATCTGCAGTGAGACAGTTGTTGACCCAGAAGTGGTCATCTCTTCGCTTCTGCATGCGGGTTCTGGGTCTGATGGTGGCCTCCTTCGAGGCAGTTCTGTATGCCCAATCCACACCAGGGTACTACAGAAGGAGATTCTGTCACGATGGGACAGGGTCCCATCTTCTCTGGATCACCAGATTCGGTTGAGCCATCTGGCCAAGTCTTCCCTGGCATGGTGGCTGACGTCTCTGGTGCTTCGGTCCGGGAAGTCTTTTCTTCCGTGCCGCTGGACAGTGGTCACGACGGATGCCAGCCTCTTCGGCTGGGGGGGCGTCTGGGGCACCCAGTCAGCCCAGGGGCGCTGGACTCGGGAGGAGTCCCGCCTGCCGATCAAGCTGTGCCTTGTCAGGTGGTCGCTGGAGCTACAGGGCCGTCCTGTCAGGATCCAGTCCGACAACGCCACGGCCGTGGCGTACATCAATCATCAGGGCGGCACAAGGAGCTCGGCCGCGGCGACGGAGGTCGCTCACATACTTCGGTGGGCCGAAAGGTCCGTTCCGGCCCTGTCGGCGGTATACATTCCGGGAGTTCTGAATTGGCAAGCCGACTTCCTAAGTCGCATGACTCTGGATCAAGGGGAGTGGTCTCTCCACCCGGAGGTGTTTCAGATCCTGTGCCAAAAATGGGGCACTCCAGACGTGGACCTTCTGGCGTCCCGTCTCAATCGGAAGGTACCACGGTTTGTGGCTAGGTCAAGGGACCCGTGGGCAGACGCGTCAGTGGCTCCCTGGGTCAATATCACCTGATTTACGCCTTCCCTCCTCTAAGGCTCCTACCCCGCCTGCTGCGCAGGGTGGAAGCCGAAGGTATTCCAACGATCCTGATCGCCCCGGATTGGCCGCGTCGCTCTTGGTACGCGGACCTGGTACGTCTGGTGACAGACGCCCCCTGGCGTCTGCCTCTGAGGGAAGATCTCCTGTCTCAGGGCCCGATCTTCCATCCTGCTTTACGGTCACTGGCTTTAACGGCGTGGCTGTTGAAAACCAGGTACTGAAGGACCGGGGCCTGTCGGGCCCGGTAATCTCTACCATGCTGCGTGCACGGAAGTCCACTTCTCGAAAAATTTACCATCGTACATGGAAAGCATACATCTCTATGTGTGAGGAGATGAAGTGGCACCCCCGTACTTACGTGGTGTCCCGGATCCTGCTGTTCCTACAGCGGGGAGTGGACCAGGCTCTTGCCTTGAGCACGATCAAGAGTCAGATTTCTGCTCAGGCTGTTTATTTTCAGCGTCCCTTGGCAGCGAATTCTTTGGTTCGCACGTTTGTGCAGGGGGTCCGGCATGTGGCCCCCCCGGTGCGCCCTCCGCTACCTTCTTGGGACTTGAACTTGGTCCTCTCGGCGCTTCAGCGTGCCCCCTTTGAGGACATTCGGGAGATCCCCTTGCTGACTTTGTCGCAGAAGGTGGTCTTTCTGGTAGCTATTACCTCTATCAGACGAGTGTCTGAACTGGCGGCCTTGTATTGCAAGGCCCCCTACTTGGTCATCCATCAGGATAAGGCGGTGCTGCGCCCGCAGCCCTCTTTTCTTCCGAAGGTCGTTTCGGCCTTTCACATTAACGAGGACATTGTTGTTCCATCATTATGTCCTCAGCCGAAGAACCCGAAGGAGGCCTCTTTACATTCTCTGGATGTGGTTCGGGCCCTTCGAGTTTACTTGTCGGCGACAGCTCCGTTCCGGAAGTCGGACTCGCTGTTCGTGTCTGTGTCCGGTCCCAGTAAGGGCCTGGCAGTCTCGTCGGCCACCATTTCCAGGTGGATCCGACAGGTTGTGCTTCAGGCCTACGCCCTGAAGGGGCGGGCGCCTCCCTTTCGGGTCATGGCGCATTCGACCAGGGCGATCGGGGCCTCCTGGGCTTCCGACACCAAGCCTCTGTGTTACAGGTGTGTAAGGCAGCGACCTGGTCGTCGTTCCACACTTTTTCAAAGTTTTATAAGGTGGATGTGAGTGCATCTTCTGATGCCTCCTTCGGCCGCAGGGTGTTACAGGCGGCAGTTTAAGGTTGGAGTTCCTCCGTTGAGTAACTCCGGTTTTGTTTGGGGTGTAACCTGTTTTTGCTGTGTTATTTTCCCACCCCTCGAATTTTTTTGACACTGCTTGGGGACGTCCCTAAGGTCAAAGGATGCTGTGTCCGTCTATGAACGAAAGAGAAAAAAGGATTTTTGTACTCACCGTAAAATCCATTTCTCTGAGTTCATAGACGGACACAGCACCCACCCCTCCTTTGTTTGTACTGCTTGTTACGAACTGAGGCTGCTAAAGCAGAGTGGGGGTTATGCCTGGGGGAGCCACGCCCCCTGGGAGGAGCGGCATGAAGGAAAGTTTTTAACACCTTAAGTGCTGTAGAATTCTGCCTAAATCTCCTGGTAGGAAGAAGCATAACCCTAAGGTCAAAGGATGCTGTGTCCGTCTATGAACTCAGAGAAATGGATTTTACGGTGAGTACAAAAATCCTTTTTTTACAGCGTTTTAGCTTTAAAAATAGCGCTATTAAAACGCTCATAAAATGCTCTCCAAGCATCTCAATGGACCCTTTCACACTGAGTCCTGCAAGCAGCATCTTTGGAGCAGCTTTTGGGCGCTGAAAAAAACGCTCCAAAAACGCCCCTCTCCATTGAAATGAATTGAAAGCTCTGTAAAAACGCCTTACTCTTTCACACTGAGGCACTGAAAAAACGCCCTAAAACGTTAGGGTCTTAGCGGTACTTTAACAGCACATTGGGATTGCAGATGAGGCTTGGCTTGAATAATGCCCCAGTGCGAAAGGGGCCTTACGGCGCGTGGGCCCTACTGCTGAGTGGCCTCATATATGCGTACCAGAATGTAAACAAAGCTGTGCCATGAGTGCACGCCAAGCACGCTCCTGGCAGTTACTGGCTAATAAAGCTCTCTTTGTGATCAGGGGCTTTCTGATCATATGATCATTATTGCCCCCCCTCCCGAAATTTTCGCTCTTGTTTATAGCGCAAAAAATAAAAACCGCAGAGGTGATCAAATACCACCAAAAGAAAGCTCTGTGGGGGGAAAAAAGGACGTCAATTTTGTTTGGGTACAGCGTTGCATTACTGCACAATTGTCAGTAGACGCACTTCAGTATCGCAAAAAATGGCCTGGTCATTGGGCAGCCAAATCTTCCGGGGGGTGAAGTGGTTAATTTGTATGCAATCTGGCTTAAATCTAAACTAAATTGAATAAGAAAATTGTATAATGTATGGCCAGTTTTAAGATAACTTCGAGGCAGATATAAAAGTTACAAATTAATGCATCTGTATTGATACTTCAATAAATTATTTAATGATGTCTAACTTTTTTGGTGTTTGGATGCTCTTGTTTTGCTGTAATATTGAAAATTCTGCTCTCTGAAAAATAATACTGAATTTTTTTTTTTTTTTTTTTATTAATTTTTTTTTTAACACAAGAGGTGGGGCTAAATCATCCAATAAGGACACATGTTATGGTGACAGGACAGCTAAGATGGTAATTTTCTCTCATTTCCTGGTGTTTCTCAAAGATAGGAAATGAAGGTAAAACTCCCCACTTGGACAGAGACTGCAAAAAAAAATTGCCTGATCGGTTTTAACTTCCCCAACCTTTTCTAAGACTAGATTAAATATGTATTTGGCTATGCATACACTTTACAGAAAAAAAAATTCAAATAAAATAATTTTCAGTACTTTACACATGCGTGTTTACAGCCTGTGCTAAGGTACAAGGTGGTATTAATGGACATTCACTAATATTCTTTTGTAGATTGAGGATCTATTCACAATTTTAC
This sequence comes from Rana temporaria, assembly GCF_905171775.1. Classification (NCBI taxonomy): domain Eukaryota; kingdom Metazoa; phylum Chordata; class Amphibia; order Anura; family Ranidae; genus Rana; species Rana temporaria. Next base: position 267,598,041 of record NC_053493.1, on the reverse strand, counting down.
AATCTGAAGAGGATAAAGTCTCATCAGTCATAACGGATGTATCCAGGTACCTATTGCATGTTACTGTGATTTTTGTCTTTTAGAACATTGGTTTGTTGAAAGATCTTTTCCTTTTCCCTACTTTACATGACAGCAGATGAAAGGGAGAGAGGAGAGCATGTTAAATAAACTTAATTTGTTCCACACACACAATGCTCTTTTGAAGTGGGGACCAGGTTAAAATCATAGGGCTCCTCTCTAAACTGACTACTCAGAAACCTTTGGGTGGCCAAGACTGTGGCAATGCAGTAGCATGTAGGTGAGAGGAAGGACCCCAAGGAGCTTCCTGAAATTAGGTTATCCCTGCTATATGCAAGTCTTTTCTGGGATTCAGCTATTTAGAGGAAAATCTTTGAAATTTAGACGCTTGTCCTTGGCTATAGTGCCTTGAAAAAGTATTCATACCCCTTGAAATTGTCCAAATTTTGTCATGTTACAACCAAAAACCTAAATGTATTTTATTGGGGAAGTGGCACATAGTTGGAAGAAAAATGATAAATGGTTTTCAATCATTTTTGCAAATAAATATCTGAAAAGTGTGGTATGCATTTGTATTCAGCTCTTGTCAGATTGGATGGAGAGCGTCTGAACAGCAATTTTCAAGTCTTGGCACAGATTCAATTGGATTTAGGTCTGGACTGGGCCATTCTAATACATGAAGATGCTTTGCTCTAAACCAGTGATGGCGAACCTTGGCACCCCAGATGTTTTGGAACTACATTTCCCATGATGCTCATGCACTCTGCAGTGTAGATGAGAATCATGTGAAATGTAGTTCCAAAACATCTGGGGTGCCAAGGTTCACCATCACTGATCTAAACCATTCCATTGTAGCTCTGGCTGTATGTTTGGGGTCGTTTTCCTGCTGGAAGGTGAATCTCTGTCCCAGTCTCAAGTCTTCTGCAGACAGGTTTTCGTCTAAGATTTCCCTGTATTTGGCTCTATCCATCTTCCCCTTAACTCCAATCAGCTTCCCTATGCCTGCTGAAGAAAAGCCTCCCCTCATGATGCTGCCACCAATGTTTCATAGTTTGGGTGGTACATTTTTGGGCACTGTATAACTTTTAGCTTTCAAACCCTGGACCAGCATGTTTGATTTAAAGTGGAGGTTCACCCTAAAACAATTATATAACATTACGTCCAGCATACTAACGACATGTACAGTATGCTGGGTTTTTTTTTGCCGTACATACCGTTTAATTGCTATTTTCCCCCCGGCTTCCGGGTTCTGATTCCCGCGGGACTGGGTGTTCCTATTGAGAGCTTAGATGATTGACGTCTGGTGAAAAACTTCCCATGGCGCATAAAGCGCGTCACCAGTTTTCCGTAAATAGCCAACCTGCGAGTCGGCTCTATATGGCGCCTGCGCAGTCTGTAGGGTCTGACAATGGGTCCAAGGATTTCATCCTGATACCTAATGGCAGTCATGGTGCAATTGTCTAGCCTATAGAGGTTGGTGCGTCCCGCCATGGATATGACTCCCCAGACATCACTGACCCCCCCCACCAAAACCGCTCATGCTGAACGATGTTACAGGCAGCAGAACATTCTCCATGGCTTCTCCAGACCCTTTCACGTCTGTCACATGTGCTCAGGGTGAACCTGTTCTCATCTGGAAAAAAAAAAAAAGCACAGGGAGCCAGTGGCAGACCTGACAACTCTGGTGTTCAATGGCAAATACCAATCAAGCTCCACGGTGCCAGGCAGTGAGTACAGGGCTCACTAGAGGACTGTTTCTGATTCTTTGATCAGAGACATTCACACCAATGGCCTGCTGGAGGTCATTTTGTAGGGCTCTGGCAGTGCTCATCCTGTTCCTCCTTGCACAAAGGAGCAGATACCAGTCCTGATGGGTTAGGGACCTTCTAGGGCCCTGTCCAGCTCTCCTAGAGTAACTGCCTGTCTCCTGGAATATCCTCCATGCTCTTGAGACTGTGCTGGGAGACACAGAAAACCTTCTGGCAATGGCACGTATTGATGCGCCATCCTGGAGGAGTTGGACTGCCTGTGCAACCTCTATAGCAGTGGTTCCCAACCTCAGTCCTCAAGTACCCCCAACGGGACATGTTTTGGGAATTTCTCTTGGATAAAATAGTTTTCCAAAATACCAAGCCATTGACTCTGATTTAAAGCACCTGTGCAAGATAAAGGAAATCCTGAAAACATGGCCTGTTGGGGGGGGTACTTGAGGAATGAAGTTGAGAACCACTGCTCTATAGGGTCCAGGTATCACCTCATGCTACCAGTAGTGACTCTGGGCCAGATTCACAGCCGAGATACGACGGAGTATCTCAGATACTCCGTCGTATCTCTCAGAGTATCTATGCGACTGATTCATAGAATCAGTTACGCATAGATAGCCCTTAGATCCGACAGGTGTAATTGTTTTACACTGTCGGATCTTAGGATGCAATACCGCGGCCGCCGCTGGGGGGAGTTCACGTCGTAAACCAGTGTCGGGTATGCAAATTAGTAGTTACGGCGATCCACGGCGGTTTTTCACGTTCGCTACGTCGCTGCTAGTCTAGTTTCCCGTCGCAAAGTTAGTCGTCGTTTTAGGTGCCCTAACTTTACACAGCACACGTATGTGCTGTATAAAGTATGGCCGTCGTTCCCGCGTCGAAATTTAAAAATGTTTCCTTCTTGCGTAAGACGTCCGGGAATACGAAAGTACGCTACGCACGTCGCCGTTCGAAAAAATGACGTCACTTCGCGCAAAGCACGGCGGGAAATTCAAAAGGGAGCATGCGCAGTAGGTCCGGCGCTGGAGCGCGCCTAATTTAAATGGCACACGCCCCTTTGAATTACGCGGGCTTACGCCGGAGGCCACCGGCGTAGGTTTTCATTGCAAGTGCTTTGTGAATCAGGCACTTGCGATGAAAACTTGCGGCGGTGTAACGTATCTACGATACGTTACGCCGCTGCGATTCTACGTGAATCTGGGCCACTGAGCCTAGCCAAATGCAAAACCAATGAAAATCAGTCAGAAAAGATGTAGGGGGGAAAAAATGTCAGTGGCCTCCACCTGTAAAACCATTCCTGTTTTGGAGGTTGTCTCATTGTCGCCCATCTAGTGTACCTGTTGTTAATCAGTTTCAGGTGCTTTTGGTGTTAATACAATTAACAACCCCCTCTGCTACTTAACCACTTACCCCCCGGAACATATTGCTGCCTAAAGACCAGAGTACTTTTTGCGATTCGGGACTGCGTCGCTTTAACAGACAATTGCGCGGTCGTGCGACGTGGCTCCCAAACAAAATTGGCGTCCTTTTTTTCCCACAAATAGAGCTTTCTTTTGGTGGTATTTGATCACCTCTGCGTTTTTTATTTTTTGCGCTATAAACAAAAATAGAGCGACAATTTTGAAAAAAATGAATATTTTTTACTTTTTGCTGTAATAAATATCCCCCAAAAATATATAAAAAAACATTTTTTTTCCTCAGTTTAGGCCGATACGTATTCTTCTACATATTTTTCGTAAAAAAAATCGCAATAAGCGTTTATTGATTGGTTTGCGCAAAAGTTATAGCGTTTACAAAATAGGGGGTATTTTTATGGCATTTTTATTAATATTTTTTTTACTAGTAATGGCGGCGATCAGCGATTTTTTTTTTTCGGTATTGCGACATTATGGCGGACACTTCGGACATGTTTGACACATTTTTGGGACCATTGGCATTTTTATAGCGATCAGTGCTATAAAAATGCATTAGATTACTATAAAAATGCCACTGGCAGTGAAGGGGTTAACACTAGGGGGCGGGGAAGGGGTTAAGTATGCCTGGGTGTGTTCTTACTGTGGGGGGGGGGTGGCCTCACTAGGGGAAACACTGATTTTCTGTTCATACAGTGTATGAACAGAAAATCAGCATTTCCCCTGCTGACAGGAACGAGAGCTGTGTGTTTACACACACAGCTCCCGTTCCCCGCTCTGTACCGAGCGATCGCGTGTGCCCGGCGGCGATCGCGCCCGCCGGGCACACGCACGGGAGTCGGGGGCGAGCGGGGAGCGCGCGCGCGCGCCTCCGGCGGCGCGCGCGCGCCCCCTAGTGGCGGCTATACGATAGGACGTATAGCTACGGGCTCTCGCCCAGGAGAGCCGACCTGCCGCCGTATAATGACGGTGGCTGGTCGGCTACTAGTTAAGGCTGGGTTCACACTATACTACACGACTTTCATCCTACTTTGCGCTGCTACATCGGTCCTACATTGGTCCTACATTAATGCTACATTGGTCCTACATCCATCCGACTTTCATGAACAGGATACTACTTTGATCCGACTTTGTGATTGTCTGACTTGTTCTTTGACCAATCAAAACAATCCCAGTGTGAGATAAATTCCTTTTACTGCTGCTGTAATCACATGTCAGATGTCAAAAGTCGGATCGTTAGGACAAGGCTCCTACTTTGGTCCGACTTCAATGATATTCAATGGGCTGAAGTAGGATCAATGTAGGACCAAAGTAGTACAGGGAGCATTTTCAAAGTCGGACCGACTTGTGTAGGACCAGTTAAGACAGCTCTCATAGGGAAACATTGATTTTCACACGTCATGCGACATGAGCCCCCAATGTCGGAGCGTTTGTCGGACAAGTGTGAACCCAGCCTGACTTACCAGATCAATCAATATGCCAGGTGTTTGAATTGATGCTATACTGATTTAAAAAGTGTTCCTTTTAATTTGTTCAAGCAGTGTATGTGTGTGCATATATACAGTTAAGTCCATATTTATATTTGGACTCGGGCACAATTTTTTTTTTTTTTTATGTATTTACCAAATCCTATTCAAGCTATAGTTCTATAATGGTCATGGCCTGAAAGTGCAGTTTTAATTTGAAGGTATGTACATCCAATCGGAGGAAGGGTTTAGGAATTGCAGCTCTTAAAATCCATCCCCCTCATTTTCAAGGGACCAGAGTAAGTGGCCAATTAAATCTAAAGCAGTTCCATGGCCAGGTGTGGGCTACTCCTTCATATTTTCTTCATCAATTAAGCAGGATAAAGGTGTGGTATTTGGTATCTATTCCTGTGAACCTACATCAAACGTTCAAAGGAGCTGTCCATGCAAGTGAAACAGGCTATTGTAAGGCTTAAAAATCTAAACCAATCCATCTAAGAGATGGCAGCAATATTAGAAGTGGCCAAACCAATAGTTTGGTACATTCTGAGGAAAGAATAATGTACTGGTGAGCTTGGTGGCATAAAAAGGCTTGGACGTCCATGGAAGACAATGGGTGGATGATCACAGGATCTTCTCTATGGTAAAGAAAGACCCATTCGCAACATCCAGCCAAGTGCAGGACACTCTCCAGGTGGTGGACGTATCATTGTCAAAGTCTACAATCGAGAGAAGACTTCACAAGAGCAAATACAGAGGGTTCACCGCAAGGTGCAAACTATTCAAAAGCCAGATTATACTTTGCCAAAAAACATTTTAAAAAGCCAGACCAGTTCTGGAAAAACATTCTTTGGATGGATGAAACTAAGATTAATCTGTACCAGAATGACGGAAAGAAGAAAAAAGTGTGGCGAAAGCTTGGAAAAGCTCATGATCAAAAGCACACATCTGTAAAACATGGTGGAGGCAGTGTGATGGCATGGGCATGAATGGCTTCCAGTGGCACTGGGTCATTGGTGTTTATTGAAAACAGAAGCAGCCAGATGAATTCTGCAGTGTTTAGAGATATACTGTCAGCCAAATGCAGCAAAGTTGATTGGATGGCACTTCACAGTACAGATGGACAATGATCCAAAACACACTGCAAAAGCAACCCAGGAGCTTTTGAAGGAAAACGTGGAATATTCTGCAACGGCCAAGTCAATCACCTGATCTCAACCCAATTGAGCATGCATTTCACTTGCTGAAGGCAAACCTAAGGGCAAAAAGCCCACAAACAAAACAGAAAACCGCTGCAGTCAGACCCTGGCAAAGCATCAAAAAGGAGGAAACACAGTCTTTGGTAATGTCCATGGGTTCCAGACTTCAGGTAGTCATTGCCAGTAAAGGATTCTCAACAAAATATTACATTTTTTATTTATGATTATACTAATTTGTTCAATATAATTTGAGCCCCTGAAAATGTGTATAAAATGGTTGCAGTTCCTAAAATGTATATTTGATAATTATATTCAACCCCTTGAATTAAAGCTGAAAGTCTGCCCTTCAGATTCGTTTGGATTGTTTTGTTATAATTTTATTCTGGTGGCATTAAAGCGGAGTTCCGGCCACAATTTCACTTTTTAAATATAAATACCCCTGTAATACACAAGCTTAATGTATTCTAGTAAAGTTAGTCTGTAAACTAAGGTCCATTTTGTTAGGTTGTTACAGCATTTAGACACTTTATAAAATAGAAATCGACTGGGGCCATCTTCAGTGTGGACATCATGAAGCCAGACTGTATGACTTCCTGGATTTCAGCCTTGCAGATCTCGCACATGCTCAGTGCTGCACAAGCAGTGTAATAGGTTTCAGATCAGGTTTCAGCACCTGTACTGTCCAAGTCACATGATTCTTCGAGACTGGGGAGTGCACAGACTCCTGGAAAGTTACACCCACTACATTCCCAGGAGTCTGTGCAGTGTAGGTTAAGCACCTAGGTGCAGGAAGAGGGAAGATTAACTATTCTGCCTAGCAACAACACTTTGAAGGCATCTAAAAAAAAAAAAAAATTCTTAAAGGACTAATGACATTTTTTTTAAAACTACTGATGTAATGTTATATTTATGGGTGGAACTCCACTTTAACTGTGTGTAAAAAAAAATTATATATATATATATATATATATGTGTGTGTGTGTGTGTGTGTGTGTACAGTTGTTGTGTAAAAAAGTATTTGCCCTCTTCCTGTTTTTTTTTTTTTTTTCATATTTGTCACACTTAAATGACTCAGATCATCAAACAAATTTTATCGTTACACAAAGATAACTCGAGTAAATACAAAATGCGTTTTTTAAATTGGTTTGTTTTATTAAGGCAAAAAAGTTGTCCAAACCTGCCTGGCTTTATGTGAAAAAGTAATTGCCCCCTAAACCTAAAAACTGGTTGTGCCACCCTTGGCGGCAACAACTTCAATCAAGCATTTGCGATAACTAACTGGCAATGAGTCTGTGGAGCAATTTTGGCCCACTTTTCTTTGCAGAAAACCTAAATTTTGCTTTGTTTGAACCTTTTGGAGGTGGACTTGCTGTTGTTTCGGATCATTGTCCTGCTGCATAACCCAAGTGCACTTGAGGTCATGAACTGATGGAAGGACATTCTCCTTTAGGATTTACTTGTGGAGCTCAGAATTCATAGCAATGCAGCCCCAGACCATCACGCTACCACCACAATGTCTGACTGTTGGTATGATGATCTTGTTATGAGTGAGTGAGTGAAAAACTTATATAGCGCAACACATGTAAACTGAATTGCCTTTGGGCGCTGAATCCATTCCGTGAGTGAAACCCTTTGACCTCAGAAGAGATGGGTTTTCATCCTTCTCCTGAAGGCCAAGTGGTCCAACTCCAATCGAGTGATGGTTGGTAGGGCGTTCCACAGTCGAGGTCCCTGGACTGCAAACCTTCTATCTCCTTTGGACTTGTATCTGGCTTTGGGTATCTGGACAAGGTTTTGATTGGTGGATCGCAGAATACGATTGGGGTTGTGAGCTTTTATTTTTTCGCATAGATATTGGGGGGCGTTTCCATGAATGCACTTATGCATTAGACAGAGTGCCTTGAAAGTGATTCTTTTACTGGCAGCCAATGAAGAGATCTCAGTGAAGGTGAAATTGATTCCCATGTTTTTTTGCCGGTCACTAATCGAGCGGCCGAGAGAGCATTTGCATAGTCAAGTCTGGAGTTGACAATTGTTCCTACCACGACTGCAACGTCTTCATTCGGAATAAAGGGGGTGAGTCTGCGTAGTAGGCGCAGCAGATGGTGCGATCCACTGACTACTGACCCTATTTGTGCATCCATTGTCATGTTGGTGTCAAAAATGACTTCGAGACTTTTGACTTTGGTGCTAGGGGTGATAGTTTTTCCCATTGGCTGGCGCTGCTGTCAATCACATCCGATGACGCGGCGCGCCGGGGGCAGGGCCGAGTGATAGTCGGCGGCTATGCCTGCTGCTGTATCACGGGAGCGCGCCCGCAAAAGCTTTCCACCATGCGAGCGAGCTCGCATGAAGGTTGAAAGCTTTTGCGAGGAGGAGCCGAGACAGCCGCTGAGGGACCCCAGAAGACAAGATTCGGGGACACTCTGTGCAAAACGAGCTGCACCGTGGAGGTAAGTATAACATGCTTCCCGACCGCCGCATGTATATGTACGTCCACAGAATGGCACGTACAGGAAAATGGGCGTACATGTACGTCCTTGCCTTTCCGCGGGTCGGAGGTCCGATCGGGACCCCCCCCCCTCCCCTACATGCGGCGGTCAGGTTCCCTCGGGGAGCGATCCGGGACGACGGCGCGGCTATTTGTTTAGCCGCTCCGTCGCGATCGCTCCCCAGAGCTGAAGAACGGGGAGAGCCGTATGCTTCCCTGTGCTTCACTGTGGCGGCGTATCGATCGAGTGATCCCTTATATAAGGGGGACTCGATCGATGACGTCAGTCCTACAGCCACACCCCCCTAAAGTTGTAAACACACACAAAGTGAACCCTAACTCCTACAGCGCCCCCTGTGGTTAACTCCCAAACTGCAACTGTAATTTTCACAATAAAAAATGCAATTTAAATGCATTTTTTGCTGTGAAAATGGTCCCAAAAAATGTGTCAAAATTGTCCAAAGTGTCCGCCATAATGTCGCAGTCACGAAAAAAATCGCTGATCGCCGCCATTAGTAGTAAAAAAAAAATAATTAATAAAAATGCAATAAAACTATCCCCTATTTTGTAAACGCTATAAATTTTGCGCAAACCAATCGATAAACGCTTATTGCCATTTTTATTTTTTTTACTAAAAATAGGTCGAAGAATACGTATCGGCCTAAACTGAGGGAACATTTTTTTTATATAAATGTTTTTGGGGGATATTTATTATAACAAAAAGTAAAAAATATTGTATTTTTTTTTTATTGTCGCTTTATTTTTGTTTATAGCGCAAAAAATAAAAACCGCAGAGGTGATCAAATACCACCAAAAGAAAGCTCTATTTGTGGGGAAAAAAGGACGCCAATTTTGTTTGGGAGCCACGTCGCACGACCGCGCAATTGTCTGTTAAAGCGACTCAGTGCCGAATCGCAAAACCTGGCCTGGGCATTTAGCTGCCTAAAGGTCCGGGGCTTAAGTGGTTAAAGAGCTGGTTGTTGTAATTTTTGTTCTAGCGCCAAGCTGCGTGTAGAGAGCTTATTAAAAAGAATGAATACGCCTGTCAGCAGAAACACAAAACCTGTGCATCTGTACCTGTCAAAGTTGGCTGTTTAGGTGGGTTCTAACGGCCATTACGTATCTATTCACTTTAACCACTTCCCGCCCGGCCTATGGCCGATTTACGTCCGGGAAGTGGTTATGAAATCCTGACAGGACGTTCTCGAACGTCCTGCAGGATTTCATGCCGCGCGCGCCCGTGGGGGCGCGCATCGCAGCGATCGGTGATGCGGGGTGTCAGTCTGACACCCTGCATCTCCGATCTCGGTAAAGAGCCTCCGGCGGAGACTCTTTACCACGTGATCAGCCGTGTCCAACCACGGCTGATCACGATGTAAACAGGAAGAGCCGTCGATGGCTCTTCCTCACTCGCGTCTGACAGACGCGAGTAGAGGATAGCCGATCGGCGGCTCTCCTGACAGGGGGGGTTAGCGCTGATTGTTTATCAGCGCAGCCCCCCCTCGGATCGCCACACTGGACCACCAGGGATGCCCACCCTGGAGCACCAGGGTGGGCAAAAAAAAAAAAAAAATGGCAAAAAAAAAAAAAAAAGTCTAAAAAAAAAAAAGCATAAAGAAAAAAGATGCCAGTCAGTGCCCACAAATGGGCACTGACTGGCAACCTGGCAAAAATAAGTGCTGCCACCCCAGTGTCCATCAGCGCCACCCCAGTGTCCATCAGCGCCACCCCAGTGTCCATCAGTGCCACCCCACAGTGCCCATCCATGCCCAGTGCCCACCTATCAGTGCCCATCTGTGCCACCCATAAGTATCCATCAGTGCCGCCCATCTGTGCCGCTTATGAGTGCCCATCTGTGCCGCCCATGAGTGCCCATCTGTGCCGCCCATGAGTGCCCATCAGTGCCGCCTATGTGTGCCCATCAGTGCCGCCTATGTGTGCCCATCAGTGCCGCCTATGTGTGCCCATCAGTGCCGCCTATGTGTGCCCATCAGTGTCGCATACCAGCGCCGCCAATCAGTGCCACCTCATCTGTGCCCGTCAGTACTACCTCATCGATGTCCATCAGTGCCATCTCATCGGTGCCCATTAGTGCCGCCATATCAGTGCCCGTAATTGAAAGAGAAAACTTATTTACAAAAAAATTAACAGAAAAAAATAAAAACGTAATTTTTTTTCCAAATTTTCAGCCTTTTTTTAGTTGTTGCGCAAAAAAAAAAAATCGCAGAGGTGATCGAATACCACCAAAAGAAAGCTCTATTTGTGGGGAAAAAAGGACGCCAATTTTGTTTGGGTACAGTGTAGCATGACCGCGCAATTGCCATTCAAAGTGCGACAGTGCTGAAAGCTGAAAATTGGCTTGGGCGGGAAGCTGCGTAAGTACCTGGTATGGAAGTGGTTAAATGGGCTGCTGGCATGCAGCTGAGGGCTAGTACAAAAAGTAAACAAAGGTCTCTTCGCACTCTATGGGGCCGAGCATCCATGTGAATGATTCCTTAAATTTTTTTTATCAAACCTGTTTGTGTTAAAGGTGAACTCAGTCTAAAATGATATATTTTTTTTTTATGTGGGAGTAAAAGTGTGTTGAATCACCTTTTTTGGATACTTGTGTACATAATGATTCTGCTTTTTAATGGTCACAGCAGCTGGGTGTAACTGGAAATGTATGTGGAAAGACGGATGACAGCATGTGATCCAGTTTGCTAGTAACTATGCAAAATGTAAATATCACTTTTAGGTAGAGCTGACTTTCAAATTGTATGTGCTATATTATGTTTAACAAATATCTGTTTTGTTTAAGGAAACTGGATACAGAAGCCCTTAAAGAAGTGTCTGCATTTCAGCTACCCAATATCTTTGGTATTAATCATGCAGAACTTAACCAACACATTTTTGCTTACAAGAAAAAAATGAAAGCTAAGATAATTGAAGCTGACGGCAATGAACATTCTCAGCGACAGCAAGAACAACTTGCAGCGATTAGGAAACAGAATTTTCAAAGGAAAAAAATGAAAACGCAGAAGAGGTCTGCTGATGACCTCGGCCCACAGGATTATCAATTGCTCAGTGCCATGGACGCTGAGGAACAAGAGGAGATGGACTTTGAACTACATGCTGACCAAGTGAATTTGCTTGAAGAAGAGGAACCAAATGGCGACATCTCTCAAAAATAAGCATTTGATAGTGGCGAAATCGGCCTAGCACAAACCTTTTTTTTTTTTTTTTTTTGCTATTATAATTTAGACACTGCTGCATTGGAATTTTGTCCTGGATTATTTGTACCCAAATTAAATTATATTTTTTTTGCCCCACAAATAGAGCTTTTGGTGGTATTTGATCACCACTGGGGTTTTTCTTTTTTGCGCTACAAATGGGGAAAAAAAAAAGACAGAACATTTTCAAATAAAACAATTTTATTTCTTTGTTTCTGTTATAAAACATTGTAAGTAAATAAGTTTTCTCCTTCACTGATTTGGCAGAACTGATGATGAGGCACATTTTGCTATAATAGCAGAAGTGGTTAAAGTGATTGTAAAGTCAGTTTTTTTGTTTTTATCTTGAGGCCTCATGCACACAGGGTGTTAGAAAAAACGAACTGCAAAGTCACTACCAACGCCGGGTTAGCCCCCCCCCCCCCATATAAAAAATGTTGACTTTTTTTATGCAGTTTGTTAGATCAGGTTAGATCAATCATTGTTTGCGGTGTATCTCACACAGAAGAAGCAATATTAACAGTTATTTGCTGGGGGGGCTAACCCATCATCAGCCCCCTCTTATCAATTTTTTTGGGCAAAAATCATTCAGGCTAATAGATATTCGTTAGATCCGGTAAGATCAAGTGGTTTTAACGTTAGATCTCACATAATTTCTGAGATATTCCACATAAAAATAGAGATTTTAGGTGGCACATATGGACGGGTTGCCCCCCCCCCCCCCACATCACATTTTCTGGACGAAAATCATTCAGGCTAATAGATATTCGTTAGATCCGGTAAGATCAAGTGTTTTTAACGTTAGATCTCACATAATTTCCAAGATATTCCTCATACAAATACAGATATTGGGTGTACATATGGACGGGTTGGCCCCCCCATAGCAACATTTTTGGCCAAAAATCATTCAGGCTAATAGATATTCGCTAGATCCGGTAAGATCAAGTGGTTTTAACGTTAGATCTCACATAATTTCCGAGATATTCCACATACAGATATTGGGTGTACATATGGACGGGTTGGCCCCCCCTTATCACATTTTCTGGCCAAAAATCATTCAGGCTAATAGATATTCGTTAGATCAAGTGGTTTTAACGTTAGATCGCACATCATTTCAGAGATATTCCACATAGAAATAGGGATATTAGGTGGTACAGAAGGTACATCCATCTACAACTGTCTCTGGAGGGTCTCTGGAACCGTCTTTGGATGGTTCTCTAGCAAATGCCTGTAGTCTCTCCTCACACCTCTGTTCATCTTCCTGTCTCATGGTGATCTCCCCTCAAACCAACAAGCTTAAGTCTTTAGCTAGCCCCCCTTCTTGCAAAGCAAAAGTAGTAGCTCCGCCCCCTGTAGAAATCAATGGTGCCATTTTGTGATGAGACTTCAAGTCCTGTGGTCCTCTGCTGCTGCTTGATTGGCTCCCTCACCCTGCCAATAGGGACACAGAGAAGAGAGCATTGTGGGCGGGATGCCGGTGAATGAGCGCCGCTCGTCACTCAAGGAAGACGAGACAGGGACCGACAGGCATGATCTCCCTCAGTGAGTGCCTGTGTCAGTGTCTATTCAGTCCGACGGTTACTGGCGTGAGGTGCAGGACCATGGGTGACAGAGCAGCGCCCGCTACACACTCCCCCCCCCCCACCAAAGAACCTTTGGTCCACCAAAGGAGGAAAAGAGTCTATGACGTGTTGCATGCTTTTGATATACACACGGAAAAAAATAAAAGTTTAGTGTGCACAGGAAACCATACAATTTGCATCTGCATATAACCCTGGCAGAGAAACATCCCACCAATTACTATAGGAGGGGAGGTTGTCCTGCCTCGCTGTTTTCATCTTCAGCAAGGGGTACAGACTGAGATCTAGTCACTGGCTGGGATCTTTGAGAGGCCGTTGGTGTGGACTGTAAATCTGTCTGTGGTGGCACATGAACTGCTTCTGACAGAGGCAACAGATGATTGCGATGCCAAGTCTTCAGCGGGCCTGTGCTTCCCTCTGGCCGGCTTTGATATACTGGGAATCCTGGCAGATGCTTGCAAATGACATAGGGCTGTGACTTTCAGTGGTCAGCCAACTTGTGCTTTCCATGGACACCCAGGTTTCTCAGCAGTACACATTTAGAAGGGAAATGGAAGGAAAAGGTAAGTGAACCAACAATGCACTGGCTTAAAGGAACCTATTTAGAAAATAAAAAACAAACCTTTACAACCCCTTTAATTGGCGTTGTTCAGGGGTCATGTCCTGGGGGAAAAAAGTGTGGGAACTTCCACCCAAGATCCACTCCCCCACCAAGAAAAAAAAAATGATACGCTCATATGCATAATTACTAAACCGCATGTTTTTTTTCGATCCACTGTACCTTAGTAATCCTTTATGTTACTGGCCGCTTCTTGTATATGGATTCATAGGGTAGTGTTCAGGTATTCCGTCACTTCCTCGATGCCGCAATGTCTCCTGGGAGCTTTTGTCATTGTTCCCAGGAGACATTGAGGAGGTCTGCCGCGAGTTATCGCGGGATTTAGAAAGAAGTAAGTTCTAAATTCCTCTGCAATGTCTCCTGGGAACAACGACAAAAGCTCCCAGGAGACATTGCTGCATCGAGGAAGTGACAGAATACCCACACACTACCTGATGAATCCATATACAGGAAGCGGCCAGTAACATAAAGGATTACTATGGTTCGCCCTGCCCCTGACAGTGACTCGAGCTGGGCATCGCCGCTTAGTGAAGGTCTGGCTCGGGTGGCTCGGCTGCTCTAGTTCTGCAAAGGGAACTGAGTTCCTGCTGTGAAAAAAGTGCAGGAACTCCGTTCCCACGCGTTCCCGCAGGACTTGAGCCCTGGCGTTGTTGTTATAAGCATGCACAATAGCCACTATATGCTTGCTCCAGTGCTGCTTTTGTTCTGAATTTAGAGTTCCGAGCATATCTAGGAGGGTTCGATTGAATCTCTCTGGTTGAGGATCTCCTTGAGGATAAAACGGGGTGGTTTTAGACTTCCTGATGCCCAACAGGACTAAAAGTCTCTTGATAAGACTACTCTCAAAATCTCTTCCTTGATCAGAGTGGATGCGTTAGGACAGACCCTAGTGCACAAAGAATTTCTCCACGAAGATCTTGGCCACGGCCGATGCTTGTTGGTCCCTCGTGGAAAACGCCAGGGCATACCGAGTATAATGGGCAGTCACTAGAGGTCGACCGATATATCGGCCGATATTTGGCGTTTTTAAATTAATCGGCATCGGCCGATTTGTGCTTTAAAAATGCCGATTTAAACTTCAGCACCGCGACTTGCAAAAAGCTTCTGTAATAGAAGTCAATGCAAGTTGCCTGAAGCTTCCCGTAGAAGACCTTCTCTCTCTCCTGGGCAGCCTGCCAAGTTTTAGAAAAGATATACAATGTTGCTACTTATCAATTAACTGAACTCCGTGTAGGAGAATTCTCGGTTTAACCATTTAAAGGCTAAATCTTTTTTGACACTTGATGCTTACAAGTAAAAATCCTGTATTTTCTGCTCGAAAATTACTTGGAACCCCCAAACATTATATATATTTTTTTTTTAGCAGAGACCCTAGGAAATAAAATATCGATTGCTGCAATATTTAATGTTACACGGTATTTGCGCAGCGGTCTTTCAAACACATTTTTTGGGGAAAAAAATATACTTTAACAAAAAAAATAAATAAACAGTAAAGTTAGCCCATATTTTTTTTTCATCCAAAAGTTTTCATTACCTGTTTTTGTGTAATATATATATATATATATATATATAATATATATAAAATGTAATACACAAAAACAGGTAATGAAAACTTTTGGACGAAAAAATAAAAATATGGGCTAACTTTACTGTTTAGCCAAAAAGCGCCTGAAAAATCTGCTTAACATATCGGCCCAAAAAAAACGCCATCATAAATCGGCTATCGGCCGCCGCGATTTCTAAATATTGGCATCGGCCAGAGAAAAACCCATATCGGTCGACCTCTAGCAGTCACTACCAGGATATTTCTCTGTCCGCTAAGATCAGGATCCAAGAACAGAATGTCGATGCACACAAAGCTCCATGGGTCCCTGAAGATGGCCCGTTGGGCTAGCTCGGTGAGGCAAAGTCTTTCTTTGGATAAATCTGAAGCAGGAGTGGCAATAGTCCTCAACTTCAGCCCGCATGCAGAGCCAGTAGAACCGGTCCCTCACCAGGTGAAAAGCCCTCTTGGGCCTTAGGTGGCCATAGTTGTCGGGTAGGGCAGTTAATACCGTCTCCCTATGTTTTTCAGGTCGGAATAGCTGCAATTTTTCTTCAGAATCAGCAGAGGGGCCCCTTCGGTAGACCAACCCTTGGTGCACCAGAAACCGTTCCCACTCTCTGTGTAGAAGACGGGTTTCCTTTGGGGAGTCAGTGAGGAGCAAGTCAGGGCGTTGGTTCTCCAAGGCCTTCAATGCCAAGCTACAGGGATGGTCCTCCAACTGGTCCCTCCGCAGGTCTTTGACAGCTTCGAGCAGACCTTCATCTCTGACATTGCAATAACATCTGGGGACACCAGCGACTGACACTCCAACTTGATGTTCTGCTCCTTGACATAAGGCTCGTACCACTTCAGGTGTCAGATGGGCCTATTCTTCTGGAGGGTCTCTGGAACAATGGGGCCTTCTTGACAAAGCATCCGCGTCTTATTTAAGGCTGAAAATAGACCCTGATAGAGTAGCCAATCATTTGTGACCCGTGGTGTCCAACTTGGTGGTAGTGAGGATGTAGTTGAAAGGATTGTTGGAGGTCTTGATCACGAACTCCGCTCCATACAGGTAATCCCTCAGCTTATCCACCACCGCCCTCTTCAAGGCCAGGAACTCAAGTTTGTGCATGGGGTAGTTCTTCTCGTTCCGACTCATGTAGGCAACAGGCCGTAGATGGCCATCATGCTCTTGACATAGAACCCCCCCCTAACCCATCTCGACTGGCGTCAACAGGGTCGTCTTTAAAGCGGGGGTTCACCCTAAAACTTTTTTTTTTTATGTACCATCCCATCCAGCATACTTGCGTCAGCTATAGTATGTTTTTTTTTTTTTTCGCCGCTGTATTTACCGTTTAATCGCTCAGTTTCGTTTCAGACTCCGGCGGGGAAATAGGCATTCCTATGAAGAGGGGAACATGATTGACGTCCGGCTATGGCACGTCACACGTTCCGAAAATAGCCAAAATAGGACTCGGATATATACGGCGCCTGCGCAGTCAGCTCCTAGTCTGTGCGCAGGCGCGGTGAAGAGCCGAGTCCTACCCTGGCTATTTTCGGAACGTGTGACGCGCCATAGCCGGACGTCAATCATGTTCCCCTCTTCATAGGAACGCCTACTCCCCGCGGGAGTCTGAAAAGAAACTGATTGATTAAACAGTAAATACGGCGAAAAAAAACAAACATATTATAGCTGACGCAAGTATGCTGGATGGGATGGTACATAGATGTTTTGTAGGGTGAACCTCCGCTTTAATATGGTTTGGACCCTGGGCAAACATTTTTTTTGGGCCCCCCCCCAATGTAATTTTGCTCTTCACCCCAACATAGGGTGAAAGTATTCTTTAGTAAGAGGATTGCTATTGTTTTGCTTATTTTCCTATTTAGGCCTTTTAGGGCGCAAACAAACTGAAAAAAAAAAACCATCAATTGCAGCCACTGTGCCCATCAAACGCAGCCACTGTGCCCATCAAACGCACAGCTCCTCGATCAATAAAATACAGCACTAACACTGTTAAACTGTGCGCACGCCGCCGCCGATGAAAGTGACAGACTGTCTGGCTGTGTGTGGGGATCAAGGCCGATTTGCAGGCAGCACGCGGGCTTAACGGACAGCTCTGCTTTGGGCCTCAAACAGTGACAGGGCCCTGGGCAGCTTCCCCGTTTGCCCTGTGGTAAAGATGGCCCTAAAGATGACCCTGGGCGTCAAAGTGTAGCTTGTACGGCTTGGTTGGATCTGTATAGACCAGGACTGGAGCAGTTGTTAGGCTTCACTTCAGCTGCCTAAAACCTATTCACACTTCGGAGTCCATTGTTACTGAATGGACTCTCTGGGTTTTCCACTGGTCCTCCAGTTGGTCTGACAGACTTCACCAGATCAAGGTCAACATTTCAGCGAATCCCTTGACAAATCTTCTGTAATAAGAGCAGAATCCTAGAAAGGACCTAAGCTCAGTCACGCTGGTAGGCCTCGGGTCGGTGGCCACATCGTCGGCAGACACAATGTGGCCAAGGTAGTTGACTGAGGGTTGATAAAACTGGGACTTTTCCAGAGACAGCTTCAACCCCCTCATCATGCAGTCTCTTCAGGACCTTCTCCAGATCAGTGGCGGCTGGTGAAGTTTTAGGATGGGGGGGGCGCAAGACCCCGCCCTTTATTTTTGACCCCTCCCACTTCCCATAAGCCCCACCCCTTACATACTCCACCCACACCATCCTCTGTATTCCACCCATAGTGTCAGGAGTATACAGCCCTAGCATCACAGGACAGTGTATACAGCCCTAGCATCACAGGACAGAGTATACAGCCCTAGCATCACAGGACAGAGTATACAGCCCTAGCATCACAGGACAGAGTATACAGCTCTAGCATCACAGGACAGAGTATACAGCCCTAGCATCACAGGACAGAATATACAGCTCAGCCTCACAGATCAGGGTATATAGCTCAGCATAACACAGATCAGGGTATGAAGGTATACATCATCTGTCCTGTATACAGCTAGCTATATACAGCCTGATGGGTTTTACTTCCTCTTTTGCTACATGAACAGACTGCAAATGTAAAGCATAATGGGTTAGTATGCATCGCATATTAGCCCATTATGTGACAGTGTGACACTTACTTGCAAAAGAATCCAGCGATGTCCCCACTGCAGGAAGCGTCCATCTTCTTTCTCCTCTTACTTCCGCATCGCATATTAGCCCATTATGTGACAGTGTGACACTTACTTGCAAAAGAATCCAGCGATGTCCCCACTGCAGGAAGCGTCCATCTTCTTTCTCCTCTTACTTCCGGGCTGCGGACTCCGGCGCTGTAATTCGCCGGAGCTGCATGATGTCACTCCCACGCATGCGCACGAGAGCTGCAATTCACAGCACAGGCTGGGGAAGAAACGGCACTTAAGTCCTGTACACATGGCCCAGATTCTCGCCAGGAAAAAAACAGTGTACAGACACCATTCAAAAGAACCGCCGTTCTTTTGAATGGCACGAACGCGGTGACGTCATCGACTACGACGAGCATGCGCTCGTCACATTCGATGCCGTCGCCGCCATCTTGCTTCTCCCTGCCTATGCCTTGGAAGCAACCGCACATGCGTCAAAGTCATTTCGAGCATGGGCGGGTTTCCATGGAGAGGTAAGTATACACACGCTCGGGTTTCTCGGCAGGAAAACACTGCCGAGAATCTCACAATGAGAGAGCAGGTTCTCTATTTTTCTCGTCTAGATTCTGGGCAGTTTTCTTGACGAGAAACCTCAAAGCCTTCGACACACGCACGGTTTACTCGGCAAAAAAGCTCTGCCAGCAGTTTTCTTGCTGGTTCTTGCCGAGAAAACCGTGCGTGTGTACGAGGCTTAAGTTTAGTTTCTTTCCCGCGCATGCGCCGTTAACATTTGCGACGCACGTTTCTGAGATATTTCCACTACCTATAGGTAAGCCTTATTCTAGCCGAATATCTATTAGCCTGAATGATTTTTGGCCAGAAAATTTGATAAGGGGGGCCAACCTGTCCATATGTACACCCAATATCTGTATTTGTATGTGGAATATCTCAGAAATTATGTGAGATCTAACGTTAAAACCACTTGATCTTACCGGATCTAACGAATATCTATTAGCCTGAATGATTTTTGGCCAAAAAAATTGATAAGGGGGGGCCAACCCGTCCATATGTACACCTAATATCTGTATTTGTATGTGGAATATCTCGGAAATTATGTGAGATCTAACGTTAAAACCACTTGATCTTACCGGATCTAACGAATATCTATTAGCCTGAATGATTTTTGGCCAAAAAAATTGATAAGGGGGGGCCAGCCCCCCTCATTAATCACTTAATAAGTCTCTAATTATGTGAGATCTAACGTTAAAACCACTTGATCTTACCGGATCTAACGAATATCTATTAGCCTGAATGATTTTTGGCCAAAAAAATTGATAAGGGGGGGCTGATGACGGGTTAGCCCCCCCCAGCAAATAACTGTTAATATTTCTTATTCTGTGTGAGATCTAACAAAGATCTAACAAACTGCATAAAAAAAGTCAACATTTTTTATATGGGGGGGGGCTAACCCGGCAGAGGTGGTTAAATGAGACAGCCAAAGGCACATTTAGGAGAGAGGCAGTTTGCAGCCTCTTTGCAAAAAACAACACAGAAGGACTAATAATGCAGGGTAAGCAAGAGTTACATAAAATTAATTGGGTACAGTATTGCATGACAGAGTAATTATCATTCAAACTATTATATCAATTAAAACTGAAAAATGGCTTGGTAATAAAGAGGTATTACAGGCTAGTATTGAAGTCATTAATATTCATGATCCAAGCATCCTTTTCTTTTTTTCACTATTAGTAACATTTTAAGGGGTCTGACAATTTTTTTTTGCATATTAGGCTTTTGGGTAGTTTGCCACCCACTGGGGTAGATTCACGTAGGGGCGCGCAATGATACGGTGGCGCAGCGTATCGTATCTACGCTACGCTGCCGTAACTTACAGGAGCAAGTGCTGTATTCACAAAGCACTTGCTCCGTAAGTCGCGGCGGCGTAGCGTAAGTGGGGCCGGCGTAAGCGCGCGTAATTCAAATGTGGAAGGGGGGTGTGTTTTATGTAAATGTATGATGACCTGACGTGATTGAAGTTTTTTACGGACGGCGGATGCGCCGTCGGTGTACATATCCCAGTGTGCATTGCTTCCAAGTACGGCGCAACGACGTATTGGTTTCAACGTGAACGTAAATTACGTCCAGCACTATTCGCAAACGACTTACGCAAACGACGCAAACAATTCAAATTTCGAAGCGGGAACGACGTCCATACTTAACATTGGCTGCGACAGGAGCAACGTTACGACGAAAATGACTTACGCAAACGACGTAAAAAACTACCGCCAGGCGCACGTACATTTGTGAATCGGCGTATCTAGGAAATTAGCATATTCTACGCCGACAACAACGGAAGCGCCCCTAGCGGCCAGCGTCAGAATGCACCCTAAGATACGACGGCGTAAGAGACTTATGCCAGTCGTATCTTAGGCAAATGTCGGCGTATCTAGCTTTCTGAATACAGAAAGTAGATACGCCGGCGCAGATTTGAATTTACGCGTATCTATGGATACGCCGGCGTAAATTATATCTGAATCTACCCCAATGTATTTTACCTGACAAATAGTGACCCAGTAAACAAAGCAGAGTGCAATCATGCATCACCCATCAATTTAAAATTAGTTCAAATCACCAGTGGGATAGTATTTCTGAAAACCAAGCCGCAGCCTCAAACCTTTTGAAACCTAAAAATATAAAAAAAGGAAATTCTAAAATAAAAATACATACAAATGCTTAATATGCTAAAACAAGGATGAAACTTGTGGTCAGGAATCATGACAACATATGAAACTTCACTGCCTTTGAAGTACTTTACTGAGGTTTACACTTCTGTACTTTACTTTCTTTACTGCTGATAAACAATTACTGATGCAATTCCATCTGTAAAATAATTAAATAGAACTAATAACATGTGCTGACATTTACAGGAACAGACTAAATTTGCAGTTAAAGGAAACTTGCAATGAGAAAAATAAAAGGCTGCCATGGATTTTGTGTATATATACACATACAAAATAAAGTAATTCCAACAATATCAAACAATTCATCACCACCAAACAGCTAAAGTAAAAATTGGTATTGAAACAACAATACATCTCTGAGTATTTTGGGCAAAGCAACTCTAAAAAAATATATATATATATATATATATATATTTATATATATATATTTTTTTATTATTATACAGGATTTATATAGCGCCAACAGTTTGCCCAGCGCTTTACAACATGGGGGCAGACAGTACAGTTACAATACAAATCAATACAGGAGGGATCAGATTGTAAGCTCGTTAGAACTTACAATCTAGAAGGGAGGGTTAAGTGGAACAAAAGGTAATAATTGTGGGGGATGAGCTGATGGAGAAAATTAAAATACAGTTTTAATTTATATACAAATATATAAGAGGTCCATACAGTGAACCTGGTGTTGAGTTATTCACTTTACAGTCAACACTGAGGACAAGGGGGCACTCTTTACGTCTAGAGGAAAAGAGATTTCACCTCCAAATACGGAAAGTTTTTTTCACAGTAAGAGCTGTGAAAATGTGGAACAGACTCCCTCCAGAGGTGGTTCTGGCCAGCTCAGTAGATTGCTTTAAGAAAGGCCTGGATACTTTCCTAAATGTACATAAAATAACTGAGTACTAAGATTTGTAGGTAAAGTTGATCCAGGGTAAATCCGATTGCCTCTCGGGGGATCAGGAAGGAATTTTTTCCCCTGCTGTAGCAAATTGGATCATGCTCTGCTGGGGTTTTTTGCCTTCCTCTGGATCAACTGTGGGTATGGAGTTGGGTGTATGGGATTGTACTGTGTTTTTTATTTTGTTTGTTTATTTTTTGTGGTTGAACTGGATGGACTTGTGTCTTTTTTCAACCTGACTAACTATGTAACTATGTAACTAAGTTGTTAGGTGTGGGTAAGATAGGCTTCTCTGAAGAGAAGGGTTTTCAGGGATTGTCTAAAAGCTAATAGGGTAGGAAATAATCTGATATATTGGGGTAAGGTGTTGCATACAGGGCCGTCTTATTGAGCGGGCACCCCTGGGCACGGCCCGGGGGCCCTAAGTGCCCATGGGGCCCCATTAGGGCCAGCTCCGATCTAGATGGATGCAATACAGGCAAGTTACGGTAGCGTCCCTATGAGGGTGTGCGGCGGGAGCGGTCGGTGGGGAGGGGGTGGGGGGTTAGATGACACCAGCTGCAGTTGGTGCTGTTGAGCGCCCCCCCAATCATTGCTAAAGCGGGTTGATTTTCCAGAGAACTTGGCAGCAGCGACGTGACACAGGGGAGAGGTGGGCTGTGGGTGTATCTTACTCCCTCCACGCTTTCCCCTTCCCCCTGTCAGCCGAGCATAGAACAGAAAGCGGTTCTAATGTGTTTGCAGCGACACCACCCACCTTCCTGCCCACTATCCCCATTGGCCACAGCAGAGGGCCAATCAGAAGACACTGGGGAAGCATCATGGGAAACATAGTCCCGGAAGATAGGCACCGGGCGCCACCAGCACCCCATGCCTTCAGTTGTGAATTCTCCCGAGTCCCTCATAGTCGGATCGCCTCCCCCCTTAATGTGCCGATCGATCAGCAAAGCAGCACCCTCCCCCTTCTTCCCCCACTCCAGAAGGGCCCTGACCCCCTCTCCTCTGTCAGACCCCCCTCCTCTCTGCAAGACCCCCTCCTCTCTGTCAGACCCTCCTCCTCTCTGCATGACCCCCTCCTCTCTGCAAGACCCCCTCCTTTCTGTCAGACCCCCCTCCTCTCTGCCAGACCCCCCTCCTCTCTGCCGGCCCCCCTCCTCTTTGCAAGACCCCCTCCTCTCTGTCAGACCCTCCTCCTCTCTGCAACACCCCCTCCTCTCTGCAAGACCCCCTCCTCTCTGCAAGACCCCCTCCTCTCTGCCAGACCCCCCTCCTCTCTGTCAGACCCCCCTCCTCTCTGTCAGATCCCCTCCTCTCTGCCAGACCCCCTTCCTCTCTGCCAGACCCCCCTCCTCTATGTCAGACCCCCCTCCTCTCTGCAAGACCCCCTCCTCTCTGTCAGACCCTCCTCCTCTGCAAGACCCCCTCCTCTCTGTCAGACCCCCTCCTCTCTGCCAGACCCCCCTCCTCTCTGTCAGACCCCCTCCTCTCTGTCAGACCCCCTCCTCTCTGCCAGACCCCCCTCCTCTATGTCAGACCCCCCTCCTCTCTGTCAGACCCTCTCCTCTCTGTCAGCTCCCCATCTTTTCTGCCAGACCCCTCTCCTCTCTGCCAGACCCCCTTCTTCTCTGCCAAATCCCCCATCTTCTCTGTCAGACCCCCATTTTCTCTGTCAGCTCCCCATGTGGCAACATATGGCAGGTGACAATCCGCAACATGTGGCAAGTGACAATCAGCAACGTGTGGCAGGTGATGTGGCAAGTGACAATCCGCAACGTGTGGCAGGTGACAATAATGTGTGGCAGGTGACTTGGCAAGTGACAATCTGCATCTGGTAACAGGTGACGTGGCAAGTGACACGCTGAGTCCGGTGACAAGGAACCAGTAGCAAGTCACAGGCTAAATCTGGTGACGGGATGGGTGGCAAGTGACACGCTGAATCTGGTGATGGGATGGATGGTAAGTGACACGCTTAATCTGGTGGCAAGTGACATGCTGAATCTGGAGGCAGGTGACGGTGGCAAGTGACATGCTGAATCTTGTGGCAGCGTACAGTAGCAAGGAACACGCTGAATTTGATGACAGGTGACGGTGGCAAGTGACACGCTGAATCTGGAGGCAGGTGACGGTGGCAAGTGACATGCTGAATCTGGTGGCAGGGGACAGTAGCAAGTGACACGCTGTAAAGTAGAAATATTGTAATTTCATTCTTGAGAGTAGGTGCGTACATTGGGGCAGGCTTGTAGGGGCCCCATAGCATTACTTTTCCCAGGGGCCCATGATGCTATTAAGATGGCCCTGGTTGCATAGGATTGGAGAGGCTCTGGAAAAGTCCTGGAGGCAAGCATGGGAGGAGGTGATGAGGGAGCTAGAGAGCAGGAGGTCTTGAGAGGAACAACTAGGTTGGTATTTAGAGACTAGGCTAGTGATGTAGCTGTGGCCTATGTTGTGGATGGCTTGAGTATAAGCCGAGTTTTGCAGCACATTTTCTTGTGCTGAAAATGCCCCCCTCGGCTTATACTCAAGTCTGTGTCCATCTTCAGCTTTGTGCGCCTGATCTCCCGGCGCTGTGACGTCAGTCTAGTCAACAGCCGTGCAGTGTAACAAAGCCCCAGCTCCTCCTCATCCGTGATAGGTGGAACACTGACTCGCTGCTGGGAAACCGAGTCAGTGTTCCGTCACGGACGAGGACGAGAAGGAGGCGGTGATTTGTTACACTGCATGGCCGCCAACTAGACTGAATATGTGACCGTGCCGGGAGATCGTAATGCTGCAGATGGACACAGCGCCGGTAGATCGGGAAGGGAGATTGGGCACAGTGAGGCATGGACATGGTGAGGCATGGACACAGTGAGGCATGGACACAGTGAGGCATGGACACAGTGAAGCACAGTGAGGCATGGACACAGTAAGGCATGGACACAGTGAGGCATGGACACAGTGAGGCATGCACATGGACACAGTGAGGCAGAGTGAGGCATGCAGATGGACACCCTAGGCTTAAGCCTCGTACACACGACCGGTTTTCCTGGCAGGAAAACTGCCAGGAGAGCTTTTGGTCGGGAATCCCAGCCGTGTGTGTGCTCCCTAGCAGTTTTCCCGACAGGAAAACTGCCGGGAAAAAAAGAGAACCTGCTCTCTTTTTTCCCCTCGGGATTTGTTTTTTTTATGGTTGAACTGGATGGACTTGTGTCTTTTTTCAACCTAACTAACCATGTAACTATGATTCCCGGCAGAGTGTTTCCTGCTGAGAAAACCGGTCGTCTGTATGCATACCTGCAGGGCAGAAAAAATGCCTATGCTCGATTACACTTCGACGCATGCGCGGTAGCATACCACGTTAGTGTAGGGTGTAGCAAGATGGCAGCGACGTAATCGAATGTGACGAGACACCGGCTCGTCATAGTCAATGACGTCACTGCGTTCTTGCCATTCAAAAGAACGGCGGGTTTTTGTGTGGCCGTGTGTATACATGGCTTTTCAAAGCAAGCCTGCCAGGAATCCCGTCGGGAAAGCCAACGTTTTTTTTTCCGACGGGATTCCTGGCTGTGTGTACAGGGCTTTATACTCGAGTCAATACGTTTTCTAATTTTTTTGTGGTAAAATTAGG
Organism: Rana temporaria; assembly: GCF_905171775.1. NCBI lineage: Eukaryota > Metazoa > Chordata > Amphibia > Anura > Ranidae > Rana > Rana temporaria. The sequence goes on along the minus strand of NC_053493.1, from coordinate 267,572,400 downwards.
TGCCTCGGCTTATATTCGGGTCGGCTTATACTTGAGTATATACGGTAGTTGGGTGAGCAGAAGCCAGTGGAGGGATTGACAGAGAGGAGTAGCAGACACAGATTGATTGGTAAGGTGGATAAGTCTGGCGGCAGCATTCATGATGGATTGAAGGGGGATAGACTATGTAGAGGTAAGCCAAGGAGAAGGGAGTTGCAGTAGTCGAGGCGAGAGATGACCAGGGAGTGAATTAAGAGCTTTGCTGTTTAATTGGTTAGAAAGGGGTGTATTTTGGAGATGTTGCAGAGGTTGAGGCGCAAGATTTGGACAGTGATTGAACGTGGGGCTTAAAGGAGAGTTCGAAGTCCAGGACTACACCTAGGACCTTGGCATGCGGGAATGGGCTTATAGTTGTGCTATCGATTTTGACAGAGAGATCAGGGGAAGGGGCACATGGGGGAGGAAAAATTATAAGTTCGGTTTTGGATAGATTGAGTTTGAGAAAGTGGTGTGACATCCAGATCGATATATATCTGTTAGTAAATTAGTGATACGGTAGGAGACGGAAGGAGTGAGCTGAGGGGTAGAGAAATAGATTTGGGTATCGTCAGCGAAGAGGTGGTATTGGAAGCCATGTGAGGCTATCAGCTGACCCAGGGAGGAGGTGTAGATTAAAAAAAGGAGAGGTCCAAGAACAAAACCGTGGGGGACCCAAACAGATAAAAGAAGAGGAGAGGAGGAAGTAGAATTGTACGTAACACTAAATGTGCAGTTGGGATAAGTAGGAAGGGTCCAGTGAAGAGCACAGTCACATAGACTAAAGGCGTGGAGGTTTTTTTTGAGGAGGGGGTGGTCAACCGTATCAAAGTCAGAAGAGAGGTCCAGGAGTAGAAGTACAGAATAGTGTCCATTGGTTTTGGCAGTTAGTAGATCATTTGTTCGTTTTAGGAGAGCAGTTTCTGTGGAGTGTTGAGGACGAAATACAGACTAAAGGGGATCAAGAAGGCTATTATCAGAAAGGTGGTTGCTCATTTGGTTGTAGTTCAGACATTCAAGGAGTTTGGATAAAAAGGGAAGCAAGGAGATGGGGCATAGGTTGTTAAGATTGGTTGGGTCCAGTGAGGGCTTTTTAAGCATGAGGCTGACAAGTGCATGTTTTAGAGAGTTGGCAAAGATGCCAGCAGGCCTGGACTGGGACAAAAATTTGGCCCTGGACTTCATCCAGACTGGCCGAATTTGACAGGTCTCTCCTATGGTGGCCGGACAACTCCCGCACCCCCCCCCCCCAGGCCAGCCAAGCCCCCTCTCCCCCTTCACTAGCCACTAGCCGTTCTACTTTATTAGAGTAGAATGGCTGGTACTGGTACTCTTATAGACAGTACCAGTGGGGAAGTTAGACATTATTTCACCCGGGACAAAGAATCAGTTCGGTCCCCCCTCCCATGGGACAAGATTAGGCAGAAGTGAGAAACTCTCAGGCCATAGCTGTTGAGTCAGCTGTCTGTCGTCCCCCCTGCTCCTCTGGTCCTCCCCCTGATTCTCTGTTCCCCCCAGGTGAGCGCTGCGGGGAGGGAGAGGAGGTGAGCTCTGCGGGGAGGGAGAGACAGAGGAGCGGTGGGGGGCAGCGGTCCGCCATCACTGAAGCCGGCCCACTGAGCCATCGGCCCACCAGGAAACTCCCTGTCGTCCCAATGGCCAGTCCATCCCTGGATGCCAGAGGAAAGGGAGAGATTGAAGGTGTGGGTTAGAGAGTAAAGAATAGAGCAAGAGGATGAACGTAGCACAGCGAGGGAAAAGGTTCCAGAAGGCAGGTGGTAAGATGGACGTTAGCAAGTAGTTTATCAACCTCGTCTATAGTGGTAGGGTTGAAAGAGGGAAGTAATGATTGTATGATTTTTACATACTGTCCCTGGTTTTACTGAGGCTGGTAACCCTGATGGGGCTCCCTAGTGGCATGGGGCCCTCCGGCAATGCCTGAGTGCCCGAATGGTCAGTCCGCCCCTGTACATGTGTCTTTTTTTCATGAGAAGAGTGGTCACGTTGAATAATTATTTGCATGTAGTTGTGAAGAGATGCCTGTCAAGCCTATCTACTTGTTGTTGTTGTTGTTAAGATTTCTCATTTCTCATTTTCCACAGACAATGATTTATCAATATGATCACAACTTGAAAAACTTGAAGCGATAGTAAACCTGCTGCCGTTTTTTTTTTTTTAAACTCAGATGCGCATGCGCCGCTGCAGTCAGCGGCGCATTGCGAGGGGAATATCTCGCAATGCGCAATACAGGTTTAGGAGATATTCTTTATACCAACAAGTTAGCCTTATTATAGGCGTACCTGTAGGTTAAAGTGGTAGTGCAGAGTTTACTACCACTTTAACATGATCTGTATGCCCTTTCAGCCTGCTCTACAAAGTTACAATATAGCTGTAGAAGTGACACTTTTCTATGTTTACGTAATGTTTATGTTAATTGATACAGAGTAATGTGTGAGCATTTACAATTATAATTATTCTGCTTGTACTAAATTTCTGAGCAGATAATCCCAGCAGGATGGTGTTTAATGTGCATGCAATGTGCAGGAATAAAAAAACAATCATGTATGCAAGTAACATTTTGGAATGTGTAATGCCGCGTACACACCATCACTTTATGTGATGAAAAAAAATGACGTTTTTAAAAACGTCACTTTAATTGACTGTGTGTGGGGGAAAACGTCGTTTTATGTCTTGTAAAAAACGGCCAAAAAAAATTTAAGCATGCTTCAATTTTATGTGTCGTTTTTCAAAAGTGCACTTTTTACTTCACAGAAATTGACCGTGTGTAGCAAAAAACGTCGTTTTCTAAGACGTTTTTTCATCCACGCATGCCCAGAAGCTACTTATGAAGCAAGCTTCAATGGTAACGTAACCTCACTTTGCAAGATCATTGTGAGAAAACGATGGTGTGTAGGCAACTTCGTCTTTGAAAATTGAAGTTTCAAAAACGTAATTTTTTACTTCACAGAAAGTGTCGTTTTTTTTCATCACATACAGTGATGGTGTGTACGCGGCATAACATTTGTATGTATAGGTGATGAATACAGCTTCAGTACAGACAATATTCCAGTTTATAAACAGTTTATAAGCAAAGACAATGTCTATAGAAACAAACACATTAACCATATAAGAAGCTTCATACTCACAAGAACGTTCTAAAACATCCATTCCCAATCAGGATTTAATGGAACCCTAGGGTTCCTTCTGATATCTCCAAGGGTTCCTTGAACAATGACCAATAACACCATTTTCCCTTTATTTCTTATTATCATCATGCATTTCATTTCCAGATTATTACTAGAATAATTGTATTGTACAGAGGAGGGCTTGTTAGAAAAACATCTGACCTACTGACCTGGGTGTAAAATATTCTGGAAATGTCATTCTTTATTCTTTTAATTAAGATGTCCTACAACTTACTGATCATACCAATATACCATGATCTGTAAGTATAATAATTTTTAGCGGGTGTTCCTCAAGATCTTGAGATCTGATAATGATTTCAAGCGCTCCTCCGGGGTGATAAGGTTGTGCTAAATAAAATAATTGAAATTGCCAGAGTAAAGGTCAATTTAATGTATTTTTTTTATAGAGTAGGCAATGGTTAAAGTATAACTAAATTATTTTTATACATTTTTTAGTTTTGGGTAGCGTAAAGAGGGATTAGAACACCTCTCAGGTTTTTATTGTTGTTGGTAGGCAGAATAGCCCACTTGTCCTGGTGACCATCAGAAGTGAAAGCGAAAGTAAATCCCAAAGTTTGAGTTGTCTCCAGAACAGGAATAAAGGAGACATTTAGTACTAATCACACTGCTAGTGTATTGTCACATTCGGCTCCCCATCACAGATTGCTCCTGAAGTGACGTTCCATCGCCGCCATCTTGCTACACCCCACACTCCTGCACAGTAATGATACATACCTCCCAACTGTCCCTGACTTGGAGGGATTGTCCCTGATTTGGAGCAATGTCCCTCTGTCCCTTATTCCTCCTCATTTGTCCCTCATTTTTGTCTGATCTATACAGTATAGTTGTATATAAAATGCACTTTTTATCTATCACAAAGTGTTTCCCAGAGCTAAACCTTTCAACTGATTTCTAAATTGCTGCATTTGTAAATTCCAAAAGCCAATAAAAAGGAATAGTAGTGGTAAAAAAGCACTTGTGGGTTTAACCAATCTTATTTTTTTGTACAATTCTCCTTTAAGGGGGCGTGGCAATGGGTGTGTCCTATGCCTGCATGCTTTTGCTGATAGGTGTCCCTCATTCCCATCTCAATAAGTTGGGAGGTATGATGATAGAGTGTGAAGGGGGCAAGCGGACATCTTGTTACACCCACCGGAGTTTTAGATTTCACAGTTATTTTCAACACAAAACGGAGCTTATTAGCCGGATTCAGAAAGCACTTACGCTGACGTATCTTCTAATACGCCGCGTAAGTGCACGTATGCGCGGTCGTATCTTTGCGCCTGATTCTTGAAATAAGATACGCCTGAATTTTGGCTCCATCCGACCTAAGTAAGTCTCCTACGCCGTCGTATCTTGGGCACATATTTACGCTGGCCGCAAGGGGCGCTTCCATTGTTTTACGCGTCGAATATGTAAATGAGCGAGATACGCCGATTCACGAATGTACTTACGCCCGTCGCAGTAATCTATGCCGTTTATGTAAGGTGTACGTCCGGCGTAAAGTTAAGCCACATAAAGCAGGTGTAAGTCATGTTAGGGTATGGACCAGGGAACAGCCGTCGTATTTTACGTCGTTTACGTAAGTCGTACGTGAATGGGGCTGGGCGTAGGTTATGTTCACGTTGTACGCATTGAGCCGTCGTATCTTAGGGAGTATATGCGACGTGATTCTGAGCATGCACACGCATGCGCCGTTCGTTCGGCCCTTCATTTACATGGGGTCACGCTTAATTTTAATAGATCACGCCCACTACCTTCCTACCTTGAATTAGGCGGGCTTACGCCGGCCAATTTACGTTATGCCAGCGCAACGTTGAGGGCGATTGCTTTGTCAATACTGTTCATGCCTCTCTATGTTACGTCGGCGTAGCGCATGTCAAATGCGCTACGCCCGCACAAATATACGCCGCTCTACCTGAATCCGGCTATATATGTTTAAATAAAGTATTTGGAAATCCGACGGACTGTTTAAATGTTAAATTTTAAAAGCAGCAGCAAACCTGCTGACCTTACATGGTTGCTAATGTGACAGAACACCTCTGATTTTCACATTTAACATGTAAACAGTCAGACGGTTTTACAAATACTGTATTTAAGCATATAAGCTCAGTTTTGTGTTGAAAATAACTGTGAAATCTAAAACTCCGGTGGGTGTAACAAGATGTCTGCTTGCCCCTTCACACTCAATCATTACTGTGCAGGAGTGTGGGGTGTAGCAAGATGGCGGCAACAGAACGTCACTTCCGGAGCAATCTGTGATAGGGAGCCAAATGCGACAAGACACCCGCAACCAGGTTTCATATTGGGATTTTTTTTTATCATTTTCAGCTTTGGCTATGGAACAGGAAGTGAAAGGAAACCTACCCTATGGGACACAGAGGGCAACAAAATTACAGGGGTCATAATCCTAGTTTACTGTATCCAAAATAAAAAAAAGTTTGTGCTTTAAAACCCTCTGTCATTTTTTGTATTTGTTATGTCTGTACCTCACTTCCTGACCCATTAACACAACAGAATGACAGGGATTGACAGGGATATACAATGTAATACTGACATACTGTAGGTTGGACTTGATGTGCCTTTTTTGAACCTCACCTACTATCTAACTATGTAATGTTATAGAAAATCTCTCTAAATTCAGGCAAATTCTCTTTTAGTTGTCACAGCAACAAATATCCCCTTTGGAATACAGTAAAACCTTGGTTTGAGAGTAACTTGGTTTGAGAGCGTTTTGCAAGACAAGCAACATTTTTAAATAAATGTTGACTTGATATACAAGCGATGTCTTGATATACAAATAGCGTCATGTCACAACTGAGTATAAAAGAGAAGAGAGGAGCCTCTAAGTGTAGCAATATGGTTACATTTAATGAAGGTACAACATTTAGCAACATATTGCTACACTTAGAGAATCGCCTCTCTTCTCTTATAATCTGTAGCTCCTGCTGGATTTTGGTTCCAATCCTCTTGTGGAGGCTTCCATTTGTGGATGGACATTTTATGGTTACACAACCTGGTCACGTTGCTATAATCTTTTTATATGGACTATAAACGGAAGGACCTATGAATAAATGGATGTGGAATGAATCATTTGAATTTTCGTTATTTCTTATGGGGAAATTTGCTTTGATATACAAGTGCTTTGGATTACAAGCATGTTTCTGGAACAAATTATGCTCGCAATCCAAGGTTTTACTGTATTTCCTTCATTCTTGTTTTGATGACAGGTCAAAATGTTATTTTTTCCTAGTTTTCTAGAGAGGGGAATTCCTAGTACACATAATCAGAAAATCGGACAAAAAATTCTGCTTTCATAGCGGTCGTATAATAATCTGATCATTAGTAAACAGCTTTCAAGAGCCAACCATGACAGTTCATGCAAAATTATCCAAAGGGACGAACACAAAAATGTTTCTCATAGGATACCAAAACTAAAGATTTTTGTTTGGAGGGGGAGTGGCCGGATGCAGGAGAGTGTGAGTGTGGCAGCGTGAGCGCGTGAAGACATCCACCTCCCCGCTCTCTCCCCTACTATGCAATTTGTATCGTGACTACCAAGCTCTGATGCCCGGCTTCTATCCCAGGATAGTGCTAATATAGCACAGTACCTCTCCTTGTGCCTATGCACGTACTTTGTATTACCTGCACTGACCCTGCATTGATCCCCTGGAGCGAAATCTGTGGGCTCCACTCGCTGCTCTGCCCGCTGCCTGACGCTGACGCTGCGCACGCTGTCCTCAACGGCCCTCAACGCTCACTCTGATTGGCTGGCTGGAGCTGCTGGGAGATTGGAGATTGGAGCCTCGCCGGCCCTGAGTGGTCGCGTGTGTACGCCCGTCCATCGGCGGCGGTCCAAGGGATCCCGGAGTTGCGCCGCATTGAGTGTGGGAGGTGCGGGCGCAGAGGAGACAGGGACCGGGACCGAAGCACTCGATAGCCGGGACTCTGGTGAGACGTGCACACATGGGAGTGTGCTCCCCCATTTCTCCCATTTTCAGCACAGCACCAGCCAGGGAGACCCGGACAGAAGACCCTCAGCTGGAGGGGGTGAGGAGTCCGCTGGTTCAAACTACCAGGAACATAGGACAACAGTACACGGACAAGGTAATACCTGTTTACCCTCACCTCTTACACAACATAGCAATAACTGAACTCATGACCTGATACATTTTCTCTAGAATTGCTAGAATTACATTACTCTGCTGGACTTTGCTCAACTTGCTCTATCTTATTATACTTTGCTGGGTATTTCTTCATTTTGCTGGATTTTGCTTTACCTCACTGGACTTTGCGGACTTTGCCTTGCTTGGCTTTACTTTGTCTCTTTGCCTCTCTGAATCAGCCGCCACTATATTGCTTCTTGTGTTGGCGACTGGTTACTTGAGACAGAGCTAGCAACAGGATACTTGGCTCGTATGCGTGAGCGAGCTACATCACAGATATAATTATCTAATTAAAAAAAAAACAAAAAAAAAAATAGTAATTAATCCTTATGTTTACCATGTCCAAAAGTTTTTTCACCCCCCAAAATCCAACCCTCACTCCCCAGCTAAGGGGGGGGGGGCGGCACCGGCTGCAGTGCACCCTAAGGGTGCGCCAGCTCCAGCAGCCGATAGGCGCAGTTTGGGGTCAGGATCAACAGTACCCTCTAAGACATCCAATGTAGCTAATTCATCCGGCCCTAAAACTCAATCCAATAAGGGGATTGAGAGTGTGGCAATAGCAGCGGAAGAGACCACCTCAGGATCCAATGTAAATATTGATCCGGAGTTATCCCAGGAGTCCCAGGAGTCTACATTAAAAGACGCTAAGTCTCATAAAATAACCACGGCAAGTGGCGCAACAGACAGTGAGGGTGAACCTACATTGAAAGACCTCCTGCATGCCATAAACGCATGCAAGGACTCAATCACTGGTTTAGAGACTCAGTTGAAAGGCATTAAGGAGGACCTATGTTCAATGGGGGACAAACTGAGTAAGACCATGGAAAGAACCACCATCTTAGAGGAAAGATTAAGCACAGTCGAGGACGATTTGTTCCCGCTTAAGCAAGAAATCTCAGAGTTAAAGAAACAAATGGACATGCAAGGGGCCAAGATCGATGACTTGGAAAATAGAAGTCGTAGAAATAATGTTCGTATTATCAGCATTCCGGAGAGGAGCGAGGGCACCAATCCTATTGAATTCCTTGAGGGCTGGTTGAGGGAGACTTTTGGGGCCACAACTTTTTCATCTTTTTTTGGCATCGAACGTGCCCACCGAGTCCCCTTTAAACCACGCCCGCCAAGTGAGCGCCCTAGACCATTGCTCGTTAAAATGTTCAACTATATAGATAAAGTGACCCTGCTCCGCAAGGCCAGAGAAAAAGGGGAAATTTTATACAACGGGGTCAAAGTCTCATTTTATCAGGACTTCTCTCCCGACTTGCAGAGACGTAGAGCCAAATTCATTTCAATTAAGCGAACCCTTCAAAAACGCAATCTTCCGTATGCCTTGCTTTATCCAGCCCGCCTACGAGTTTCTGCTCCAGGGGGTACTTTCTTTTTTGACTCACCGGAAAGTACAGCGAATTGGATCGAGGACAATAAGAGAGATCTTTGAAAGACTTATGAAAGACTTACGAACCCAGGGACTTCTTGCCCTTTCCTTTTTTTTTTTTGACCCCTGTGCGTTTTGCCCTTTTTTTTTTTTTTTTGGGTCTTTTTCTTTTTTTTTTTGGGCTCGGCTATTTATGGCATTGTTTTAACATGTTCACATGTTCACGATTTCGGTAAATACGGTAGCACAGCAATGTGCCGAACACCGCTTGTTAAATCACAGGGAACTCCTTCCACTACACTATAAAATAGCACTAAAATTGCACAAACTGGGAAGAAGAGAAAGTAAGCGGCACTGTAAGGTAGCTAAAGGGGGGGGGGCGGGGTGGAGGGGGGGGAGGGAGGGTTGTAGGGTTGCGATTTGTATAGGGAGGTATGACTGGTTCATCAAGGGTGAGTAATATGGAGGCCACAGGTAGCGCCCCCAGGGGAGGCCCAGGAGGGCCAAGGGTGGGAGGGTTGAGTAGAATGGGTAGGGATAGGAGGGGGGGATTTTGTGGGGGGGAGGGGGGGATGGGTCGCACATTATCACTAAATATTTGACAAACACCAGTAATATTTGTATTTTTCCACTTAGTTTGTGTTTTACTAAGTTTCTCTTTTTTTTTTTTTTAAGGTATGATGAAGCGGGTAAATGTTTATTGGGGCTTTTCTCCTGTTTTTTAAAGAAAGGAGGGGACAAAGAGACAGGGGGGGAACAGAAGTGGGGAAGAAGGGAGAGAAGTAAAGATGTGCACCCTGGGGAGTTTCTCTTACACAACCAGTATCCTATTCTTAGACGTCTATGTTCCCCGAGGTGTCACCTACTGGGCTCCTTTTTAGCATATAGAATTTTGAACGTCGCTCAGGTCTTGGTCTTTCCTTTGTCCCTCTCGTTGCCAGGTTTCCTTGATTTTTCTAGATGTCCCAGACTTAAATCGGGCAAAGGTTAAGGACTTATATATTTTATGATTGTACCAATTTCTCTTTCCTTCTCTGTTTTTCTCTTGTGATATTTCTTGCGACAGGACAAAAGAGAACAATAGAGTGGCTATTATCAAACTCAACCATAGGATATGGTAGATAAAACGTTCTGCATAAAATCTCTGAACGTGCGCGGAATGAGGGACTCTATTAAGAGAACGAATATTCTAGACATGCGGGGGGCGAGAGGAGAAGGCCTGCTCTGTCTGCAGGAGACGCACTTAACTGCAAAAACAGCCGCACAGATGTGCGGTCCTAAATTCCAGTCCACTTACCACTCCTACCACACATCCTATTCTAGGGGTGTGAGTATACTGGTGGGAAGAGGACTGGCATTCTCCTGTAGAGAGAGCAGGATAGACGATCAGGGAAGGTTTGTATTTTTATCTTGCTTAATCGAAAATAAACCATTTGTGATAGCCAGTGTTTATATCCCCCCCCCATTTAAATTCGAAGTCCTACACAAACTGATTGAGTACACACTGGACAAACCTGGGACTCCGGTACTTATTATAGGAGATTTTAATGAAGCCCTAGATAGGACCCAGGACAGGTTCCCGCCAGGAAACAGACCTAAAATAAAAGGAGAGGACAGATTAGCTCTCTTTCTGGATGAAGTTGGACTATGCGATATTTGGCGCAGGCGCTATCCGTTTGAACGCCAATATTCCTGTTTTTCAAAGACTCATCATACCTTATCTAGAATGGACATGGCGTTGGGTAACGACGAGGCAGCAACACTAGTATCTAATATAGAATACGGCCCAAGAGGAATCTCTGATCACTCGCCGATTGAGTTGACAATAAAAACCAGGGGCAAATGGTACCCCAATGAATGGAAAATTAGTCCTCATTGGCTTGAGCTAATGAGCGAACATAGTACGGTGATGTCTGCTCTTAAAGAATTTCTACAGATAAACGTGGGAACTGCTTCAGTGGGGGTGGTATGGGACACCCTAAAAGCTCACCTCCGAGGTCTCCTGATTCAAAAGATAGCAGGGATTAAGAGGAGGGATAGGGAGGGAGAGAGCGTGATAAGGAGGCAGCTGCTACAGGCAGAGAAGAGATATGTTGAAGCCCCAACCCCGCATAGTTTAAAAGAGTGGTTAGAAAAACAACAGATATATAAAATGACTACATTAAAAAAAACAGAGGGAAAACGAATATCCCAGAGACAGAATCAGTTTGGAGAGGGAGAGCGAGTGGGGCGCCTATTATCCCTGCTCATTAGAACTAATTCCCCCCCATCCACTGTTACAGCAGTCACGTTAGCAAGAGGGGTAACTTCTACCGATAAAACGGTGATATTAAATACTTTCAGAGAATTCTACGTGTCCCTTTATAGTTCCAAGAGAAGGGAGGGGACCGAAGGACCGGGAATTTTTTTCCTGGGAATGTCCGTCCCGGCATTGTCGGAGGAAGATAACATTGATATGGAGGCTCCAATCACTATATCTGAACTAAAACAGGCAGTAGCGGGGATGTCAACTCAAAAGTCACCTGGTCCAGACGGGTTGCCCATAGAGATCTACAAAAGATACGGGGATATTCTGTTACCAGAACTTCTCAATACACTAAATTGGGCACTGATTCACGGAGCACTCCCAACCTCCATGTTAAAAGCCACTATTATTGTCCTACATAAGGAGGGGAAGGATCCAACTGAGGCCTCATCATATCGTCCCATCTCACTACTATGTACGGACGCCAAGATCTTGGCTAAAGTCTTAGCAACCCGGCTAAATCGGAATATCCAAACGCTCATACACCCTGATCAATCTGGCTTCATCCCAAATAGGTCAACCAGTATTAATATCAGGAGATTGTTCCTGAATATGCAAATTCCAACAGAGGGGGTGGGTTCCAGAGCGGTTTTAGCCTTGGATGCCGCCAAGGCTTTCGACAGTTTGGAATGGGACTACCTATGGCAGGCTTTAGAGAAATTTGGGTTTGGCCCTAGGTTTATTGGTTGGGTGAAGCTGCTATATAACCAGCCAAGAGCTAGAATTAAAATCAATAACGAATTTTGTGAAGCCTTCCAGTTAGAGAGAGGTACTCGACAAGGCTGTCCCCTTTCCCCCCTTCTGTTCGCGCTGGCGATGGAACCATTGGCCATCAAGATCAGAAAATCAGAAGATATACAGGGGTTCCGCAGACTGGCCATAGAGGATAAGATCGCACTGTTTGCGGACGATGTCCTGTTTTTTCTGGGAGACACCGGAGCATCGTTAAAGAACGTAATCAAAACGGTGGGCGAGTTTGGGCTATGCTCCGGGCTGGTCATTAATTGGGAAAAGTCATCATTACTGCCAATTGATTCCCCTGGCGTCCAGATACCCCACGATATTCCTCAGTTAAAAGTAGAAACAAAGATGAAATACCTCGGAATATGGATCACGAGGGACATCAATAGCTTAATCCCCCTCTTGGATAAATGGGAACACAAAAGAGACATCTGGTGTAAACTACCACTATCTATAGCGGGGCGATGCAATTTAATAAAGATGTTATGGCTGCCCCAGCTACTTTATATACTCCACAACTCCCCAGTTTGGATAGACCAAAAATGGTTTAAAAGGATAGAATCCATCTTTAGAGATTTAATCTGGAAGAAGGGACAAGCCCGGATTTGTCTCCAGACCATGCAGCTACCAGCTAAAGAGGGGGGAATGGCAGTTCCACACCCGAAAACATACTTCCTAGCTTCGCAGCTACAACATATCGCGAATTGCGGACTGGAGGGAGACGGGAATCCTGGGACATTGATGCTAATAGGGGCACCACATAGGACAATATTGGAGGCACTCGAGGCTGGCTCGTTTTCTCATAAATGTCCAACCATAAAACTTATCCTTAAAGTATGGCAAATAACAAAAACACTGCTGGGCTATGAGGGAATAACAACGTTTGCCCCTCTCTGGTGCAACCAAAATTTAAAGGAATTAAAAGACATTGAGAGATGTAAGGAATGGGAGAGACAAGGGATAAACCGCTTAAGCCAATTATATGAGGGAGAACATATGAAATCATTTGCAGACCTGCGACAGGAATTCAATATAGCAAATAAAACATTTTATAGATACCTCCAGATCCGGCATGGCATCCAAGCCCAGTTTGGGTCACAACCCATTGTATGGTCTTCGGCTCCTACTCTCCTGAAAATAACCTCTTCAAAAACAACTAAAGGCCTGATCTCCGAACTGTATTCCAGAATAGGAGCTAAAACAATAAGCAGGACAGGATGGGAGAGAGACTTAGGGCAAATGTCTACGGAACAGTGGAGTGCGATTCTGAGGAGGGGGGTATTGGTCTCGATCTCTCCATCCCAGAAAGTGTCACACCTGTTCCTCTTGCATAGAGTATACTATACCCCCAGGAGAATGTTTAATCTTGGGTGGAGAAGAACTGATGAATGCCCTAGGTGCAGAGCGACAGGTAACCTTATCCACATGATGTGGAAATGCCCTAAGCTATTCAGATACTGGGAGGAGGTGATAGATATAATAAATAAAACTTTCAAAACGAATTTGGAAGCCGAGTCAAAGACATGCCTATTAGGCAGTATTGACGAGGATAGAGTGCCTGCTGGGACCCTTGAGGTGGTGCTTAGATGCCTCTTCCAGGCAAGGAAGTTAATTGCGTGGAGGTGGCAGGCCCAGATTCCACCCACTGTTAAATCATGGGTTGAAACCATCAATACAATGATCTGGAGCGAGAGAGTGACACTCATTAGACAGGGCAATTATAGAAAGTTTGTTAGGATGTGGAAACCTTGGCTAGACATAACGGGATGCTCTATATAAGAGGGCTTCTTTTAAACTCAACTTAAATCAACACATGCTTTAATCCGCTACTGGACGTCCCTTTATGGGGAGTATCTATCCAATGAAGCAAATCAAATTAATTTAAAAAACTGGTCCATGGTGCGACGGGAGGGTGGAGGGGTGGGTGAGGGGTGGAGGGGTGGTGAGGGTAGATACAAGGGAAGAAAATTTGGAATCCAAGAGGCTTTTTTACTCAACTACAACGACTCAGGGGTAGGGGGAGGGCTAGGGGCAAAAGGCTTGCTTGTGTATGTATCATGTTAAATGTACGCACGTTGGTGCATTAGTTTGTGTAATTTATATATGCAAACAATAATAAAATGTTATAATTTAAAAAAAAAAAAGATTTTTGTTTAATCAGTACAGTATTCGTCCAAAAAAAAAAACAATCAGAAGACTACGCATGCTCAGAAACAAAAGAATACATTGCTATACAATAGAGCACATGACATCACTTCTGAAGTTGTATTGTGTCATTCTGTGAAGGAATGCAATGAGCATAATGATAAATTAGAAAATGTCTATTCTCTATGCATCTTTATTATAATATAAAGTCTATATTGCTTTTTCATGTATACCACTGCTATAATCCTTCCTTACTCAAATCAGCTCCTAATAATACCCCTCCCACCGAAAACACTGGAGAAGATCAAACATGGCGAATGCCCCCTTCTCCCACACATGTCTAGGAATGCAGAAGTGAAGACTCAGAGGGACGGCTAGGATCGACATCTCATTTTTGCATTCTTCTTGTATCTGCAGCCAATCAGATGTGCTTTCTAGTTCACATTAACATAATAGTGATGTATCATGCTGTATGTAAGAGCTTAGCACTGCCTGTAATAAAGGATTAGATAAGGAAGTAACGGATCTGCACGGATGTGTCGGAGTCTTACTTTCACAAGCATGCATGCAAATTTTATCTAAAAGACATTTGGAACAAGAATAGAATCCATATTAACCCCTTTGTGGTTACTAATTACAACAAATGGCGCCCAACGTGGGGCTCCAAGTTTTTGACCAAAAGAAGTCCGCAATCTAAAGGCTGAGCTTCTGATTCGGGACACACAAATACAGGGACTGCGCACCCCTGGCTATCGTGAGTATTTTTATATATATTATATATTTACCACTGTACAAAAATTTGCTCTGTCTGAATTGGCAATTGGCTTGTGTCGGCTTCCTGAAAGTCAACAAAGAGGCAGGTAATTTTTTTATATCTCGCCTGGGGCTGTTTTAACGAACCTGCTATTGGATTTTTACTGACTGTATTTGTTTAATGTTTGTATTGTTGTGCTGTCCTTTAAATTAGCAAATTCAGCAAGCTGAAAGTTGTTGCAATTGATGATTACTCTGACCCAGGAGGTCAAAGCTCATTTGCCTCTGGGAAGATGGATAGGTGTCCAGGAGGTTTGCCTTACAGGACGGGGAACTTTGCAACAAATGTCTTTTTAGACGAGTTTCTCAGGGTTAATGGTTAACCCATGAGGGTGTATCTCAGCTGTTGATGCTTTTGCGATTTGACAGGCAGCAGGTGTTATGTCTTGTTCTCATTGTGTTTGTGTGTTCTAAGATTAAACGTATATTTCCCAGTGAAAGAGGGAATAGGAAAGAAACTTAGTATCTCCACACAGCGATAGGATCCCCCACCCTTGTGTTCTTGTTTTAGAAGGAGGGGGGGGGGAGGATGGGTTAGAATGTCCCATGGATAGATTCATGTGTATAATAAATGTTCACCCTTGACTAGATATGAAATCACTAGTGCAGCATGTGAATCAGCAAGGAAATGGTTAAAGAACAGAAGGTTAGAAATATTGAAATGGAGTTTCCATCCCAACATTTTTTTTCATTATTGTGCTCATTAGACCTAAATAAGAAAAAAAGAAAAAAAATGTTTTACTCATCTGGAAATGCCTGTTGCTATGCGGTCCCACGAAATCTGCCTTTGGAATCACCTAGAATTCTGACATCATCTCCCTCTAATGCTCCTGGCAAATGTGTGTCATCATTTCCCAGGATGCAGTGCGCTACCCAATTATCACTCCCCATCCAAGACTTCCAGGAAGTAAGTGCTTGTGGGCTTCACAATGCCCACAACAAAATGACAACGGTGTGGACATAGTTTTATAAACTATATTTTTTGAATAACTATGCGGAGAGGTGGCGGATTGTAAAATAGTAAGTGACCAGATTTATATTATAAAAACGCATGACGAAAGGACATACATTTAAAAAATGCTAATTGTGGTTGGAACCCCGCTTTAACAAGGTCTGTCGTATGTGAAACAAGTACATTGTAAAGAGGACAGAAGTTGGGGGGCGTGGCCAAGACCGGCATGTGAGAAGACGTGTTTCTCACAGCTCCTCCGCAGCACCTGGCATTGATCCTCTCCCAGCAGCGATCCGACGGATTTAAACAGCTGTTCAGCTGGCTACTCACCCGGTCACCCTCCCGGTCCACCCGCCGGCTCTCTGCACCCGCGGAATGGCAAAAAAAAAGGATGATTGGCCGGCGCTCGAGATCCAAGATGGCGCCGCCGCGGCCCAGGCTCTCCGCACTCCACGAGGCGCTGACAGGCCCAAGGGGGAGACCAGCAAAAAAACAGCAAAGGCACAGGGTAAGGACTACCCGAGAGACATGACTTTCTTTACACAAAAGCTGGGGGGTCCCTTGGAGCAGGAAGGAAGGGGGGAAGCTGATCGGGCCCAGGACTCGGGACAGGCCTTACAGGGGCAGGCAGATGGAGGGGCCTGGAGATGTGTAGAACGGGGGAATGCAGTGGAACAGCCACCCTCCATACCCGCAGATACGGAGGCTGAGATGGGGGATACAGAGCAACCGACCCTGGCTGAAATATTGAGAGCGGTACATGTGTGCACTGCTTCTGTAAATACACTCAAGGAACAGTTTGGGGGCCTCAGAGAAGATGTGTCTCTGTTGCGGCAGGACATGCAAAAGATACGGGAGCGAACGACGGCTGTGGAAAGCAGGGTGAGTGAAGTGGAAGACAGGCTGCCCCCAGTTGCTCGAGAGGCCCATACAGCTATACAGATGGCCAGAGACATTAATAACAGGGCTGACGACATTGAGAACCGTTTACGCCGCAACAATGTGCGCATAGTGGGGCTACCGGAGAAGACGGAAGGCCGGGACCCCACCACATTTGTCGAGGGCTGGCTGATAGAAGTATTTGGAAAGGAGGCCTTCTCTCCGTTTTTCACAGTTGAAAGAGCACACCGCACACCGGGTCGCCCACCACAGCCTGGGGCCCCCCCTAGGCCTATCCTGGCCAGAATGCTTCATTACAGGGACAGGGAAGCAGTGCTGAGACATGCTAGAGAGAAGGCCAACGTCCAGGTTAATGGGGTCCGGGTGTCATTCTACCCGGACTTCTCTGCTGAGGTGCAACGCCGCCGGGCAAAATTTTTGGATGTGAAGAGGCGCCTGAGGGCACTACAATTGCCATATGCTATGCTTTACCCCGCCAAGCTGAGAGTTACCGCTAACCGACAAGCCCAATTCTTTGAATCAGCCCAGGATGCGGCAATGTGGCTGGATCGCAACGAGCAGGCCCTGAGACACCGGGAGAGAGAGGAGGAAGGAGAATGACCCTACGGAAGCTGGAGCAGGTTATTATGTTTTAAGTTCTAGTTCTGCTTTTTGGTGCAATACGTGCACTCTTTGACACGGAGGGGTTGATTTTGGTCCCCTCTTCCCCCTTCCCCGGACTGTGGAAGATGATCTGCTGCTATTAATCATTGATCTTTGCACAGAGGACCCCTTTCAAATTCAATTTCAATTTTGCTTCACTTCCTTTACCTGAGTGACTAAAGTTTCTCTTTTTTACTATGTTCTGCTGGGAGACATTATATTAGGATGTGAACTCTGAGTCATCTTGTAAAGTTGCAAGGAAAATGCGGTTACTCCACAATCTACGTGGAGCAAAAGTGCCTTATTACAGTTTGCTCCCCGTTGGAGCCAAGGGGCCAGCTCTGTTGGCGGCCTGGACTTGTTTTCTTTCTTTTCTTACACTGCAGTGTTGTTTTTGGAGCACAGGCCATGAATACGGGCACGTTCTGTTGACGGCCCAGGCCTATTACTTTTATTTTTTGCACCTTTACCACCTACATCGAGAACTTTGCGAACGAACGGCCACATCGAGATACCAGGTCCGTTCTGTCCTGACCGCACCCGGGACCCTAGGTACCAACTGGAGGCTGATGTTTTTATTTATATCGCATTTACCCTTTCATTTATGCATGCTATATCCCAATGGCTGAGCTGCCAGTGGTATCGTGGAATGTGAGGGGCCTAGGCTCCCCACTGAAGCGTATGATGGTATCCACCTGTCTGAAAAAATATCATCCAATGATTTTATGTATGCAAGAAACGCACCTAACCACTGAAACGCAATGCTGTCTTAAATATGCATGGGTGGGTAGGGCCTATCATTCCACTCACACGTCGTACTCTAGAGGTGTGAGCGTAATGATACACGCTGCTATTGATTTTCAGGAGATGGATGTGTGTATTGATACGGAGGGACGGTTTATTTTTCTACATTGCCGGGTGGGAAAACTGAACTGTATATTGGCATGTGTTTATATACCCCCGCCGTTTACGGTGGCAGTGCTCCGGTTACTGCTATCCTACTTGGAGGGTAGGCCGGACCTCCCGCTGCTGATAGTGGGGGACTTTAATTGTTGGTTGAGCCCCTCGATGGACCGACACCCCGCATCTGGGGTTTCGCCCCCTCTGAGGGACTCTCCATTGCTAAGATTGCTCACCGAGGTAGGATGGATAGATGTATGGAGGTCTAGAAACCCAGTGGAGAGGCAGTTTTCCTGCTTTTCCAAGACCCACGGGACATTGTCTAGGATAGACCTGGTAGTGTGTAACCCCGCCATGCTCCCATCCATTTCAGATGTGACGTACAAACCCCGTAGCGTCTCAGATCATTCACATTTGGTAACCAACTTAATTACTTCCCCACCCTCTACACTTCCCAGATCCCCATGGAAATTTAATGCCTTTTGGTTGGAACTCTTTCTGTCGCACGAGGAGGTGGAGCGGAGCATGCGGGAGTTTTTGAATAGAGAGTGCTTTGTTGAATTCCCGGCTGAACAGTGGGACGCCTTTAAAGCCTATGTGAGGGGGTTACTTATCCGGGAAATTACCAGGGTGAAGAGGGATTCTTCGGGGCTCACTGAGGACCTTGAAAAACAGGTAACGGCCCTGGAGGAAGCCTTCGTGCAAACCCCAACGGAGGCTGCTAAGGAGGCATGGCAGTCGGCTCAATCAGCATATGAGCGGCTGCTGTCCTCTAAGGCAGAAAAAAAACTATTTTTCTCTAGGTTGGCTTTCTTTGAGGAGGGTGAAAGTACAGGGCGTATGCTTGCCAGGATCGCTAATTCCCAGCAGAGGTCTCCCAGTATTGGGGCAATCAGAAATAGAGAGGGCAAAATAGTGAATTCCCCGGACGTGGTCCTGGCAGAACTGGCTAGATTTTACGAGACATTGTACCTCCCGACGGAGCTATTCACCCGGACAGAACTGTTGACCTACATGCAGGACATTGACTTCCCCCGACTGAGTCAGGCGCAGCGGAGGACCTTGGACGCCCCTTTCACGTTAGAGGAGCTGCAAATAGCGCTAGCCGCGTTTCCAAACTGTAAGGCGCCGGGGGCAGACGGACTGCCCATTGAGGTGTATAAACAATACGCGGGTATACTCCTACCGAAACTCCTGGCGGTGTTTAATGCGGCCAGGGAACGACAGACTTTGCCCACTTCCATGACTACTGCTAATATTGTACTGATTCTAAAACCTGGTAAGGATCCGTTGGATCCGGGCTCCTATAGGCCGATATCGCTGCTACAGAGTGACATTAAGCTGCTGGCTAAAATGCTAGCGATCAGACTGAACGGGGTCATCACTAGCCTGGTCCATCCGGACCAGGCAGGATTTATGCCTGACAAGTCGACGGCTGTCAACTTGCGTAGGCTATACCTTAATATGCAATCCTCAGCAGACAATGTGGGACAAAGGGCCCTGCTCTCACTGGACGCTATGAAGGCGTTTGATAGCGTTGAGTGGGAGTATTTATGGGAGGTTCTAGAGAGGTTCGGCTTCGGGGAATCTTTTGTTTCCTGGGTCCGGCTATTATACTATGACCCAAAAGCGGCCATTCGGTCCTCAGGGGCGGTTTCACGCACCTTCACTTTGGGGAGAGGCACGCGACAGGGATGCCCACTGTCGCCTCTACTATTCGCCTTGGCGATAGAACCTCTTGCAATTAAAATCAGAGCCAGCTCAGAGGTAGTGGGATTCCGATACGGAGACAGACAGGAAAAAATAATGCTATATGCAGATGATACCATGATCTTGTTGGGGGATGTGGAGAGCTCACTGACGGGGGCCATGACTGTAATACAGGAGTTCGGCAAGTTCTCGGGACTACAGATAAACTGGACTAAGTCCTCATTAATGCTTATTGACGAAGGGGGGGCTCCCCCGACGTCATCTACGGTCCCCCTGACTACCTCATTTAGATATCTGGGAATCCAGGTGACACCCAAGATATGCGAGTATGGCAGACTGAATATATCCCCGCTGCTGCAGAAATTTCGTGACCGTATTAAAACATGGAATTCCCTGTCCTTGTCAGTGGCTGGTAGGGTGAACTTGATTAAAATGATTCTAATGCCCCAGTTGCTTTATGTACTTCATAATGCCCCCACAGTAGTGACCCTGAAGATATTTAGGATTGTTAACTCCCTGTTCCGCTCACTCATTTGGAAAAACCGTACCCCCAGGATAAAGTTAGAACATCTTCAGTGCCCGAAGGATGAGGGGGGGCTTGCCCTCCCTAATCCCTGGTTATACTACATAGCAGCTCAGCTGCAACAGCTGGTGGGGGTTGTTAACACAGGGGAGAGGAGGGAGGGGGAGGGAAGGGGCTCCTCGGAGATGGTGATGCTCCATACAGTTGGGAGGGAGTCGGTAGCACCTGCCCTTGAGGCACTCGCCTTCGGGAAGCCGAACAAGCAGTACCCCACTTATAACCTTATACAAAAAGTATGGAACAAAGCTAGGTACCTGCAGGGAGTGACAGGATACACGGACTATAGCCCCATCTGGTCAAATGACTCATACCCTGAATTGGCCAAGTTACAACATGGGGCACTCTGGAGGAGGTATGGGATAGTTCATCTGAAACAGATATTTCGCAACGGGAAACTTCTCCCGTTTGCAGATCTGCGGGATCTTTTTAAGTTACCACAATCCATGCAGTTCTATTATATGCAACTCAGTCATGCGGTGAAGGCCCAGGGGGAAGCCTTGGACTGGCTACCCTCTCCTACTCCTTTGTTTAATCTGATAGCGGGGGCAGTCTCTACCAAGGGGTTCATATCGCAGTGTTACAATATGCTGTTACACAGCTTCATGTCCAAGCATCCGCTGAGAGTGAAGGCCAAGTGGGAGGGCGATGTGGGCCCAATGGATAGTGAGCAGTGGGATGAAGCCTTACAGGCAGTACCACTCTGCTCCTTGAATGTGTCCCAGAAGGTGTCGCAATTATACTTATTACTGAGGGTGTATTACACCCCCCATAGGCTTTTTGCTATGGGGCTCAGGCCCACCCCGCTATGCACTAGGTGTAAGAGAGATCATGGCGACCTGATCCACCTACTATGGAGATGCCCGAAGCTCCACCCCTACTGGGTGGGAATAGTGGACACCATTAATAGGGTGTTCCAAGTCCTGCTCCCTACTGACCCTAAACGATGTTTGCTCCTTATATTAGATGAGCTGGAGTGGGAGGAAGGTACCAAGATAGCGGTTGCTCGATCCCTATTCCAAGCTCGCAAACTCATAATGTCGCACTGGATAGAGGAGGAACCTCCCAGCCTGAAAGAGTGGACCAACATTATGGGGGAGATGCTCCGAAAGGAAAAGGTGATATACCAACACAGAGGGTGCTCCCAGAAATTTGAGAAGCTGTGGGGCAGGTGGCTGGATGTACCGGGCTTGGCCCCGGTGGACCTGGTCACGGGTAGGATACTCGGCCTGAGCAATTCAACCTGATCTGTGAAATGTAAATGAGATGGGATGGAGGGGTGTGGAAATGCCATTGTTCTTGGTCTTTTTTCTTTTCATAATTTTTCTTTTCAATTTACTATGGGAGGGGGCCGGGAGGGGGTCAGGGACGGATCGGATTTTGACATATACGTGGATGGTGGAGTGATAAGATGTACCACTGTTGAAAAATGTTATGGAATGTAGCCTATTGTTTTATACCTGAATGCATTCTCGATGTATGTAAATTTATATGTGTGCTTCAATAAACTTGTTTTCTGGATAAAAAAAAAAAGAGGACAGAAGTTACTTAAGCGTTGGTTGTTGTAGTGAAAGTTTGTGAATTGGAAGACTGCCAGACTGAAGATAAAGGAATTCTATGTGCTTACTGCAAGTATCAGAATGTTGGTTTTGTGCAGCGAGAATATTGCACGAAGAAGCAAACAAAGATGGCGATTGTTTTGTATATGTTTATCACAAACCTGATTTTTCCAAACCACCCCCCCACCCCCTATGGAATTTGGAAGAAAGGAGGACAGGGAAAACCCAGCCCTCCACCTAACGCCCAGTTTCTTCCCACTACCCGAGCTCAAGTACAGCCCAGTGCACTTCCTCCTGGCAGCCATCTTAGTGCACCCACATCCTCATTTCCTGCCCAGCCCAGTGCACTTCCTCCCGGCAGCCATCTTAGTGCACCCATGCTCTCACTTCCTGCCCAGTGCACTTCCTGCAGGTGGCCATCTTGGTACACCCAGAAGACCCAACTAAGGCCTCTACCCAGTTCTTCCTCTTCCAAACCAGTATGGCTCCTTCCATACTCCTGTCTTCCTCAATACAGAAGTGTCACCTTCACAGGTCGGATATATTAATGATGAAGAAGCGCCTGAGTGGGAAGATCAACAACAGGCGGCGAGGCCACCCGCTGATTTAACCCCCAATCCAGCTCCAGACTCGCAGTTTCAAGTGAATCTCGAACATATGCTAGCAACCATAAAGAACAGTACCCCTAGTCAGTCCCTGCAACAACAACAATCTCAGTTGCCAGAAGGGGAACCGGTGATATACTGTATGTCGCTTTTACCCCATCACAAGCAGCGGCCTTAGTGACAAGTCTGCCTGATCCGGAGAAACAGCCAATGTCCTTCTACCGCAGGATAGTGCAGATACAAGAAACGTACTCAGCTGCTTGGAAATATTTGATCAGCTTATGCCAAATTAAAGCAGGACTTGTTTTTTTGGCTGGTCATGCAAGTGGCCTTCAATGATGCCTGCTTGACTAGTGCCACTTCCTATTCCTCAGGTGTAGAGTTCTGTGCCCAACTCCATGAAAGGAGAAATTGGTGGATCAGACCACCACCATCCAAGATATTACCCAAGATGAAGGGGAGCCTGTGGAGAAGTATCATGCTAGACTCATACAAGCCTTTGATGATCCTGGCTTCTCTCGCCATGAAAAGGCACACACACACACACGTTATCAACTGTTTTTGTCTCAGGGCTCAGAGAGGATACCAGAAAAGGCCTGATGGTGACTCGCCCCGAATACCGCTCTATGTAGATGTCCAGTCTACTGTTGGTGGCCAGAGGTATAGAAAATCAACGCCCCTCTTGGTGGCCCATGATGAAGAGAATGTAGAGCCCCAAGACATCCCAGACAAGACAGGGACCCCCGTGAAGGACAACAGCAACCACCACCACCACGCTCCAACTCTCGCTAGGAAATAGGCAAACCTGTGTCACCCCTTATGGCAGTGTCCTCTACCTGTCCCATGAATTTGCTCGGAGCTGATGTGCTGTCCAGACTACTGGCCTCAATCATTTTCACGCCTGAAAGAGGAGTGCGGCTACATACTCCCTTATCCTTAGAAGACTCATCTGCCTTGTGTTCTCTGCCTCTCATGATGATACTTCATGAAGCAATACCTCCAAGTACAATACCACAAGAAGTACTTGACAGAATCCCTGTGTGCCTATGGTCCACTGGACCGGAAGACATTGGTCATTTGAAAGTGCCACCAGTTTTAGTCAAGCTCATTGCCCCGGAAACCACAGTACCCCTTGAAGCCAGCTCAATCCACAGCCATCTCAAAACAGGTCGAGACTCTTCCAATGGAGATCTGATACCCTGTACTTCTGAATGCAATACACCCTTGTTCCCAGTGAAGAAACGGACCCCAAGAGGAGAACCAGAGAAATACAGAATGATCCAAGACCTCCGAGCAGTTAATGAAGCCACAGTTTTGGACACCCCAATTGTGCCGTTTACCCTGTCAAGCGAAGCCCTGGACAATTTCTTTCTGCTGAAGCAAGCAATATCTACAGCTCCTGCATTGGGCCTCCCAGATTATGGAATACCCTTTAAGCTGTTTGTGTCGGAAAGAAAAGGCCATGCCACAGGGGTCCTAGCTCAACCACATGGAGGACTAGACCTATTGGGTACTATTCATGCCGCTTAGACCCCGTGGCTAGGGGTGGCCCTTCCTGCCTAACAGCTGTCTTTTCTGCCCAAGCACTACTGGACAAAACTTCAGACCTAGTTTTAGCACACCCCTGCTTCTTCTGAGACCGTTTTTTTTCGCGCAACGGCGCGCGTGTTTGCGCGCAATGGCGCGCGTGTTCGCGCGTCGGCACCGTGCGGCGGGAGCGTGCGCGCGGTGACGGCATTTGGCGCCAAAGCTCCCTATTTAAGCAGCCTGATCCCTCACCAACTTGCTGTCCAGACTACAGCGTATCCCTGGATAATCCTGCACCTGTGTACCTGTTTGTATCCTGATTACCAGACCCGGCTTCCTTTGACCTCTCCTGCCTGCAACCTGCCCCTGACCCCGGCTACGTCTGACTACCGCACCTGCTCAGCCTCTGGCTCTGTTCTCTGCCGACCTGTTATACCGACCCGGCCTGAACTTTGACTACCCCTTTGGACTTTGCTCTGGCTTCTGATCTGCCCGCCTGTGTTTGACCCGGTCTGCCATACCTGCTTGATTCCTGTCCCGCACCTCTACTCCAGCTTGCCGTTGGTATGCTGCCAGGACCTTGGTGCACCTTCCTGCTGCCGCATCCGGCCCGCTACTCAGCTTACCACCAGGCGCTTGTGCCCCTCTGAACTCTTGACCCCCTGTCTACTCTACCAGGGGCTCCTGAGTCAGAGGCTTACGAGAGGCCGCTCCATGCACGTTGGGCTCCACTACCAGGTATGTGACACCTGTCCTCCAGTTCCCTGGCAATGTAACTTATACCGTAACACACCCAGTCACAGGAGGAAGCAAGCAGCTCCCTCCGGAAGCTTTGACCTTCATGTGTTCATAGATGCCATAGGGGTCCCAAGGGGGGTTCCTGATCAATTCAAAGCCAGGGACCAGGTAAAACCTGGTTTTGAGTATTTGATCCCCATAATTACTGTCAACAAGAATGTAGATTGGATTAACTACATATACAACAACCAACAGAGATTTGTAAATTACACCAGAGACGCCCTCCAGGGAATTGCTGACCAGTTAGCCCCCACTTCCTTTATGACATTCGAGAACTGTATGGCCTTAGACATTATGTTTGCTGAGAAAGGAGTTGTCTGTAAAATGATAAAGAAATTAGAAGATCTGTCATTAGAGTTGAAGAAGAACTCAGGTATTACAGACCCGTGGGATCAATATTTCAGCTGGATGAGTGGGTGGCAAAAGGTGCTCACCCAGATAGGGGTAACGGTATTAATATTCCTAGTTCTCTTAGCTCTGGTTGTATGCTGTATTCTGCCCTTTGTAAAGAAGTTAATGAGCAAGGCTATAGACAACAGTACACCTACATTTCTCCACCAGGAAGAGGAGGGCCCTCTTATGAAGGAAGAGGATAAACCTTTCACTCCTTTACAGTCACTCCCCGTCCATAATTTCACAGTCCTATAGGGATTTAGGGATAGGATAGGGAACCCCAGGGGCCGCGACCTGGGTTCAGTTGCAGCGAACGCCATCCTCACCACTAGAGGCTCTGGTGAACACCTGCTGGACCTTAGACTCCGCGCCCTGGGGAATATTGGGTTCACGTTTCCTGTCTGTCCGCAGAGGTCCTTTAGTTTGAGGGACAGATAGAAAATAGCCATTTTTGGGGGGGTCTGTGAAGGAATGCAATGAGCATAATGATGAATTAGAAAATGTCTATTATCTATGCATCTTTATTATAATATAAAGTCTATATTGCTTTTTCATGTACTGTATACCACTACTATAATCCTTCCTTACTCAAATCAGCTCCTAATAATACCCCTCCCACCGAAAACACTGGAGAAGATCAAACATGGCGAATGCCCCCCTCTCCCACACATGTCTAGGAATGCGAAAGTGAAGACACATCAGAGGGATGGCTAGGATCGACATCCCACTTTTGTATTCTTCTTGTATCTGCAGCCAATCAGATGCGCTTTATAGTTCACATTAACATAATAGTGACATATCATGCTGTATGTAAAAGAGCTTAGCACTGCCTGTAATAAAGGATTAGATAAGGAAGTAATGGATCTGCACGGATGTGTCGGAGTCTTACTTTCACAAGTCATTTTTTCAATTTTCCATCCATTAACCACTTAATCACCGCCCTATAGCCGAATTACGGCTACAAGGCGGTTCCTTAACTCTGGGAGTACGTCCTCCCTGATAATCGTTCCTGTGCGCCCCGTCGGGCGCGCACACGTGATCATCTGTGCTCGCCGGGTCCACGGGACCCGCAGCAACAAGGATCGCGGTAAAGGGCCAATGAACGTAGCTCTTTACCACGTGATCGCGCCATCCAATGACGGCGCGATCACAAATGTAAACAAAGCAAACAAGGGGTCACTTTCAGTTCATCGCTCTCCTCACCTCACACCGATCCAGCGTGAGAGGAGAGCAATTAGAGACAAACTGTAAGTGCCCAGCAGTGCCCAATAGTGTCCAGCAGTGCCACATCTGTGCCCCACCAGTGCCAGACCTGTGCCCCACCAGTGCCCACCATTGCCAAACCAGTGCCCATCAGTGCCGCCTGTGCCCATCAGTGCCACCTGTGCCCATCTGCACCACTGCAGTGCCTACCAGTGCTACCTGTGCCCACCAGTGCCACCTGCGCCCACCAGTGCTGCCTGTGCCCACCAGTGCCACCAGAGCCACACCAGTGCACACCAGTGCCACCTTTGCCCATCAGTTCCACCTGCGCCACTGCAGTGCCACATCAGTGCCGCCTGTGCCCACCAGTGCCACCTGTGCCCACCTGTGCCTACCAGTGCCACCTGTCTACTTTCCAAAAATCATTTGGGGGTATTTGTACTTTACTGGCTTGCTAGGGTCTCAAGAAATGGGAGAGGCAATCAGTTCATCAGGCGTGATCAAATTGATCAATTTTCAGTAATTGGCACCATAGCTTAGACCCTATAACTTTCACCCAGACTAAATAATATCCACGTTTTTTTTTTTTTTTTACCAAAGATATGTAGCAGTATACATTTTTGGCCAAATTTATGAAGACATTTTTTTTTTTTTTTTGCAAAATTTTATAATAGAAATGAAGAAAAATTCATTTTTTTTACAAAATTTTCGTTCTTTTTTCATTTATTAGCAAAAAAAATAAAAACCGCAGAGGTGATCAAATAGCACCAAAAGAAAGCTCTATTTGTGGGAAAAAAAGGACAAAAAATTCATTTGGTTACAGTGTTGTATGACTGAGTAATTGTCATTCAAAATGTGAGCGCACCAAAAGCTGAAAATCAGTCTTGGTATTAAGTGGGTTTAAGTGCCCAGTGGTCAAGTGGTTAAATCTTCTGCCCTTGTGGTTTTAACTTTGAATAGTATAAAAAAAATCCTGACAGTAAATTCCTAATACAGCTCACTTCCTGTTTCTTGTCTGGTCATTAGCCTAGGCTTATAACATCATGCACAGCTCTCTCCCTCACTCTTGTGAGAGTTTGCCAGGAAGGGAAGAGGGGATGAGTCATAGGAGGGGCAATGAAAGCTGCAGAGCTGAAGCTGTGTGTCTGTGTAAATCCAGAAAGTGAACAGGCAGCAGCTTCAGCTGCCCACAGTTAAAATGGTTGCAGCCAGACTTAGCAGAGGGAGATTTCTGCAAAATACTTGGCAAGTACAGAATCACAGTATATAAAAAATAATATGCAGAGTAGTTGGAGGGATGTTTTTATTACAAATTATGTGAGCAGACTTAATAACCTCTTCAGTTTCGATATGAGACTAGCATGCAAAAGAAAAAAAAAAAAAAACAGACAATTAATCATCCGATATTCTCATCGTATGTATGAGGCTTAAATCTCCCAGTGGGATACAGATGGTAATGAAAACTTGAAAAAGTTGCCAATTCTTCCCTTCTTTATCCAAGTATGCTTATCACATACATTAGTACTTTTTTTGCCACTCTATATGATAAGAATACACAAACTATGCATGGTGGAGTGGGATACAACTGTCAGTCTTTATAGATAATGCCTTTGCAATATATGGCAAGTTTCTTATTGATTACTCCCATAGAAAAATGTATAAATAGTTCATATTAGAATTTGATAGAAACAGTAATCTGATGAATTAGGGAACTAATGTAATACACATTTGCCCATTACCTGCTTTATAGCGACATTGCCTGCAAAAATCCCTAATCCTGAGCAAGGTAGGTGAGTTTGGATGGATTGGAAACCATTGATGGAAACCTGGATACACACCGCTTGGAAAACATCTGAATTCTGGACATTAGAGGAGTTGTAAAGGAATTTTTTTTTTTTGCCTAAAATGAATGTCTGCAAGGTAGACAGACAGAATAGTGTAATTATTCTGTTAAAAAACAAGTAAATACCTATTAATTTTCTTTCATCTATATCACCTCCGGCGTTCTAGTTTCTGTTCTCTCATTCACTTACTGGTTTGTTGTGCTTGTTCATGTAAGAACTACATTTCCCAGTATGCATTGTGGCACGCCCAGTAATTCACACCTCCTTGAAGTCTCTAACACGTAGAGAGCGTCCTGCCGCACAGATGTAGTTCCCAGGACGGGGTGAGCACGTCACTGACCACCGCAGTAAACCCTCCCGTCACGGTGGTGAGTAACAATCAGACAAGCAGGAAGTGAACAGAACAGAGAAGAAACAGAGCAACTTCTGAGCAAAAACGAACAATGAGGAAGTGAAAAGAGGAATGTCTGCAGGTAAAGGATGCTTATTATGAAAAAAAACATTTTTTCCTTTACTACCCCTTTAACTTATCTATCTATCTATCTATCTATCTATCTATCTATCTATCTATCTATCTATATATCTATCTATGACACTTATGTATTATTTATATATTTATTTCATAGACTTTTTTATGACTTTTCTTGGTAAGTAACCCTCATTGAACACCTATGTATTATTTTTCTCATCCTTTGATGGATTGGAAACCATTGATGTTCATTGGAGGAAACCTGAATACACACCGGTTGGGAAACATCTGAATTCTGAACATTATCTTATATATAAAGTATATATAAAGTATATATATATATATATATATATATATATATATATATATATATATATATATATATATATATATATATATATATATATATATATATATGTATAAGATGGATAGATAGATATCATAGACTGTTTTTATTCTATAAATGTGAAATGTCTTGGTAAGTAACCACCTATGTATTATTTTTCTCATCCTTAGGTGATCTTGGATGGATTGGAAACCATTGATGTTCATTGGATAAAACCTGGATACGCAACAGGTGGGAAGAATCTGAATTGTGAACATTATCCTAGATAGATAGATATCATAGACTCTTTTTTCTATTCATGTGAATTTCCTTGGTAAGTAACACTCTGAACAACTTTATATTATTTTTCTCATCCATAGTTTCAATCCATTGGTTGATGATAACAAAGTTAAAGAAAAAAAAAAAAGAAAGACACTCCCACATTCTTTTTTCTATTGGCCACACAGCTGTGGGCGTGGTTTCCTTTCACCACCACCCATGGAATTTCCATAGGAGGAGCCTGGCTCTGTATGAAGACAACGTGACTGGAGGCGTCACAGCTTTGTCATTTAGCCCCGCCTCTCGTGACGTCAACTGCTTCAGGAGGCAACGCGAGACTGGCCAAGGTGAGCTCACACCCTTCAGTTGTATGACAAAAGGGGGTGGGCGTGCTGAAGCTGAATTAGGGGGGCAAGTGAAAGTCATGGGGCACCCCAAAACTTAGTGAACCCCTTATGGGCTGAGCTGAACATTCCCATTGGTGACTTATAAAGAGCCCTAAAAATCACAATGGACAGGGGGCGTGGCCTGACAGTGGACAGTTGGTGCATGCAAATTATAGGGTCTATGACATCACTTCCTATGTATATAGCCGGCCGCCATTTTCTGGCGGTGAGAGAGTCGGGGGAAGGCGTCTCGGTGGCGGGAGAGGAGCGGACACGGTACCACGGCCAACACGCCCACCCACTCGGTGACTGCAGACGCGGCGTCTCCTCAGGAAGGCAGGGGGCGGGGACAGCGGCTTGTACCGGCAGGAAGAAGCGGCTGTAGTAGGAGGAGGAGGAGGCGGACTGCCCCCGGCCCAGGGCTCTGATAAGCGGAGCAGTAGCCTCTGGCTGTGCCGGGTAAGCGCACCACGTGTGACTATTGTGTGTGAGAGAAGAGGGCGGTGTACCGGACCGGCTCGTGTCCCGGCTGTGGCGGAGACTCCTCCCTCCCGCCATGATTCTGTGTGCCCCCTAGGGGGTTGTGCCCCGAGAAGGTGGTGGTGTGCCCGCCGTGTGTGCGGAGGGGTGATCCTTTATTCCTTCATACACGTGTTCTGTACTATCACTGTGATCAGAGCGGTGTTCTCCTATAGAAGAGCCCCATGCGGGATCAGCCAACAATGACAGGAGCAGCATCATCCTCATACCATCCAACCACCTCCATCCCCTCCCCACCATAGGATCTGACCACTGCTCAGCCTGCAATCCTTCCATACATGGGGAAATATCTGCTGGGCCACAAACCGTTAAAAGAACAGCTCTAGAAATTGTAATAGTTCTTTGCTGGGCTCATTTCACACGGGCATCCCGATTTGTGGCCCCTGTCAGTCTGATTAGAAAGTCCATGGGGCCCTATGAACAGGTGTCTTTAAATGTCTTGTGTCTGGTACACCTGCCTACCTCCAGTTCTGCATCCTTTTTAAATTTTTTGGTTAGCCTGATGTAAACAGCAGAGTTCGTTTACACCTGACTGCCCATAGCGCTGACCTGGGTTGCCAACTTTCAGTAAATTTACGAACAGTTTGTAAAATTTGTACTTTTTGTATCTGTCCTTGATTCTCCATTAAGGACATGTAGGCTGCTGTAAATGTACTAAAAGTTGGCAACCCTGGCGCTGACAGGGGTCCACCAGCAGAAAGTGAAGGGTGTGGATGATCACATTCGGTTCTGATCAGCAGGGGATCTATTCACAAATCCTGTGTTCTGTCAAGCAGGGCCCCCCATCGACTAGTGCCCACACATGCGTAGGACGGAGCCACACTCCAGCTGAGTTACCGATCAGCTGGAGTGACGTGCCAGGGCGCACATCGTAGGAGGTATCTCTCGATGGGAGATACCATTTCACGGGCACAATTGAAACCTATACAAACAGCGGGGGGAGACCGTAGTTTTCACATTGTGCCTCACTGTTAGCTGCCCCCTGCTGTTTGTATAGATTTAAATTGTGCCTTTGAAATGGTCTCTCCCATAGGTGTGCGCAGCTTCTGGCATTAGGGTGTGCACCCCAAACACACACTACCGATCACTCACAATGTTCATTCAGAAAGGGAAGGGGCTGGTAAATGGCATATTTACTGTCTCTTCCCCCACTCATCCTAAAACATCCACAGAAACAGCCGGTGGGAGAGGAGGGAAGCCAGCAGTGCTGTGGGGGAAAGGAGGGAGAGCCAGGTCAGTAAGGGGAATCTGTTCTGCACAGGGTGATTAGGGTGTGCCTGGGCACACCCTGTGCGCACGCCTATGGTCTCTCCCATCGAGCGATAACTCTTATCATGTGCGCCATGGTTACATCAGTCCAGCTGATTGGCAGATAGTTGTGCTATGACGTACGGCGCATGCACAGTTTGTCCTGGGTACTATTCGATGGGGGGGGGGGGCACTTCTTGACAGAAAACTGGCTGATTGGAGCAGATTAAACTTGGTGTGAAAGCAGCCTAGGGGGTTAAAGCAGAACTAAACTTTTAATAATTGTGAGTAGTCGGTCTCTCTGCAGAGACCACACTGTACTAAAACTAAGTGCAAAATCTGGTGCAGCTCTTCACAGAAACCAATCAGCTTCCAGATCGTATTACAAAAGCTTAAAGAAAATCTGTAAGGTAAACTTACACTGGAACCACCCCTGGGTCCCCCGATCACCCGCAGTGAGACATTGGGTCGCTGCTTTACCGGTTCAGGGATTTAAAATCCTGTGGCTTTCTCTTCAGCACTGACAGGATGGGCTTGGTGGGTTCTGATTGGTCGGAGCCCTCACATGCATGGCGCTAACCAATTAGAATGCCTCCTATACATTTTATGAGGTATGTTTTAGGAGATTAAAGCGGAGTTCCACTCAAAACTGGAACTTCCGCTTAATCCACTCCTTGCCCCCTTACATGCCACATTTGGCATGTCATTTATTTTGGGGGGGGGGGGGGGGAGTGGGACTTCCTGTCCCACTTCCTCCTTCCGCCGAGGGGCTGCAAAGGCAAATAATCTAATCGCCTTTTGGCAGCCCCTCCCTGTAGGCGATCGCATTGGGACACGTGACAGGTCCCAGGCGATCGCCTGTCCAATCGGATGGCGCCGCATGCGCAGTGGGTGCCCGGCCGTGAAGCCGAAAGCTGTCACGGCCAGGTGCCCACACTTAGAATGAAGACGCCGGCTGTAGAGGAGCGGAGCCCCGGCCGGCGCGTCGCTGGATCGTGGAGCAGGTGAGTGTATGTTTATTAAAAGCCAGCAGCTACGCTTTTTGTAGCTGCTGGCTTTTAATAAACATTAAAAATGAGTGGAACTTCCCTTTAAGCCGCAGAGATTTCAAAATCCCAGACCAGTGAAGTGACGACTAAATGTGTCTTGTGACTTCTGTATAGTGGGACCGGGGGTGTGGGGAGGGGGTCCAGTGTAAGTTCAACTTACAGATTTTCTGTAAAGGTAAACTTGCCCTTTAACCACTTGTATTTACTACACTGGTTGGACACAGGGGGAGCCAATCAGCAGGTCTGGTGGACATGATGTCCGCTGGCCACCTTCAATTGCTCC
The DNA here is from genome assembly GCF_905171775.1 of Rana temporaria. Classification (NCBI taxonomy): domain Eukaryota; kingdom Metazoa; phylum Chordata; class Amphibia; order Anura; family Ranidae; genus Rana; species Rana temporaria. The sequence continues at coordinate 267,539,463 of NC_053493.1, read as the reverse complement.
TCACAGAGATAGAATGGCAGTCTGCCAATGTAAACAAGGAAGACCGTCATTTTGTCAGGCATGATTTCACACTGGGGTGGGCGGGCGTTGATGGTAAAACGCTGCTAGTTTTGCTGTCTATTGGCTGCTAGCGGGATAAATGCGCCCGTGTAGTATTTGTGGAGCAACAGTGTTATTTTAGGATAGGGAGTGGTAGCCTAAAGAACACCTCTCCTTTCATCCCCATAACATAGGTGAAAGTGTTCTGTAGTCCACACAAGTGAGCTCAGCAGGGCTGATAACCTGGTTTGAGATGCCACAGTGTATAAATACACAAGACCGAACTGCATTTCGCTGCGTTTATTGAATAGTTCTAATAAAACACTTTCAATGGAATATTTACCAGACCAAAGGGGAGCAAATATAAGACATTCACTATTAGGGATTACTTTTTAATCCCAGTGTTTTTCTGGCTTTAGGGAGCTATGTTGGTGTAGTGACCTGAGGATCGTTCTGGGGAATTTAGGCTGGTTTCATGGTGCACCACAAGGGGTGTGTCCATGGCATCCTGAGAATACAGGAAATGGGTTGAATCACTCTGGGGAAAAATGGCTTTCTGTTTTAAGCATATCCACTTTGACAAAGAAGTATCTATTAGATGTAGCTAGATTGATGAGCATGACAAAATGTAGGTAAATCAATTTAAAATGAATATAGCTGTAACAATACTAATTGTCAGCTTAGTTGCAGTTGTGATTCCTCATATAGATTTGACACCTGCAAGATAAATGCTATTATGCAGGGAGTCCGAACGTATCCTAGGATACATTACTGGAATCTGCCATTTGTAGTGTTGTCATGTTAGCGCTGCCTTTGTAGGCAACATGTTTATGTGTCTATAAGGAATCTCCTCTGTACTGGGTGCAATGGATTCAAGGAGCCGTTTGCACTTCAATATGTAAACCAGAAGAAGGAACTTGCCACGTCCTATAGGGTCGGATTTATTAAAGCCAATAATCACAAACAGTCTCTACCCTTTGGACCTCCTCTCTCAAAATGCAGAGTGTTGCTTCTTGTTATAGCAGTTGTCCCCAACCTTTTTGGCACCGGGGACCGGCATTGTGGATGAAAATTGTGCCAAGGCCCGATGATGCGGGCCGACGATGCGGTTTTTCGTGGCCTATTTGCCAGGAAATGGCTGGTGTTAGCACTTCAATCATCACAACACACATGGTTAATATGGTGTCAGGATGATTGAAGCACATTATTTTTATTATTATATTGTAATATAAAATTAAATGGTTAAACTCACCATAATGCAGAATCTGCCACCAGATGCAGATTGCCACAGTGCCTCCAGATGCAGATTGCCACAGTGCCTCCAGATGCAGATTGCCACAGTGCCTCCAGATGCAGATTGCCACAGTGCCTCCAGATGCAGATTGCCACAGTGCCTCCAGATGCAGATTGCCACAGTGCCTCCAGATGCAGATTGCCACATGCCTCCAGACGCAGATTGCCACATGCCACCAGATGCAGATTGCCACAGTGCCTGTCACCAGATTGCCACATGCCACCAGATGCAGATTGCCACAGTCACATGCCACCAGATGCAGATTGCCACAGTTCCTGCGCATTGCCCCCCCCCCCCCCCAGCCTGGGACCCCTGCCCCTGGGATCTCTCTGCTCGCCCCACACCGCTGGCTTCGTGGCCCGCCAGTAAACAGGCTGCGGCCCGGTAGTGGGAGATCCCTGTGTTATAGTTTTTATGCATGCTTCATTTTGGCTTGATGATGGCTATGCCTGGCAATTCAAAAAGTGCAAGGTGTGTTACTTGTGGGTTCATGGTTGGTTATGTTGTAATTCTAGTAGTTATTCAGTTTTGCTGTTAACCATTTTTAGTAAGCACTGTGTGTTTGATTGCCTGCTCTGTTGCAGTGGTTTTGCACAGAGCAGCCCGTATCCTCCTCTTACCGGGTCCTTCTGTGCTCCTCCCTCCTGTCGAATGCCCCCACAGCAAGCGGAAAACACACCAAAAAGCCGCGCTCATGGTTATCTACAGTTCATAATAAACCCAAATTTTTTTTGGAAGAAGACAAAAGTTTCAGATAAAATGTATTAGGAAAAAAATCCATTTATTAAATATGAACTCCAAATATGTAGTAAAAAGTCTGTATGGAAATGGCAAAGCTATGTAAGCTGTATAAACAAATGTAAAATCCGCAGACAGCTACCATAAAGTACACAGGGTTAAAACCTCACAGGTTCAGTGAACATATCCTCAAATGGAAATGACAATAACAGTACCTTCAGGACAGGTGGTAGGATGGCGGTGGTGAGGAGATGGCCGTATGAACATCAAAAGGAGCCTGTCACCGGGCAATCCACGTACCTGGAGTGTCACCGTAGCGGAGGAAAGACGGGATCATCCGACGAATCCACCGATCGGGGACAAGGCACAATCAGGTCTAGAAGGACAGCCGCTCGTTCCGTCCGTTCGTGATGACGTCACACGTCTGGGACGCCACTCTTCGATCGAAGTGGTGAAGCAGGGATGTAATTGCTGCCCTCTAGTGGAAGAACCGTAGATTACATGCTCACATGTAATATAGTGGAAGCTGCCAGCGGAAAATCAATAATAAAATTAAGTAAATCTTGGAAGATTAAAATTCCATAAAATAGGGGAGTAAAGTGATAGCCTTGACGTCAAGGCTATCACTTTACTCCCCTATTTTATGGAATTTTAATCCATTCATCAATCTTCCAAGATTTACTTCATTTTATTATTGATTTTCCGCTGGCAGCTTCCACTTTATTGCACGTGAGCGTGTAATCTACAGTTCTTCCACTAGAGGGCAGCAATTACATCCCTGTTTCACCACTTCGATCGAAGAGTGGCGTCCCATATCTAGGTGCCACAGACATGGGCTTTGTAGTCCATTAGCACAGGGACAAAATTATCCAGATACTATTAAAAACAGAATTGTGTTCCTAATCCTTTTTTGAGTCCTTTGAGGGACACAGGAAGTTTTTCACCTTCTGAATATGTTGCCACCAACTGGAAGATTGGACACTGGCAAACAAACTGTAGGTAAGCCCAGGGTAATTCCTTCTGCCACCAGTGTGCCTTGATTCTGTAACAAAACGGTAACCAGAGCATGGTTATTCACACAGGGGGCTGGGACCTATGTCTTTCATCTTCGGAAAATCCAAAAGTAAGCCCAAATAATGGGTGGACAACACGGCAAACGGCTAACAAGCTCACTTTGAACAGTACAAATCTGAAGCCTGCCTGCAGCTCAGGATCTGCCTGATGATCATACACCAGAAGCTGCTACCAGATAAAACTGCAACCTCTACCTGGTTATAAAATGTGAAAACAAGACCTGGTGGTAACATGGCAAAGGAAGCTGATGTCAGAAGAACAAGTAACATTCGATAAGGAGGGGAGAAAAACGGATCCATAAGCTGGTCTACCTGATCCACCCAAAAAGGTGAAACATGGAACCGAATTAGCCCTATATTTGATGACCAACAGGCAATCTATGCTGAGAGAAGACTTGCAGCATGAACCTTGGTTAAGGCAAAGGAGCGTCCCTCTGGTTGCTGGGGTCAGACAGAGAGACTAGAGAATTATGGTTCTGGTTGTGTGAGGCTCAGAACTGCTCTAGATGAGAAGACTTGGGCCTCAACTCATCAGCGATTCCTGACTTTGTCAAGTTGACTACCAGGGAAGAACCCTTGAAGTTGAATTTAAGTAGAATTGCCTCCAAAGGAGTGCAGTGGGGGTTTTTGAGAACACACCTTACCTTAGACAAAGTAGGTGGCCAGAGAACCAAGTTTGGGAGGCCTAGACATGCAATCTGCAAGAGGAAGGAGACTAGGCAGACTTTTTTTCTACAATTTATGGTGACGCTGGTGGGAGCTCTTGACTTGGAAAAGAAGCTTAATTGAAACAGTAGGGCAGTATTTGTCATAAAAAATGCTACAATTCTGAATTGGAAGTCTTATTCGTTGTGTTTAATATATTGCAGACAAAAATGTTGAATCGTGACAAAACGCATTTTTGCTGTGATTGTTGTTTGGGAAAACGCACATGTAAAATCATGCCTGGCTCAGCCAAAATTTTGTAAATACAGAAATACGGTGACTGACTGTTGAAATATTACACCAGTCACTGCTTGTATACTAACAAGTGGACTTGTTTTGGCATTTACACTAGGTTTGTGGCTACTTTTAATTTCAGCGTGCACTTAAAGCGATTGTAAACCCTTAATTTTTTTTCTTTATTATTTAACATATATGTAATGTAATACCTGCTCTGTGCAGTGGTTTTGCCCTGATTGCTTTTCTTAGGTTCTCCGTTGGTGCTTCTGGCTCCCTGCCGATGCTTGCTATAGTGGGCACTCGACGAATCGGAATGTTTGGGCTGAGCGGTACTCAGCCAGTCAAGGGAAGCTTTGTATTCTATGAATGAATACAAAGCTACCCCTGATTTTTATTTATTTTTTTCCTTCCTGAGTTGAAGATCATGGCCTCATCCGCCTGCCTCAGCCAATCCAAGGGAAGCTTTGAATTCATTCAGAGAATACATAGCTGCCTATGACTGGCTGAGCACCACTGCTGAAACACAACAACTGATTTGGGCTGATATTGGCCTGTATGTGACATTTCAAACACAAATGCTTGTTTACACTGTGTACTTGGGGTGTGTGTGTGTATTTAGAGTTGCATAATACAGAATAATTATCTGTACGAGGTACCATGTTGTAGACTTGTCGGCGATCTGATAACGGTGACACATTCCCGTTAATGCAACAACAAAGGTGTAGTATAATGGGTGTTACGAAATGCTCAGGGGACAAGGATGAAACTGACGTTCTTGCTGCAAAATATAGGGCTGCCCAGTAATACACGTGTTCTAATCTCTTTGCCTAAAGCAGAACTAAAAGCATCAATTTAAGGCCCATTCACATCAAGTGACTTGCATTGTGATGCTGGCAAAACGCAGTACTCTTGTTTGGGTGTCATTCATTTTAAAAATGGTGCAGTTTTGCTGTGATTGTCCCCCCAAAAGAAGCTCCTGCTCCTTCTTTGGGTGACCAGCTTCGCATGATATGGTATTGGCACGATTGCCGCACCACGTTTAGGTGCCATTGAAAATGCAATTCTTTCTGTAGATCATTATGGAGACAAAAGCAATACAAAATTGTTATGATTTAAGTGTCTACTTTCTCTTTATTTTTTAACTATATATATATTTTTTTTTCCCTAGCACTGCAAAAATGTTTCAAACACCTGTCAATAATCTGGAAAACATAAGAAAGACTAGGAAAAGAGTGAAACAGTTGCTGTTGCAGATTGGTTTGGACACATGCAGAGAAGCATATGAGGTAAGGAGGTTTAAAAAAAAAAAAAAAAAAAATTGCCTCTGTATAGGCTTGAAATCTTGAGGTATGTGTGAACAAAGTAAAACCTTTGCACTAAGGTCTGTCTGCAGCAGGAATCCTAGTGACGCCAGATTAAATGATCACGGTAAAAGCCAGTTTGGCAATCAGTCAGTTTTGCATTGTGAAATTGTTATACTGCTACTGTCCTGTTGGTGCTTATTACAAGTGTGTTCGTTCTTTGGTCCTAACAGGAACTGCACCACACATGTAAAGTTGGACAATTCTTTTTTTTTTTCCTTCCCTAATCATCTTCCAGAACAGCTCACTTGAGAGATGATTGGCTTTGCCTTCAACAAAAAACACAAATGAGATATTAAAAGGCCCCTCCTTCCCAATAGTTTTGTTTCCCGCCCTCCAGAAGTACTTAGTCATGTTTTTGTTATATTCCCTCTGGTCTGGTGATTATCGGACTCCTTGGGCCCCTTTCACACTTGTGACTGCAAAGTCGCATGACAAGTCGTACCCACACGATTTCTAATGAACACCATTCATATCTGTGCGACTTAAAGTAGTCCCTGTACTACTTTGGTCCGATTTTGATGTGAGTTGAGGTCCATAGACCAAGTTTACACAGACAGTCCCTGAAACCGTGGCAAATTTGCGGTAAAATCTTGCAACTTTCATGTCGCAGCAGTGTGAAAGGGGCCTTACTGGTAACTAGGACCTGGTGTGCCAGAGATGTCAAATCGCTTACTGGAAGGCCTTTTCCATGTTTTAAATTACAGGTACTGCCTGTCCTGTAGGTCTCAGGAGGTTGCACATGCCTGGAGGATCGTGCTTTGTCGGGTGTGTACCAAGATGCCGGTTCTATTTCCAGGCTTCTGGTGTGCTTTTCTCCTTTCTGTGTTGTGGGCATGTGCGGGGAGACTTCAAGGTGTCCAATATGACACCAGTGCTGGTGACGCAATTCTGGTGCGCAAGAGGCGCCCTCCCTCCTGAGACACACAAAAAAATGAATTGTAAAAATGTTCACCATGTTTTACTTTGTACTAGTCCTTTTTATAATGACCCAAAAAATATTTTGCAAAAAACGCATTGTACTTTGTTTCTACAGTAACGCTAGGTGCGTTGGAATTTTATTGTTAAAAACACAAAACTCTCATTTCAGTTATCTTTTTTAAATTACCCCCCCCCCCCCCCCCCCCCCTCTCTAATGCAAGATCCATGCTGTGCGGCCATAAGATTCCAGCGGAGAGGCCTTCTATTTTTAGGACACATGATAAAGATGGACTCTTTATCGGAATGAAGCAATTTTTTTGCCTCTGGGAAACGGTGCAGATAACGTGGTTTGTCTCCCTGTGGGGAGCTATAGCGCTTGCAATATGCTCCAGTGTGAAAGGGGTCTAAGATAAAAAAAAAGCCTTCTGCCTTTTTGTAAAAAAAATCGCAATAAGGGTATATTGATTAGTTTGCGCAAAAGTTATAGCGTCTACAAAATATGATGGAATTGATTTATGGCCTTTTAATTTATTTTTTTACTAGTAATAGTGGTGATTTAATAATTTAATTTTTTTGGGACTGTGACATTGCAGTGGACAGATCCGACATTTTCTGAATTATTTTTTTTTTTGTGCAGGGTTCCCCTTCAAGATTCTCTGCACACCAGTCGCCCCGCAAGTCGGATCATCTTGATCTGACTTCTGGTGCGACCTCTATACAAATCAATGGGCTCCCATAGGGAACCATTGATTTTTAAATAGAAACAGAAAAACGTGTCTGAAAACTAGCGTGGCAAAACGTGCATTGAATTCAATGGAAAACGCGGGAAAAATCGCATTAAAAACGCTACTTTTTTCCTGGCGTCTGTACTAGCTTTAAAGCCCGTTTTTTAAAACGTCTGTGGAAATGAAGCCTTTGCTTTTGGGTTAAGCGCTTGGGCTCAGGCCCCTTTCACACGGGCGCCTCAGTTTGCCAGACTGCTTGGTCAGCGGGGGATCACTCCACTGAGCAGGCAAGCGACAGGTCAGTCTCTGTTTTTACTGGGCGGAGATGGATCCTCCTTAAATGGGGAGATTGGATGAAAATTAACCGCCTGTTTTCGTCCGATCTGACAGACGGATGGAAAATGGGGCCACCATCTGTCTGGATTTTGCGGACAGGATTGGATCAGATTACTGTGGGTGTCGGCGGACATGTGTCCACTGACATCTGCCACTCCATAGGGGTGAATGCTCTTAATGTGATGCTCAAGTGAGGTACTGCTTGTATTTTTCAATACAGCTTGTGAACTTGAAGACGTGGCTGTACTTTCTGTGAGGGCTCGTGATTTCATGTTGCTTTTGTCCGTTTCTCAGTGAAGTGCATCTGATGCAGTAAGTAAAATAATACAGTTCTGTTAGGTTGATGTGCTACTGTTTAGCTAGGCGGTGGCAACCGTTTGATAAAATGTGACTTAAGCCTTATACACACGATCGGCTTTTCATCGGACAAAGCGTAGGACTTTTGTTCGAAGGGCATTGGCTAGGAACGTATTGTATGCAAACGGCAAAAAATTTGTCGGACAACAAACACGTAACTACGTGTTTTTTTTATTTTTTCAGCTCTTTGAGCAACTCCTGCTAATGTTGTGTTATGATGAGCATTGCTTCCGAGCATGCGTGTTTGTACTTTGGAGTTTTGTCCGGTTTGTATTTAAAGCACAGTTCCACCCGTTTTTTAGTTTATTAAAAGTCAGCCAATACAAAAATTTTAGCAGCTGACTTAATAAACCAAACACTCGCCTGTCCCACGGTCCATCGATGCAGCCGCACGGAGCCCCGCTCATATCTTCCTCTCCGCCATCAAATTTACTGTGGGCTGTGACGGCTTACTGTATCATGGCCGGGTGTTCGCTGCACTGCCATTGGCCAGCCAATCTTCTGGGTCCTGTGTTGTGTCCCAGAAGATCGCTGGTAGTGAGGGGCCGCCTAGGGCGAGAGGAGGAGTCATCTAGGCAGCCGGGACAGGAAGTCTCACTAAAAAGAGGACACCCCCCAAAAAAACGTGTAAAAAAAGTGTATCTGACTTAAAAGACACTCGCCTGTCCCACAATCCAGCGACGTGGCCACCCCACGCCTCCATTCTCTCCCACGCCTGTCCACGGCGCTGGCAATACTACTGTGCTGTCAAAACGCTGCTGTCAGGAGGAAAGGCTTTTAGAGTTGCCAAAACGTCCTATGTGCATGAGGCCTTCTTGATCAAATGCACTTGGTTCCCTTTTATTTTTTATTGCAAAAACAGGCAAGGATGCAGTTTAAAAAACAAAACTGCATGCAGCATTTCTATTTTGTACCGTGTGTTCTATAAGGGACATGAATTGCAACTCATGGGTCTGCATTCACTGGCAGTGTAAGATTTCATGCATTTTAAGACTTTTATGTGGTGGCTAAAAGGTATAATGTACGTATTTCTCATTGTATATGAATAATCTGTACCACGCTTTGACACTTACTGTATGTACAAAACTAGTAGAGCCTTCTGATTCCTCCTGTATGTGTATTGTAACTCTACTGTCTGCTCTCACTTTGTAACCCTACGTGTTGCGTCATTGACTTCTTTAGGATAAGAAGTCTGTACATTTGAACCTATGTTCATTTATTCTCAATTTTATAAAATAAAATGTTTTTTGTGTACTGGTTCATGAGTTAGGATGTTTGATGCAAGCACATTTGTAACTACATATTGGCGCATATATTTACTAAGTAGTAAGAGTCCAAATGTGGTTTTCTAAAGTATTTTCAAGCAGCACTTAAGCATATTTGTAACTTTATATTGTTCAGCACATACTTGAGCTCTGAAGTTATGAGTATTTGTGTGGTAGGTTTCCTATTTGTATAAATATTTCTCATTGTGTACATACCTATCTGAGGAATCTGCTAAGCATTTTTTTTTTGTTTGCCAGAATTGCATGGCCTATACCTTAAGCAATAGTGAAGCTTGCAAGAAGTTAAATACATTAAGTATCAAAATGTATATTCTTTTGTTTGTTTTTTAGGAAATCGACACTTATAATCCAGGCGACACAAATTTTTCCAGTACATCATGGGAGGATGTCTCGCTTTGGGAAGCTTTTGGACGCAGAAATGTATGTCTAATGCTAGTGGTTGGCAATCAGAGTAGAACAGATTTTTAATTTTATCAAAGTCCTGTGTAGGACTGTCTTTCTTGAGCAATGACCATATTTATTTATTTTTATTTCTAGAAGGTTAAATGTGCAGGAAGCAATTTTTGTGCCTTATTGTGACTTTGCCTTAGCAACCGCATATTTTTAGTTTTTAATATGTTTGGCAGGATTTTCAATTGTAACATGCACGTGAAAACACATTGTTAATTTTGTCATTTTAAAATTTTATTTCTAAAAAAAATAGAAGTAGGGTTTTTGTAATGGGTGCTTGACAACGCTGTCTACCTGTGCAAAATATAAAACTTAATTTTGGGTAAGGAAGGAAAAATTAGGGAAAAAAATTTTTTTTTTGCTGAGCTAAGATCCTCCCTTGATGTCACTGCTTTTTGTAATTTCTTAAGACATTATCCTTCTTGAAAGGCTTTAGACTTTGCATGTGTTTCTCTTTCCACTTGGCTTATTACACCCAAAACTACAGTTTTTTTATTTTCCAGGGTGATGTCAGTTTGATGCTTTGAAAGTTATAACATGAAACTCTAGTACATTGCTGTATATGGCTACAAGGAAAAGATGAAAATCTGCACATTTAATAGTATAACAGAGGGTCCAAATGGGTTCGGCTGAAAATCTGACAGGCAGACATGATTGGTCCACCCATATGAAAGGGGCCTTTGAGTAGACTCTAAGAGCCCTTTCACACTGCCAGTGCCCGGGTGTCGGCGGTAAAGCGCTGCTAGTTTTAGTGGCGCTTTACTGTTGTCTTTCAGGCGCTTTTAACCCCCCCTTTAGCGGCCAGATAAATCGTCGCTGCCGAGGCGCTTTGCAGGTGTTTCAGCGGCGCTGCCCATTGATTTCAATGGGTAGGAGTGGTGTATACACTGCTCTTAAAGTGCCTCAAAGATGCTGCTTGCGGGACTCTTTTTGCCGTGCTGCTAGCACACTCGGATTGCAGATGAGGCTTTTTTCAGATGTTATTTTTAGCACTAAAGTGCCTGGAAAAACACCTCCGGTGTGAAAGGGGTCTAAAAGCATGTTGTCTGCTCTAACAGAGTGCCAAATAGCTCTGTGATTTTGGTATCTGATTTTATACTTGTTCTAATATAGTGTATCTTTTATTTGTAGCTGAAAAGGCTATTTATTCTAGTTTTTCAGTTATGACTGAACAAAAACAAATTAGCATTTTAAGCTGGAGGTAAAGAACTGTATATTTTCTATTTAGGGGAGTGCTGCCCATGGTGTTTAGTGACCTGTATGGTGAATAAAGCTTCAACTGTGCTAATAGCTGAGCATTCGGCAAAACACATTTTAATGTTTGACTAAGTTGACTGTAGCAAAGTACATGAAGCAATGCTTTAGACCTGATGGGTAAATCTAAAAGGTCTATTACTGCTTTTAGCGGTTTTAGGGAAATTGCTCTTTAGGCTTCGTTCACACAGACGCCAAAGCTTATATACTCTGAAAGGGTTTTTTTTTTTCTTTTCCCCCTCTTCTCCCGGCGTCTCTAACCTCCAGGTGCTGCCTGCAGGCAGCCCATTGAAGTCTGTTAGGCCCCTTTCACATTGAGGAGTTTTTCAGGCGGTAAAGCGCTAAAAATAGCGCTGCTATCCCGCCTGAAAAACTCCTGCACTGCAGACTCAATGTGAAAGCCCGAGGGCTTTCACACTGAGGCGATGCGCTGGCGGGAGACAAAAAAATCTCCTGTCAGCAGCATCTTTGGAGCGGTGAGAGGAGCGGCATGTATACCGCTCCTTCACCGCTCCTTCCCATTGAAAACAATGGGAACCGCGGCAATACCGCCCGCAATGCGCCTCTATAGAGGCGCATTGCGGGCGGTATTGACTCTTTATCGGCCGCTAGCGGGGGTTAATACCGCACCGCTAGCGGCCGAATCCCACGGCAATCCCGGCGGTATAGCGCCGCTATTTTTAGCGGCGTTATACCGCCACCGCAGCTCCTGCCTCAGTCTGAAAGGGGCCTTAGGAAGTAGCAATTGCAAGGACACCGCTGCTTGACTAATGGGACAGGTGCAAGTGAGTGGCTCCGAGCACAGACTGTTAATGTTCGGGGCTGGCCACATTAAAACGATAAACAGTCTGTGCAGTCACTGCATCCTAATAGACTTCAGTGGGCTGTCTGCAAGTCACACTCAGAGAACAGAGCTGCTGGGGGGCTAAACCATACGCACCTTTACAATGTTTTTATAGAACACTTTACCCAGGATATTTGTCAGCAAGATCCTTGGTATAAATTCATAAGTCTGTGTACAACTGGTCTAAGAGCTAGTTTACATTTCTGATTGGAAGAGGGGGGGGGGGGCGATAAAAACATGTAATTAAGACAGCTTTACCACCCCAAATGCTTCCCCTTAAACTGCAGCGGCAGAAACTAAACACCATGTTGGGATCAGTGGGCACCGCCGAACGTGACCCATTCAAAATAGTGCCATGCTGCAACCATGTGTAATGCATGTGGTTGTGACTTGGTAGCGTGACATTTGCAGGGTTAAAACGGGCAGTGAGGAGACATGTTATGTTATATTCAGTAGTACATGTGTTTAAAAAAATAAACAAAAGAAACTTGGGGTTAACGCTGCGCTAGAAATACAGGCAAGGAGCTATAAGTTGATATAGTGTATAAAAAAGAAAGCTGCTAGCACCAAAAAGTTATAAATACAGAAAACTCGGTGAATTGGATATGATGTAGTACAGCCAAGCCCAGGGGTCTCCAAACTATGCCCCTCCTCCAGTTGTTCAAGAACTACAATTCCCATCATGCCTAGTCATGTCTGTGAATGTCAGAGCTAGGGCTGCAACAAACGATTATTTTCATAATCGATTAGTTGGCCGATTTTATTGTTTCAATTAATCGGATAATGGCCTTAAAATAAAAATAACATTTTTTTGGGCCAATTTGTTGTTGGGCAGATTACAAAACACAAATTGCCGCAAAAACACATTACTTGCTTTTCTGCAGCTTCTCCATTGAAGTATATTGAAAAAAAAAAAAAAAATTGCACCGTTTTGCGTTAAGTCCCCGCCCCTTTCCAAATACGCAGCAGCTGAAAAAAAATCATGGATGTGAACATGTCCCATAGGAAAACATGTAAATGAACTGTGGTGCGTTTCTGCAAAAAACAGAGGTGTGACCCCGGCCTGAGATGTTTAGTAACATAATGGGGTTAAAAAAAAGTGCAAATTGCTACTGTAAGGGGTTAATTTTTTTTACTGTGGGACAGTGAAAGTAATATTTACAGTTGCGATTTGCTTTTTTGTACTATAAAGGGCTAATTTTAGTTGTTTTAACCCCGATTAATCGATTTATGAAAATTGTAATGGATTTCATAATCGATTAGTTGTTTTGGCCCTAGTCAGAGCTTTACAATGCCTCATGGGTCATGTAGTTCTGCAACAGCTGGAGGGCTATGGTTTGGAGATCCCTGGCCAAGCCAATGCAATTGTACATTTGTAATTGCTGCCATCTAGGGGTGTCAAACTGAATAAAGTCTGTTTGCATCGCCTCCTGGGATGTACATCTAAAAATAGGCAGGTTATCTGCAGGTGCCCGACATGTATTTCCAGCTGGAATTAAAACAAAACTAAACTAAACCCTCCTTGTCTGATCTGCAGTTACCATGGTGCTGCACACGTGGGTTATGACGCCAACCATTTGATGGCTTGACACTTCAGTTGAGAACACAAGCAACCGTGACCATTATCATTCACGGCATGACTTGAATGCAATACAATAAAATGGATGTATTTAGTTTTGCTTTTAGTTTTAAAAAGTTGACAAAGCAAAAAAATTAAATTTACCAATTCCACATTTTTACTGTTCAGTTAAATAAAAAAATGTGCTTACAAGATAAAATGTTATAATTTAATAAGGCCTGATTTGAGTCAATATATTTAAAGCAGACCTTCACTTAAAGGTGTAAGTGCTGCTCACCCCCCCTTTTTTTCCCAGACATGAAAAAAATTAACATGGCTCAAGAGAAATAGATGTGGCAATAAAATAATAGTCCTTAAAAGTCCATAAGAGGGTAATCGCCTCACAGAAATATATCTGTAAAAACGTTGGGAGAACACACAAGGGCGAAAAAAAACAATTGCTACACTTAGTTTGGCACCCTCTTGTGTTCTTTTCCAAACATGTCTGGCTTTTGTTCATATTCATCACATGAGGGTAATGGAATTTGTAGATTACAGAACTAAAGTTTTTGCTTTCTGATTTTAGTTCATGGGAATTATCAAGTTCTCTGCATTGTTGGTTAGATCAACAACTATTTTTTTTTTTTTTGTACTTTTGGCTTTAAAAAGAACCTAATGCAGCTACCACATCCAAAAGACTGGTAAGCTGCAATATATTACATTTTTGTACTTGGGCTTTATTGTACTTTTATTATTTGTTGAAGTAGAATGCAGAAGATCGTTCTTTAATTTTTACATAGTAAGAAAATATTTGGTGTGTTTTGATCAAAAATAAGAACATAACTAATATCACTTTTCATATTCTTTAGGGTTACAGATCCAAGCAGTTTTGTTGCAGCCTCTGCAGCTTTTCAACAAGGCTCCTGACGTCTTTGAAAGGTCATCTGCAGCGCTATCATGAAGATGAGAAAGATCAGGAGATGATGGCAAGTTGCCCGAGATGCCCATTTACTTCCCATACAAAGAATGTGGTCAGACACATGCGCATTTTTCACTCAAGTGTTCGAAAAGTCCAAACACCTGCTACAAAAGATGGTCAAAATCCTGTTTGGACACCAGATTATCCAAAAGCCGTTCAAATGAAATTTTCTTGCGTAAAGTGTTCTTTTACGGACAGTTTGTACTACACTATAAAGCGGCATGTTCTAAGTAGCCACCACAAAAGTGAACTTGAAAAATATTTTGGGGAAAAGTCAGAAGAGGAGCTTAAAGGGACTCTTGGATCAAAAGTTAATCTTGATAATCGATTTTACTGCAAAAAATGCAATTACACCATTCATAACCACGATGCATTAATGTACCATATTCTGACATCTGACAAGCATAGAGATTTGGAACAGAAGCTGAGACCTGATATCTCTGAAGCTGGTCGATCAAGTATAAAAAGGCCCTACAGGAAAGTACTTGCTCCACCTGTAGCACTTTCACCTAAACCAACAGCATTGCCAATCTCCCCAGCTTCAGCTCTTCCATCTGCTCAAGATGCAAAGGTGGCTTCACTTCCTCAAAATGGTCCCAATCAACCCCTTTTGGGAGCATCTACTGCTATCATTTCAAATATCGTACCATCTATAACATCAGTTCCTGATCCTGCTGGAGGTATAGTGAAGACATCTACTACTGTTGCCTCTACTGCTCAAGTTGGATTTGTAACTACTGCCCTTCCTCAAAACCAGAGCATCAATCTACAAGCTTCCCTTTCTCAGTCTATGTTCCTTTCTCCAAGATTTACTCTAAATCAGCCTGTCACTGCAACTATGCTTCCTTCTGCTTGCGGTGTTGGTGGACCTGTGAACCAGTCAACAATGATTGCGTGTCCACAATCTCTGCAGTCCGGCCTATTACAGATTAATCAAAATGGAAGCCCTACAATCATCTCTGTGAATCAACCACTGAAGTCGACTATTGTAGGCAATCAACCCCAAAATGCCTTCCTTGCAACATCTATAATAAGGCAACTTATACCAACCGGAAAACAAGTAAATGGAATACCTACATATACCCTTGTAACATTGCCGGTTGCTCCATGTGCTATTCCAGCAGTTAATCCACTAAAAGCGCCTTTACAGCTGTCCCAGCCAGTAGTATCCACTTCTCCAGCCAGTGCACCATCTCCCCCTATTGTAAAGTCACCACAAACCACATCGCAAAATAATCCAATTCCAAAACCAACTCCTGCCAAAAGCCCAGCCACTGCTTCAGATGATAAGGACAAGACTAGACAATGGAAGACATGTCCAGTATGTAATGAACTATTCCCTTCAAACGTCTATGAAGTTCACATGCAGATTGCTCATATAAAACAGGAAAAAACCCCCGATAAGCCAACAGAGTCTGCCACCAGCAATGACACCAATCATCCTGTAGTTGCAGCAGCACATGCATCTTTTTTAAAAGTTGTGAAGGAAAAGTCTATTCGATGTGTCACTTGCAGGGCATTTACTCCAGAGGAAGAGGTGTTACAGCACCTTTTAATGCATGGTATGGTATGCCTGTACTGCAAAGCTGTTTTTTACGAACTCAGAAACTTTATCTACCACATGAAAATCTTGCATGTAGACAAAAAGAATATCCATGGAGACTTTGCAAGAAAAGGTATTACAGTTTCATGTGATGCTAATGGTACAGCACTGTTTCCTCATTTTGACCTTACCTTTCATGTTTCCAAGGAAGAACTTGGAGAAAAAGAAATGCACATTGCTGTAGTTGCTGGAGCCAATTCTAACACTTCTACTCCCTTGTACATTAAAATACAAACATTTGATGAGAGCACACATGATGAGCAGGGCTCTAAATGTTCTTTTTGTGAGCATGTTTTATCCAAGTCGGAAGCACTGGAAATGCATTACAAAGATAAGCACCACATAATGCCCACAATGCATACTATACTTAAATCCCCTGCATTTAAGTGTATACACTGCTGCGGTGTCTACACTGGTAGTATGACTTTGTCAGCCATTGCATTGCATCTTCAGCGCTGCCGCAATGCTCCTAAAGATAGTATTGCAGCCCTTGAGTTGTCTGCAGACAGCAATGCTAAAGGGCAGTCAAAGGGAGGATCAAATGATAGTACAAAAGGAAAACCAAATTCTACTGCAGAAACTCAGCTTGCATCAAATGATACAAAACTTGTCCAGAAAAATGGTCTCGGTGCTTCAAAAGACATGTCTCCTGTGCCTTCTAAAAGAAGAAAAATGGACTCCAAATCAGAATTTTCAGATTATCCTGCTGATCAAAATGTTAGCATGCTTGTGATGGTACCAGATGCTTTTGCAACTGTATCTCATGAAGCTAAAAAGGAATTCCTGCTAAAGTATTTCCATGTGAAACCTTACCCCACCAAAAGGGAAATTGAATTGCTGGCACATGTACTAGATATGTGGAAGAGTGATGTTGCTTCGTTTTTTGGTACGCGGCGATATATATGCATGAAATTTCTCAAAAATCATGAACAGCAAGTATTACTTGGATTTAAAATGGCGGATCTTAAGAAACTAAAACATGACATAGAGCTGTCTGAAGATTATTAAAGGCTGCTTCCTTCAATAGGTTTAACGTTCCAGAAAATATAATGCAGCTGGTTGGCTGTCCCATGACTGACTTGACTTCACTAATGAGAAATAATTAAAATGAAAACTGGAACTGGTTTAAAATGTCTGATCCAAAACACTTGCTCGTCAATCCATCTTCTTCTCTTTTTTTTGTTTGGTGTTCACTATGGTGCTCCTAACTTCTGGTCTAATAGTTCCACCAAATTGACCTCTCTGTATTCTGATGTCTATGTATGCTGCTTTTTTTTTGTATTTTTCACAAACTCAGTTTGCTAAGGTGTATGTTTGTCAACATGCTGTATGACTAGTCAAGCCCAAGCTTTATAAAGCTTGGGGTCTGACTAATCATTGATGGTGTTTAAGATTTTCGGACTGTGGTTACCCTTTTTTCCCTATCGTTGCACAGTGGTTGGAGAATGAAAGATGTGTTGAGGCTCATCTATGATCAATAGGAATATCTGGGTTTAAAATTCCTAGTGTTGAACCACCAGCATGTGAACTCTGTTCTGCTGGCCCTTGCTTTTCTCTGTTCCCTCCTGTTTAGCAGTTGGCCCCCATGCTGGTTGAAGAAGTGTGTTTGGAAGGAGGTGCAAAGAACTCTGCAGACACTGGTTCGGGTCTTGCGTGTTTGGCTCCTGTCTAATGGATTGTGCTTCCTAGCTGTGGCCCCCAACTAAAGGAGCACTTGAAGCTGATCCTTGATTATTTACATCTGGCTGCTTATGCTCCACCATGGAAATCTGGGAAAGTGATGGCAAGAATGACAAGGGGCCTCTGCTCACAGAACACAATGTTTATTTACTAAAGGCAAATCCAGTGTGCCCTTTGAAGTGCAGTCGCTGTAGATCTGAGGGGAAGCTCTGTGCACTTGTAGTGATCAGTGGATTTGTCTTTAGTAAATAAACCCCTATGTGACCCAGGGCAGCATCCAGATTTACAGCCTACGAAAGATTAAGGCTGTGCAATGTAGAACCTGAGTAGGTTCAGAACTCTCACATCATGCCATGCAGTACAGGGACCCCCCTATGCCTGCTTTTGTGTCGGAGCACATTTTATACTTGCACTCTTGTGTCCCTTTTTTTTTCTACATTCTGAAGTTCGAAGGTATGTATAGTGCAATAATTTTGACTTGATTTAAGATGGCTATGGCAGCATTGAAGTATTTTGTAATCTGCAGTTTAAGCTCTCACAGGCCGAAATAATTGCAGTTGTGCGCGCATACAGTTTTTTTTTTTTTTTTTTGGAAAGTTTTGGGGGGGAAAAAATTGGTCTCACAAAGGTTGAGAACCACTGCTCTAGTTACATTATTGCTCCTGTACCATGTACTGACCCTTTAGGCAGATTTCATAAGTTCTTGGCTTTGTACATTGTTGCGTAAGTCTATTGGGATATATAAGGTTTAGGGTTTGGTTTTGTAATTTAGGTGCGATGTACAGGGGTACATGTGTTTGTTTTTTATGTGCTGCTCCTTAGACACATCGGTAACTATTTTACAGCCGTAGCTCAGTTTCCACTTTGTACACTATTTGTTTTCATTTGTAGTTATGTGGTTTGGACCCCAAACCTTTCCTTTTATACAGGTCTACATCTTTATTAATTTCATCTACGTACTGGATGGAGCATCATTTTAGGTGTACTTAACATGTCTGTTTTTTTTTTTTTTTTTACAGTAAGGAAGTACAAATTCCTTCAATTCTGTTTTTAATGTGTGATACAGGACACTTTTTTATATTCCTATATAAATATTATATAATTTATTAGTAACTTTGGGAAATCAGGAACCCTTAGTCGTAGGAAAGACTTAATGTGGTGCCAGTTGGGCCCCCTCATTTCTACTTTACTGTAATATATCTAGTACAAAGATTATATTGCCTTTTGCCAATTTGGACTTGCTTTTGTTCAGAATAAACCTTTTAACTACAAATTGACTACTGTGATGTTTCTTGAAGCCACTGCAAAATATGCACTGTCTGAAATGTTTACTAGGAATGATTTTTAAAAAAATAGGGGGGGGGGGGGGGGGGGGGAGAGAGGTGCATTTTTTTTTTTTTTTTTTTTTTTTTTTTTTGTAAAATCTTTATTTGAACGGCAATGTAGTACATCACAAGTTGTCAGAAGGATTTGCAGCAGACAGTAAGCCATTCAGTATTCAACATAACATAAAAACAAATTGGACATTGAAAACAGAGAAGCATGTAAACGCATCGGGACCCAGTATCCTAATGGGCATAACTTAAACTTTTAGACCAGGCAGCGAGCCGGGGGTGAAGTCTTCCCCACCGTATAAAACACTTTAGCCGAAAAACAAAGCGTGAGAGACATTCAGGCCTCATCGACTGATAAAGACGGGTGCTCGCTGAAGAGGGGCAAGGACCGGAAATCGAGCCGACCGGTCAACTGGACAGCAATTGGTACATTAAATAATGCACAGATTCAAAGGTAAGCCAGCCGAGCGCGCACAAGGGGCCTCCATAGACCTCCAGCTTACCTCCCTGCATGCAACAACCTCGACGGACCTCCACAGTGATTGAGACGCCTGCCCCAAGGTGGCAAAACAAGTGCCTGTCCCCGAAGGGGTACAAGCTGCCCCTCGGCAATGGGGGTCTCGAGTCCGAACGACACCCCCAATGCTCCCCCCCCCCCACGGAAGGCAGAGAAAAATAGGCAAAGAAGACGAGGGAGAGAAAAGAAGAAGAGAGGGAAACAAAAAATGGGGAGGGGGGATAAGAATCAGTAGGAACATACCTGAGGTCGCACATCCAGCTCCTCCCCCACACCACTTGCCGCCACCACCTCGCAATCTATTAGTAGCTGAAAAGGAAAATTGCCTCATCTCCCTTCTTCCTCTGGCTGCCTAATGAGGCCAAAACAGTGTTATCGAGGGCTCTGTACCAAGCTAGGGGGCCCGAGGTCTTTGCTTAAGGGAAGGGTCTGTCGGCTCCAACAATGCCACATCCAAACTGGAAGTGACATATCCTGGATCCGAGACGTACGTTGCCCAGGTCCACCAGGTGCTGGAAAAGCGCTCCCGAGTATTCCTGCAGGTGCGAATCCATTCCTCCCTGCTGGGAACCTGCGGACGTTTCCAATATATTGGAAGTAGCCACTTCACTACGTTCAGAAGGTGGGGCAGTACACCGCGTCTGTACTGGCTCACTGGCAAGGGAGGAATGCGCAATAGAAAGTGGATCGGGGAGAGAGAGGAGGTGCTTTTGATCTTTAAAGAAAGAGCTGTTGGAAAAGCAAATACCTCAGGCTACCCAAGGTGCATATCATATTACATTTTTATTTTTTAGGAATAACCACCTTAAATTGGAACTAAACCTCACTTTCAAAGAATGGGAACAGACAGATTTTTATTGCAGCAGAAACATGCTAAATCTATTCTGCAATAATATAAACTTGCCTGCCTACTTGGTTTCCTACTGAAGGTACACTAAGCGGCACATGTGCAGCTCAGAATGCATTTTAGGAACTCTTCAACTATGCCTGAACTGCTTCCTGTGCGCATGTGAGGGATGACATCACCAACACTGACCAATCAAGAGGCTGAAAACCCACCGCCCAGGGAAAAGGCTATAGTGGTCGATAAAGGGTGTAACCTCCACATTGTTGGAAGGTGGAGACGAGTATCTTTGCTCAGTCTGACACCCGGCATCTCCGATTTGTGGTAAGGAGCCTCTGATGTGCCCATCACCTGCCAGTTGGTGCCCCCTCAAATCTCTGTGCCAAGCAGTAACACCTGTCATGTATTATGTCTGTATTAAAATTTAGTTTGGGTACATTGTTGTATGATCACGCAATTGTCATTCAAAGTGCGACAGCGCTGAAAATTGGCTTGGGCAGGAAGGGGTGAAAGTGCCTGGTATTGGAGTGGTTAAAAAATTGTCTCCTAGCAGCGGCTTCAGTGTGGAGAAGACAGCGGACAACGGATGCCCCATAGCAAGTCTATGGATGATGTCATTGCCTTGGCTCTGCGACTGTTGTTGACAATCTCTTCCCAATTGGGGTTGTTCTTTGCCAGCTATTGTTGCCCTGTCCAAATTTTTGAGATGTGGTGTTGCCATTAACTTCAAAAGTACCTTATTGTGTTTTTCTTCAAATGGTACATTTTCTCAGCCTAAATATTTGATGTTTTTTTACTATGACTAAAATATGGGTTTAAGAGATGTGAAAATCATTGCATTCTGCTTTTTATGTAGATTTTACACAGCGTCCCAACTTTTCTGGAAATGGGATTTTATAAAAATGTAGTATGTGCACTAGGTAATAAAAATAAGTTTTCCTTGCCATTATCTGTGCAACTATTGAGTTCAAACATGTGAAATAAGCTATATGGTGTTCTTTTGATCACTGACTAATGAGATTATTTATATATAAATATATATATAAATAAATAAATGTCAGTCAATCACACAGGTATAAAAAGTGCATAAATCTGAGAGCATGCAAGGAAGGAAGCACGTGGCCTAAACAGCATCAAATCCATCAATGTATCAGCAAATAAACAACAAAGTGACAAGAAGGCATCAGAAGAGTGTTCCTGAGTAAGTGGGCTGAATGCCTCAGTAAAGGGCCACCCTGTACACAAGTTAAAACGGGAGCTCATAACAATCCCTTATGGCAGTGGTTCTCAACCTTTTAGTGCCGTGACCCCTTGATAACATTTCCCAAGTTTGGGGGACCCCTAACAGTAAAATTATTTTCGTAGCGTGTGTTGTCAGCACCCAAGGCAAGACAAGTAATTTGCGCCCCTAACCCATGGAAATGTAACGCTCCCTGAGTCCTCTCCACTCGTACAGTATTAAAACCTCATATGGTAGCTTTTAGGATGCATCACTCTTCCTCTTTGTTCTCCTTTCCTTCCCTTTTATCTCTCGCTAATCTAATTTCTTGTTTTTTCCCCCCATCCCTCTCTCTAGCCGTCCTTCTTGTTTTTTTCTCATATTCTCTCTCCCTTTTTCTTTCTTCCTCCCCTTTCCATGAATTCTCTATTTGTATTCCTTCCCTTACTCCTTGGTGGGTGGAATGGGATGAGTGGCAATGCTGGGGGAGTTCTGATCAGCCAACTTAGGTGCTTAGATCAAGGTCATCTGCTGATCTGAGAACTGTAGTAGGGACTTTTAATGGCAACTATAATCACAGGTAGTGTTACCCAATGTGTCTCTGACTTTGTGGTGTCTCGTAGCAGTGACCCCTAGGCTAAAATCAGGAGATAGGGTCTCCTCCAGCTCCTCCCACCTCACAATCCTCCATCCCCTCCCACCTCACAATCCTCACCAGTCAGCGGATCTCTAATCTCTGCCCCCCAGCCATGCCGTGAACTGAATAGGCGGCTGCGAAGAGGCCCAGTGGGCGGCCATGGGCTCCAGAGACAGCCCTGCTGGGCAGACGCAAGAAGGCTGGGAGAGTGGTGCAGGGTTTAGGAACAGCCCAGGATTTGGTGACCCCTGGCAAATCATCATTTGACCCCCGAGGGGGTCCCGACCCCCAGGTTGAGAACCACTGCCTTATGGGATGATGCAAGGATGGGCCTCAGCCTGACAGACACCAGGCCATGCTGGAGTGGGCCCTCCAGTTGTACTGATACACCCATCATTCCTAATGTTAGATCAAGGGTGCTGCCCAAGAGAAGTCCAAGCACCTGTTTGCTACCAAAAGAGTGAGCTAAATGGCTGAGTGGTGTAAGCAGGCATAAAAAGTGTATAAGAAACACGAGTGCACAAGCAATGAAAAACAAGACAAAATGGGGGGGGGATGTACAACACTTAACGGTGCCAATCTGGATATACCTTGTACAGTCTAGACTACAAGAAGCAGTCCCACCATGTAGGAGAAAGGGGGTCCTCTCACTGCAAAATCCTTGAATTAAAAACCACCCAGTCAGCACATCTCTATCATCTCTTGTCAGAGGAGTGGGGGATGCCTATATTGGAGAAGGGGTTGTGATCCTGAAATGCCTAAGTTAAAATGGATCCATGTGGCCCAGATAGAGTAGAATTTGTCATTTATTCTTGCATGTAGCCATCCATCCCTCCGTCTCTATAATGTTCATCACGGAGTGACTAGGGACCTGAGTTGTCTTCCAGTAGATTGGAATCAGGCATCGTGCAGCATTGAGAAGGTGCGGCAGGATGCTTTCCTTACAATGGCTAAGAGGAATCAACAGGAAGCGCAGCAGAGAATCTGGAACTTCAATGTCCAAAATGATTGAATACAAGCCCTCCAACCGGTGTCTGACAGAAGAATATATCACAGCCAACTTAGAGGGGACTCTGTACCAACGTGTGAGCAGTTTATAGCAAATGTCCTGCATCTTGGTATCTACAGAGCTGTAATGAGTCAAATGGGTGGTCAAGGTGAGTTTCAGGAAAATAATGCTGCAAGTCTACCCTTTCCGTATGCACAAAGGTTTCCCGGGACTCTCATCAGATTGGAGCCGTTTATAAAGTACTGAAATAGAATGTGGGACTGGGGCATTTGTAACACACAATCTCTCAATGGGTGTAAGCGAGGGTGGACAGGGGGGTCTTAAACCATGAACAAAATGATGCAGTTGCCTGTGTCGCCAAGCACCCATAGGGACTCTCCCATGTTGCTCCCATACCGTAAGGTGCTGTAAGAGGTTTTGCATGTTTCTCTGTGAATAGCATTAGTGCAGTAAGAGTTTTTGTACGTTTCTCCATTAATATAGCCCCAGTTCAGTAATGACTTCTGCATAGAAGTGGAAGTCTTGGTAGGTTTGCAGTTGTGCCACATTCTCCATTTTCGGATGATGGATTGAACAATGCTCCATGAGATGGTCAAAGCTTGAGATATTTTAATATAGCCTAACCCTGCTTCAAACTTCTTCACAACTTTATCCCTGACCGGTCTAGTATGTTCCTTGGCCTTAATGATGTGTTTTTTTTTTTACTAAGGTTCTCTAAAAAAAAACTCTGAGGGCTTCACAGGACAGCTGTATTTATACTTAGATTAAATTGCACACAGGTGGACTCTATTTACTAATTCGGTGAGTTCTGAAAGAAATTAGTGCCTCTAGATTTTAGTTAGGGGTAGCAGAGTAAAGGGGGCTGAATACAAATGCATGCACCACTTTTCATATATTTATTTGTAAACAATTTTGAAAAACATTTATAATTTTCCTTCCACTTCTTAAAGGGGTTGTAAAGGTTTGTCTTTTATTTTGCAAATAGGTTCCTTTAAGCTAGTGCATTTTTGGTTCACTTACCTTTTCCTTCCATTTCCCTTCCAAATAGTTTTTTTCTTTGTTTGAATTTCTCACTTTCTGTTTCTCCTCAGTAAGCTTTCCACCATCATCCGAGCGGTGGAAAGTCATTTAGAACAGCTTACTGAACACCTTACTGAGGAGGAACAGGAAGTGAGAAATTCAGACAAAGAAAAAAAACATTTAGAAGGGAAATTGAAGGAAAAGGTAAGTGAACCAACAATGCACTAGCTTAAAGTAACCCATTTAGGAAAAATAAAAAAACAAACCTTTACAACCCCTTTAATTATGTGCCACTTTGTGCTGGTCTATCAAATAAAATACATTTACGGTTTGGGTTGTAACATGACAAAATGTGGAAAATTTCAAGGTGCTGTAAGAGGTTTTGCATGTTTCTCCATTAATATAGTCCCAGTTCAGTAATGACTTCTGCATAGAGCATTAATAGCTACTGTAAAGCTGGGGCAACAGGGAAATACAAAAGTAATTTCTGCACTTCCCTGTCACTTATTGTTGCTTTTGATTGAGCTTCATTTAATAAGGTAGTTACATAGTTGGTAAGGTTGAATAAACAGTCCAACCTGTGTAGAAAAATAATTTCCATATCCCCCTATATTGTTTTCTCTAAGATGCATATCCAAGAGTCTTTTAAAACTATCCATACTTCCTGGATGACACCACCAATTGTGGAAGCGAGTTCCACATGCTTACTGCCCTGACAGTGAAAACCCCCCTATGCAGATTAAGGTTAAACTGCTTCTCTTCCAGTCTCATCATATGGCCCGTGTCCTCTTACACTCCCTGGGATTGAGAAGTTTCATACTTATACAAATATCTCAAAGGTGATCCCAGTATATCGCAATCAAATCTCCTCTCAAGTGTCTCTTCTCACAAATTTAGCGATTGTAGTCGTTCCTCATAATTGAGGTCTTCCAGTCCCCATATTCATTTAGCTGCCCTTCTCTGGACTCTCTCCAGTTCTAGCACATCCTTTCTGAGGATTGGTGACCAGAACTGGACAAAATACTCCAGATGCGGCTGAACCAGAGTTTTATAAAGTGGCAGAATAATCATCTGATCTCCTGGAGTAAATTCCTTTTTAATGCTTGTTAATATTCTGCTGGCTTTGGTAGCCACTGCTTGACACTTCATGCTATTACTCAGTCTGTCTTCTACTAGGACCCCTAGATCCTTCTCTATCCTAGAAGCCCCTAGATAATCTCTCCCTAAAGACTAACTTGCGTTTAGATTTTTACCCCCCAAGTGCATTACCTTACATTTACCAGTGTTAAACTTCATTTGCCATGCAGTAGCCCATTCCAATAATTTATTCAGGTATGGAAATGGAAGAAAAAATTACCGCGCTAAAAAACAGCCAAATTCACTAACGAAGCTGCAACAACAAAGTGTCATACATACACAATACAAGTAGGAAAAGAAAGGGGATGTTGCGCTAGTTAATTAAATAGATCTAAACAATAAGATTGATGTGTAATAAATATTGAAGCCAGTAAACCCAAATCGATGGGAAGCTAAAAAAAAAAAAAAAAAAGGTCAGTCCCAGTGTGTCCACAATAGATATAGTTCATATAAAAGTGAACAAATGTTGAAGAGCAAATGTGACAACCACCACCACGAACCAGTAAAAATTGGAGGCTTACCACATGGCAAGCAATAAATGTTTGCGGCTGCAAACCCCAGCCAGGGCCTTTAGGCGATCCTCACAGGGGGGGGTGGGGGGGGGGAGAGATGAATGTTGAAACCTCCAACGAATCCACGATTTTTGAAGCGTGTCACAGAAGAAAACACTCAATGGTGAAGTATGTCATAAACCAGCACACACATGAGGTATATAGTGACTTAGGAACCACCACCACCAACACCCTATAAGTAGGAGGCTTACCAGAGCATGTAAATAAATCAGCGAGTGGCTAAAAACCCTAGCCTGGGCCTTTGAAAATCCTGGGCTGTGATAATAAAATCCTAAGGATCCTCCGTATTCAGTAGGTACATAAAAGGAATAATAGGGCCCACATAGTGAAGTACGTTTACCACTGTACGTTTAATGAATAAAAAATTTGCACTTACAAAGTCATATAAGGATAAAAGCAGAGAGAAGCCGGCCGGCTCGGAACAAACGCCCGTCCACTCTGAACAACACGTCCTGCGTCAGCACGCTACCTTCCCGACGCGCATTTCGTCATAAAATGACGTCATCTGGGGCATTTCGTCATAAGAAGACCCCTGCTTATACACAAAGAAATTGGCAAACAGATGGATCTATTTGCTTATTTATGTGGATGATATTCTGATTTGTTTTGAGCAAGAAGGGGATGAAGCAGAAATACTTTAAAAGCTAAATCAACACTTTGACACCAAGGACCTCGGCAACATAAAGAATTACCTCGGCATCCAGATCGAGAGAGAGGAAGATGGTACCTTTCTTCTGAATCAAAGACACAAAATACAAGAAATAATTGAAACTTTTGGAATGGAAGACGCCAAACCAGTGAAATCTCCCATGGAAACCAACTACCTAAAGGAGATGAAATGTCAAGATAACCCATTACCAACTAATACTCAATACAGGAAAGCAATAGGGAAATTGCTGTACCTTACCACAGCTACAAGGCCTGACATTGCAGCAACAGTTGGAATCCTATGCAGAAAGGCTTCAATACCAAATCAAAAGGACTGGAATGCTGTAAAGCGAATCATTCACTATCTTAAAGGGACTTTGCACTACAAGCTCAAGTTACCAGCAAGTGATGAAAGCACCTTAACAGGATATGTGGATGCTGACTGGGCAGGAGACACCAATGACAGAAAATCTACAAGTGGTTACTTATTTTTCCTGTCAGGAGGCGCCATCAGTTGGACTAGTAAGAAGCAACTCACTGTTTCACTGTCCTCTACTGAAGCAGAATACATTGCTGCAGCGGAAGCAAGCAAAGAAGTTATATGGCTGAGACAGCTATTAACAGATTTAGGTCAACCACAGCTGGGACCAACAGAAATCTATGAGGACAATCAAGGATGCATTGGACTTGCACATAAGGAAGGAGTTAATTCAAGAACCAAGCACATTGATGTTTCACTTTCTTAGGGATCTTCAAGAGCAAGGTCTTCTTAAGTTACTTTATTGCCCAACAGAGGAAATGACAGCAGACATCCTTACAAAGCCTCTGACCGCCGAAAGACATTCAAAGCTTACGAAGAAGATAGGTTTAATGGACTAAGCCTCAGTTTGTTGAGAAGGGGTGTTGGATATATGCAACAAACTATAGCTTAGAATGCAGTTTAGATAAAGGACACAAGATGTCGCTAGTGATCATTGATATGATAGACTGTGTTCTTTATGATATGTTGTGTTTTCTGTATCACAGTGATGTACTCGTTGGTTTTCTCTTCCTGCTTGTAATCTGTGTGTTCTTCTTACCATGAGGCAGAGAGACATCTTTGTCTGCCTGATGATCCTACAATAAACAAGCCAGTTCCTGTTACTACACAATGTCTGATCTGAATTAGACTCCGCTGCACTTATCCATCATACTCTTCAACAAAAGTAAATGCCACCTAGCGGCCAGCATAGTATTGCATTCAGGATCGGACGGTGTAAGTGACTTACACCAGTCGGATCCTAGCCTAATTCCGGCGTATCTTGTTTTGAGAATACAAAACAATGATACGCCGGCGGGATTTTCGAATCTGGCCCATAATATCCTGCTGTGTTTTTAATGACCTGCAAATTTTTGTGTCAGAAAACACTGAGATGAAGCTATATCTCTATAGATTATATTATTTATAAATAAATTAAACAGCATTGGTCGCAGAGCCTTTGGTTACCCCACTAACCACTCTGAATATACGTTGTTTATCACAACCCTTTGGACCTGACCCGTAACCAGTTTTCTATCCAGGTACCTACCCTATGGCCCATGCCTACAGACCTCAGCTTGTAGATTAAGCGTTTGTGTATCAAATGCTTTTGCAAATTTCAGATATACCACCGGCCTACCTTTGTCCAGATGGCAGCTCACTTGTTTGTAGAAGGTTAATAGGTTGGTTTGGCAAGAGCAACCTTTCGTAAACCTGTGCGGATTACTGCCAATGATGCTGATTCATACCTACCTTAGCTTCCTTTCTTGTCACATTACTATAGCAGTTTGGTTCCTGTTTTCCCAAAGCAGATTGGATAAGTGTATATAGTTAGCTTAATGATCAAACCACATCTAAAAAGGCAACCTACTGTACAATTTGTTTGTCACGATACAAAAAATAGCAGCACTACATGCTTATAACTATTGCGTTGTTTATTTTGTATACAAAGTAAAAAATCTGTAGAATTACAACACCGAAAGCCCCAACACAAAAACATTAATGAACTTTGCATATATCTTAAAGAGTCACTTTACCCAAAACAAGTATTTCTGTATTGGCAAATGATGGAGCACTAAGTCACCTGTCAAATTCTTATATCTCTGTTGGGAAGTGGTTATGATCAGAGTCAGTAGAAGGACAGAAAGATATTGCAGCTGGAGTACCCAAAATATATGAGAAGGCAGCTGCCTTAACCCCCTAGACTCTTATACCTAAAATATCACTTTTGACTGAACCCCATAAAATAAACATGTCACAAACTCAAGCAGTTCAAACGAAACATGCTAAAAAGATAAAAGGCAAAATTTACATTTTCCATACAAGTCAGACTTCTGTCTGATTTTTGACACCCCGTCCCTCACCTTCTAGTTGGTCAAAGGGGTTTTCACATTATGGACTGAGAAAGCGGCTTGGGACAGAGTGAGGCCCAGTATAACATTTTAATTGTCATATTTGTATACAACTTCATTTGTCACAATAGCTGACCCTATCAATGATTTTGAAATGCAATTTTTCCAAACACATGCTCAGCTTGAATTGCCAGTATTGTGGCGGGTTTACTTTAAAACAGTAACTCCAAGTCAGTAGTTCATGAGGCACACATAGGGCTAAACTACCTGTAATGCTAGTGCCAGTTTCTCAGGCTCTATAAAGTGCTTTACATGCTTCACTGAACATTCTGTAACTATGAATATGTATTCTTCCTCTTTATTACAGAACAAAGCAGAAGCTGCATTATTTAGAAGATTACATTTAAAAAAAAGTTGTATTTAAATTCTCCCACTATTGCCAGGCTCATGTAACCAACTACTGCCTACATTGCGGATTTTATTTCCTATAAAGCACTGCACTGCTTATCCTCTCTCCTAACAAGTGTTAGTGCCCTTTCACATCCAATGCAGTTGGATGCATTTTGAACTGCACTCCGTGGGGTAGATTCAGATAGATTAGCGGATCTTTAGATCCGCGTAATCTATCTGATTTACGATCCGCCAGCGCAAGTTTTAGAGGCTAGTGCTGTATTCAGAAAGCACTTACCTCAAAACTTGCAGCGGCGTATCGTAAATCCCCCGGCGGAATTCAAATTCTGCGGCTAGGGGGAGTGTACTATTTACACGTCCCCGCGCCGATTTAACTGCGCATGCGCTGCCGGATAAATTTCCCAGCGTGCATTGCTCCAAATTACGTCGGTAGGACGTCATTGGTTTTGGCGTGAGCGTAACTTGCGTCCGGCCGTATTCTGAATCAACTTACGCAAAGGACGTAAAAATTCAAAACTCGGCGTGGGAACAACGGCCATACTTAAAGTGGAGGTTCACCCTCAAAAAAAAAATTCTGACATCACATGGAGTCGAGCCATCCTACCGACAGAATGCCAGGGTTTTTTTTTTTTTTCCAGCACATACCTCGTTATCACGATTTTTACTGCGCATCACAGGTTGCCGACAGAACCCGAAACGTCGGTGCGCAGGCGCCGTATAGAGCCGCACCGACGTTCGGGTTTTTTCGGCAACCTGTGACGCGCAGTATGCACCGTTCGGAAGTCTGTCAATCACAGGCAGTGCTTGGGAACGCCCAGTCCCGCGGGATTGCCGGCCGGTGAAAATCGTGATAACAAGGCTGAGAAAAAAAAAAAAAAACACCGGCATTCTGTCGGTAGGATGGCTCGACTCCATGTGATGTCAGAATTTTTTTTGAGGGTGAACCTCCACTTTAAGTATGGCCGTCGTTCCCGCGCCGAGTTTTGAATTTTTACGTCGTTTGCGTAAGTCGATTCAGAATACGGCCGGACACAAGTTACGCTCACGCCAAAACCAATGACGTCCATAGGATACGCCTCACATAGCAGGGGTAACTATACGCCGGAAAAAGCCAAACGCAAGCGACGTAAAAAAAAAGCGGCGGGCGTTCGTTTCTGAATCGGCGTAAATGCTCATTAGCATATTCGACGCGTAAGAGACACGGAAGCGCCACCTAGTGGCCGGCCTGGAATTGCAGCCTAAGATCCGACGGTGTAAGTCACTTACACCTGTCGGATCTTAGGCATATCTATGCGTAACTGATTCTATGAATCAGTCGCATAGATACGACCGACCGGCCGGCCTTAGAGATACGACGGCGTATCAGGAGTTCTGAATCTGGGCCCAGTTGTATAGACAGCCCAAAATCAAGGTAATCCTATGGGCATGGTTCACATCATTGCAGTGCAGTTTTACGCAGTTAAAAAAAAAAAAGTAGAGCATGCTGCATTTTTCCGAACTGCAAATGCAGGTAACAGGCTATAAACACACTTCCAATGCATTGCATTGCACCCCTTTAAGCCAAGCCCAAAAACATTCAGAAAAATGCACTGCATTTAAGCACGAGTCAGGTGCTCTTCAATTGCATGTAAACTTGCAGTCAAAAACACGCAGTTATGTGCAGTTTTGGGTATGAACGGGCCCTTACAGGCCCAGAGAAGGAGCCTTGGTCATAGTGTATACAGGAGGTAGAGTTGGACAGGGGTCTAGATGCAAATCCTTACCTGACCCATTAAATCAAATTCATAAAGCTCTAAGAAGGCATAAGGATTTTTCGCCATGCAACAAATTTTCTAACGGGATTGGACACTTACAGCTTAATCTTGGTGTGTCAGCTTTGTGAAATACGCCTTTGTACCAGTAGTATCATAAACTGTGATTGACAAGCTGACCAAGGACCTCCTGTTTTTTTATTAAAATATAATTCCCTCTTAAAGCGGAGTTTCCCCCAAAAGTGGAAATTCCGTTTTGAGGACTCCTGAAATGCCACATTTGTAATTTGGGGGGGGGGGGGGTGTAGCGGGTACCTAGTTTTGACAGGTACCCAGCTCCCACTTCCGCTTGAGACGCCTAGGCGGCCCATCCCTCCCTACAATCTTCTGGGACACGTCAAAGGTCCCAGAAGATGGCCAGGCTATTCAAGACACGCAGCGCGACTTGCAAATGTGCAGTGCACGCACCCGGCTGTGAAGCCGCAAGCGGTCACAGCCGGGTGCCCACAGTTGTGATGCCGATGCCGCGGAGAGGCGGGGGAGAGAACCGAGGGTTCAGGCGGCCGCATCGCTGGACCGTGGGAGAGGTGAGTGGTGTTTATTATTATTTACACTTTTTGTAGCGGCTGACTTTTAATAAACACAGAAACGTCTGGAACTCAGCTTTAAGTTTTGTTTTTAAACACAAAATGGTCACATTATTCATGTTATTGGCTACACAGAAGTAAAACAAGATATTTACACACTAAAGACCAATTTGGTATTGCTATCTGCAGCCTTGATAGACAGAAGACTATGGTGCACCTGACTACTGCAGTCATGCCAGAATTACAGGGTGACTATAAGCCACTATGTATAAGAAAGAAACAAAATAATGTGCTATTTTTATAGTTATTGCATGGGTTGAACAGAACCATTGAACAGTATGTTGTGTAGTAAGAAAATTAATGTGCTGCCTTTCTCAGACCACAACATACATGCGTCACCACCTATCAAATGTTTAGGGAGAGCAATCTTTTATCGAAAACACTACTTCTAACAGTGACTGCAGATCATCACTAATATGGTAGGTGCAGACCAAGGGTGTCCAACCTGCGGCCCCAGAGAGTTTAGCATGCTGTCTGGGAGGACACCGGGGATGTTGTGTAAGCACAACAGCCCCGGTGGCCGACACAGACAGGCCCGACCCATGCAGGTATGTAGGGACACCTGGGATGCTGTGCAAACATAGCAGCCCCGGCAGTCTACACTGACATGCCAGGCAAATGCATGTCTGAAGAGATGCCAGGGCTGCCATGTTTGCAATAGCACGAGAAGAAGGTAATTAAATGCTGCATGGCCAGATCTAGGTAAGTGCTGGGGTGGGCAGCCCCCCCCCCTTAAAATACAGCACATACATGAGCTACAATCACACTGGCAATTAGGGCCGATGCGAATTGTAGCGGCAGTTTCTCCTGCGGCTCTCAGTGGGTAGGTGCGGCTGCAGGCCCCGCTCACTATGACAATTCACTGGCAGCCGCACCCATTCGCGGCTCTCTACACAACAAGCGATTACCTGCGGGGATCACTGCATGATGCACTTTGTCTGGCTGTGCAGAGAGCCGTGAATAGCTGCAGGAGGAACTGCTCATCATCTCCCTGTTAGTGTATTTGATGTATGGCTCAAGACAATTCCTCTTATTCCATAGTGGACCAGAAAGGGCAAAAGGATGGACACCCCTGGTGTAGACAGATTGCCGACACACACCAAACATGCCCCCCTGATCAATTCTCTAAACAATAGAACTGCTGGGGGAACAAGAGCAGAATTCAGTTGGGTGGTATGAACCACTAGAGAGCAGAGCCACTGCTTTTGTGAGTCACGGTCCATCTCTCCTGTGTGCTGGAAGAATAGGGTTTTTGAACCCTACTCATACTCAGCACTTAGCTGATTAAAAAATAAATTATATATATATGAGGTCAACGGAAAGGTACTATATTTTAATTTGCGCATATTGTTCTGGCTTAAAGGGATTGTAAAGGTAGGAGGTTTTTTATTTTAATGCATTCTATGCATTAAAATAAAAAGCCTTCTGTGTGCAGCAGCCCCCCTAACACTTACCTGAGGTCCCTCTCTGTCCAGCGATGTCCACAAGTGCCTCAGCCATCCCAGATTCTCCGTTTTGATTGGCTGAGACACAGCAGTGGCGCTAATTGGCTTTTGTTGCTGTCAAAGTCAGCTAGCCAATCAGGGAAGAGAGGGGGCAGGGCAGGGCCAGGTGTCTGAATAGACACATGGAGCTGTGACTCAGCTTGGGTGCCCCCATAGCAAGCTGCTTGCTGTGGGGACACTGAACAGGAGGGAGGGGCCAGGAGCACCAAAGAGGGACCTGAGAAGAGGAGGATCGGGGCTGCTCTGTGCAAATCCACTGCAACAGAGCAGGTAAGTATAACATATTTGTTATTTTTATAGGGGGGGGCAAGCTTTTACAGTCACTTTGAAGTCCACACAAAAAGCGAACCTCCAGTGTCGCATTTGGCATCTTTCAGGGGGGAGGGGGGGGGGGGTGCAGACACCTGTATAATACAGGTATTATACAGGTATACACAGGAGTCACGCCCCTCCCCCCCCCCTGTGTTCTGGGAAACACACAGGTCCCATAACACAGCGGGGACCAGTGAGGACGCGCTGCACTACTCTCGAATGCGCAGTAGGGAACCAGACCGTGAAGCCGCAACGCTTCCCTTCCCGATTCCCTCACCGAGGATGGCGGCGGGGTCAGCCGAGAGACGAGCAATTGCTCGGCTTTGGCTGATGACATCGCTGCCACCATGGATAGGTAAGTGTCCATTTATTGAAAGTCAGCAGCTGCAGTATTTGTAGCTGCTGGCTTTTAATATATATATTTTTTTTTTTACGTGGACCTCCGCTTTAAGTTAAAATGAGCAGTTTTTTTAATAGGGCTTCATGTTCTACATAAGCACAGAATAGTACAAGCATATTTACCAGAGGTAAACACTTAGGGCCAGATTCTCAAAAGAGATACGACGGCGTATCTCCAGATGCGCCGTCGTATCTCTGAGTCTGGCCGATCGTATCTATGCGCCTGATTCTTAGAATCAGTTACGCATAGATATCCCTTAGATCCGACAGGCGTAAGTCTCTTACGCCGTCGGATCGTAACTGCATATTTACGCTGGCCGCTAGGGGCGTGTACGCTGATTTACGCGTCTAAATAGATACGCAAATTCACGAACGTATGCCCGGCCGACGCAGTACAGTTACGCCGTTTACGTTAGGCTTTTCCCTGCGTAAAAGTTACCCCTGCTATATGGTGGCGTAAGTGCGGCGTACCAATGTTAAGTATGGCCGTCGTTCCCGAGACGAAATTTGAAAATTTTACGTCGTTTGCGTAACTCGTCCGTGAATGGGGCTGGACGTAATTTACGTTCACGTCAAAACCAATGACGTCCTTGCGGCGTATTAGGAGCAATGAAACGTGAAAAACGTCAATCACGTTGGGTCACAGAACATTTACATAAAACACGCCCCCCTGTTCCAAATTTGAATTAGGCGGGCTTACGCCGGCCTATTTACGCTACGCCGCCGCAACTTACGGAGCAAGTGCTTTGAGAATACAGCACTTGCCCGTCTAAGTTGCGGAGGCGTAACGTAAATAGGTTACGTTACGCCCGCACAAAGTTACGCCAAACTACGAGAATCTGGCCCTTAAGTGGCAATGTAGTTACAATACAGTGCAATGTTGCTCTGTAGTAGCTATATGAAAATGGCATCAGCAAATGTATTATTTTTGCTTTACAAAGAGACATTATGAATATCCATTCATTCAATGCACAAAAAGCTTGCATAGAATTATACCCACGTTTTGTGTGGGTTCTTAAATGCTTCATGGTGCAGTTCCAACTCCATGAAGTAACTCCATGGCCACGCTAAGAAATTATTTCAAATTCTAGAACAGAATGATGAAAAGCTTGGCTGGAAGACTTGATAATATTTCTTAGTGTAAAATTAATCTGACATCTTGTAGAAAGTACAGAACTTTATTGTCCATGGCAGTGTCTAGAATTCAGATTCTACAATAGTACCGGTCAGCTGGAAGTTGGAAAGAAATCTTCAGTCTTGAACACTGTTGGAGGCTCATGTCGGACTTGCTGGGTCCTTGGGGATGATGCTGCTTTCTGAAAAGAGAAACACATATTTATTACACACACACACACACACACACACACACACACACACACACACACACACACATATACGCACAGTATCTCACAAAAGTGAGTACATCCCCTCACATTTTTGGAAATATTTTATTATACCTTTTTATGTGACAACACTGAAGAAATTACACTTTGTTACAATGTAAAGTAGTGAGTGTACAGCTTGTATAAAAGTGTACATTTGATGTCCCCTCAAAATAACTCAACACACAGCCAATAATAATCCAAATTTGCCCCAATTAGCCATTTTCCCTCCACGATTTCATGTGACTCGTTAGTGTTACAAGTTATCAGGTGTGACTGGAGAGAAGGTGTGTTAAAATTTGGTGTTATTGCTCTCACTCTCTCATACTGGTGACTGAAAGTTCAACATGGCACCTCATAGCAAAGAACTCTGAGGATCTGAAAAAAATAATTGTTGCTCTACAGAAAGATGGACTAGGCTTAAAGAAGATTGCCAAGACGGAGCTGCAGCATGGTGGCCAAGACCATACAGTGGTTTAACAGGACAGGTTCCACTCAGAACAGGCCTCGCCATGGTCGACCAAAGAGGTTGAGTGCACGTGCTCAGCGTCATATCCAGAGGTTGCCTTGGGAAATAGACATAAGAGTGCTGCCAACATTGCTGCAGAAGTTGGAGGGGTGGGGGTCAGCCTGTCGGTGCTCAGACCATATGCTGCACACTGCATTAAATTGGTCTGCATTGCTGTCGTCCCAGAATGAAGCCTCTTCTAAAGATGATGCACAAGAAAGCCCGCAGTTTGCTGAAGACAAGCAGACTAAAGACATGGATTACAGGAACCATGTCCTGTGGTCTGATGAGACCAAGATAAACTTATTTGGTTCAGATGGTGTCAAGCGTGTGTACAAAGGCAAGTGTGTCTTGCCTACAGTCAAGCATGATGGTGGAGGTCTCCTGGTCTGGGGCTGCACGAGTGCATGCCGAAACTGGGAAACTACAGTTCATTGAGGGAACCATTAATAGCAACATGTACTGTGACATACTGAAGCAGAGCATGATCCCTTCCCTTCAAAGACTGGGCCGCAGGGCAGAATTCCAACATAACAACCCCAAACACACCTCCAAGATAACCACTGGAGGTGAGGGTAAAGGTGATGGACTGGCCAAGCATCTTTCCAGACCTAAACCCTATTGAGCATCTGTGGGGCATCCTCAAACAGAAGGTGATGTCATCATGGAGGTGTGGAAGAGGAATATTGACACTTTGGGCCCAATTTGGACATTTTCACTAAGGGGTGTACTCATTTAGTTGACCTAATGGGGGGAAGCAAGCGAGTTTCCCCCTGCATAAAGTTTCCGACTATTGAATAGGATGCTAAATGCCTTTGGAAGAATACTGACAAAGCCAAAATCTGCCCAATGATTG
Source organism: Rana temporaria (assembly GCF_905171775.1). NCBI lineage: Eukaryota > Metazoa > Chordata > Amphibia > Anura > Ranidae > Rana > Rana temporaria. The sequence goes on along the minus strand of NC_053493.1, from coordinate 267,502,945 downwards.
TACTCAAAGCCAATTTGATTTCCACAGCTGACTGTAGAAAAGAGAATTCTCCCAATCACGTATTTCCGAGGATGCCATTTTCTGGCTTCACACCAAGCAATATAAGCCTTCCAGACCTTATGATAAATCTTTCTAGTGACAACTTTTCTAGCATTCACTAGGGTAGACACTACTGGTCCCGAGATGCCACGGCCTTTCAACACCCTGGCTTTAATAGCCATGCTGTCAAATTTAGAGACTGTAAATTGGGGTGGAATATAGGACCTTGAGACAGTAGATCGGGGTGACGTGGAAGTGCCTATATAGCCCATCTGTCAGTCTCACAATCTCGGGGAACAATGGCCTTCTGGGCAAGGCTGGTGTCACCAGAATGACTGGAACCCCTCCTCTCCAAATCCTGCTCAACAAATGTTGAAGAATAGAGATCGGAGAGAAAGCATAAATCCAAGGAACTACCAGAGCATCTGCTCCGATTGCCAGAGGATCTCTTGTTCGGGACACAAACTGCTGTAGTTTGTTGTTGAACCTGGATGCCAGTAGGTCGACCTCTGGCCACCCCCAACGTTGGCCCCGGAACGAAATAGACAATGGTATGCTTATACCATACTATGGAAATGTCCAAAGTTGATAAGATATTGGACTGAAATGATTGGAATCTCACTCTTAAAGTAGACCCAAAACTCTGCCTACTGGGTTGTTTGGACGAAGAACTATATATACCTCACACATATGTTGCTATTCTCAGATTTTTATTTATTGCTAGAAAGCTCATACTACAAAAATGGCTCTTTGTATTGCCTCCCCACACATGCGGAATGGGTTAAAACTATAAAAGAGACACTTTTAAGGGAGCAACTAAACTTACAAACATTGGGGTAGCCCAATAAAATGTAAACATATCTGGGATGCCTGGCTAGACGTTCCCGGGTTAGCTCCACTACAATTAGTGCACAATAGAATTATTGGTGGTAAGACATTATCCACTTGATTGACGCACTATTAACTGAGACTAAAGTATCTGTAGTAAGGAGAGGTGAATATTAGCATTCTCTTTCCAACACCGCTACCAGTAATACATATGACATGGTGGTACTTTGACTTGCAGGGGTCAACTGTTTTGTTTTAATTCACCTGTTCAGGTATATGTTTGCTTACCAGTGCCGATCCTGACCTCCCTGGGGCCCTAAGCAAAATGACATGTCATATTAAAGTTGAGAAGCTGGGGAGGGGGGGCTGCTGCCGACAGTGACATGTCATGTTAAAGATTAAAGTTGAGAAGCGAGGGGAGGGGGTGTTCTGCTGTCGGAAGTGACATCTAACATTAAAGTGAGAAGCGGGGGGAGTGCTGACTTCTTACCTCTTCTCCCATGCAGCCAGCGAGTTGAGAAGCGGGGTGAGGGGCCGAAAAGGACTTCTTACCAGCGGGGCCTCTAGAAATTTGGGGGGCCCTCCCCAGCTTTGCGGGGCCCTAAGCGGTTTGCATAGTGAGCCTATAGGGCGGATCGGCCCTGTTGCTTACTATGAATCACGCCAAGTTTCTAGGGGTAAATGCTTCCCTTGCCCTGCTCTCTGGGCCGACCTAAGTTCGGGGAGCAGAACTAGGATAAAAGGATAAGTGGAGGACGCACAACTTACGTTATAAAATACTCAGGAAGGCTTGCTAAGCTCACTTTACAATATATTCTTTTATTTCACATGGACTACTTTGCTATATTTAGTGATTCTGTAATTACTATATTGCCGGATTGATACATTTATGGATAAGATTGTGTCTCCTCGACACCGTTTTGTACGTTAAAAATCTTCTCTTTTTCAATAAAAACTATCTGGATTCAAAAATAAAAAACTGCAGCTTAATCTGTGACCTGTTACATTTTAAAGGTTGCTTTTCTGTAGGTGAAATGAAGAGGTAGACAATGTTAAAAGGAGGCAATGAGGGTGTCTTTGGGATGGGGTTCAGTTAGACACAATAGCAAATTTGGATTTTACTTGGAAAACTACTTTGCAGAGGTCACTCTTTTTTGAAAGACACCGACAACTACCAACTGAATTTCCCAATTAGAAAAGCTTAGATAACTACAACAAATGCCTACCGTAGGAGAAAAGAGAGGAGAGGCACTGAGGTTTTGGAAGATTTTCTTTAGAGGGTTAGGAAAGGTGCCCAAGTTTGTTTCCGCTTGTGTAACCTGCTCTTCCATGAGAGCCACATCACCTCCAACCTTCTTCACAAAGACCTGTCCATAAGTGCGCAAAACAGAAGAAAAGTGTTATAATAGCATTTCTAAAATAAAAACATTTTCAGTGAATAAAAAGTAGTCAGATTGCAAAATGGTAGAACATATAATGCTGGGAAGCAGGAGGACAGGGCACATAGGGCCAGATTCACAAATGAGATACGACGGCGTATCTCCTGATACGCCGTTGTATCTCTGTTTCTATCTATGCGACTGATTCATAGAATCAGTTACGCATAGATAGCCATAAGATCCGACAGGTGTAATTGTTTTACACTGTCGGATCTTAAGATGCAATACCGCGGCCGCCGCTGGAGGGAGTTTGCGTCGTAAACCAGCGTCGGGTATGCAAATTAGGAGTTACGGCGATCCCCGACGGTTTTTCGCGTTCGCTACGTCGCCGCTAGTCTAGTTTCCCGTCGCAAAGTTAGTCGTTTTTTTTGGTGCCTTAACTTTACACAGCAATCGTATTGCTGTATAAAGTATGGCCGTCGTTCCCGCGTCGAAATTTAAAAAATAACGTTGTTTGCGTAAGCCGTCCGGGAATACGGAATTACGCTACGCGCGTCGCCGCTCAAAAAATGACGTCACTTCGCGCAAAGCACGGCGGGAGTTCGGAAACGGAGCATGCGCGGTAGGTCCGGCGCGGGTGCGCGCCTAATTTAAATGGCACACGCCCATTTGAATTGGCCCGCCTTGCGCCGGAGGCCGCCGGCGTAGGTTTTCATCGCAAGTGCTTGGTGAATCAGGCACTTGCGATGAAAAATTGCGGCGGTGTAACGTATCTACGATACATTACGCCGCCGCTCTTCTATGTGAATCTGGCCCATAGATCTGTAGCATACACACAACACAACCATTTTTATTTGTTGGGTCTTAAAATGGAAGACAAATCAAAGCTTAAATCCACTCTTACGCCCCTTCTAAGACGATCTACCCTGTAAAAGGAAAAATGCCTATGCCTAACTATTCTGAAGTTACTTTGGTCAGGTCACATGATCGGGTCCTGCTGCAGGCTTCAGTGTAGAGAAGAGATTGCCGACAACAGCTGCAGAGCATGGGCAATGACATTTCACATAGGCCTACTATGGGACGTCGGATATCCCTCCTCTAAACTGAAGCAGGTGCTGGGACCCGATCAGGGAAACTTCAGAATAGGGGTGGGAATATATTTAAAAGCGGAGTTCCACCCAAAAGTGGAACTTCTGCTTTAATGCCTCCTCCCCTGGCTCCTGTTTGTGAAACTGAGCTTTTGGGGAGGGAGGGAGCTGGTACCCGATTTTGACATGTACCTGCTCCCACTTCCGGTCGCATTAGGTGATCAGAAGTGGAAGTTCTTCCTCCTGAACTCTTCTGGGACATATGACAGGTCCTAGAAAACTTTGGGACCAGTCACAGAGTGCAGTACCAATTGCATATGCTCAGTGGGCACCCGGCTGTGAAGCCGCAAGCTGTCACAGCCGGGTGCCCATAGTAGAGATGTTGGCTCCGCCGAGGGAGGACACAGGGAGAACACAGCGCGGGTGAGTGCACCACTGGATCGTGGGACAGGTGAGTGGCTGTTTATTAAAAGTCATCAGCTACAATTTTTGTAGCTGCTGACTTTTAATAAACAAAAATATGACTGGAACTCTGCTTTAAGCTTAAGCCCTGTACACATGGGCCGAATATCAGACGGGATCGGCCGGTTGAATAGAAACCAGCTGGCATTCAAGCCATGTGTATGGCAGCTGGCCCGACAGAAGCCGGACGTTCAGTGGTATGACCAAAAAATGTCTGCCGATCGGCATCCGAGCTCAGGAGGAGATCATGTACCAAGATCGGATTGTTAGTACAGGATCTTCTCTCAAGTTCTTCAGTTTATTTTTCGCTCAGTCCACTGGGTTGAATGGAAAAAAAAATAAACTCACAATGTCTACTAGCTTTTAATCTGCCTTTCACTTTAACAAAAAAATTGAAAGTAATACACCTGTATCTTTTTTCTTTTTTTTCTTTGTGGTTTTGCATCTTCTGCTTTCACATGCATAGAATCTTGATAAAATGCAAATCAAGAGTGCATGTGCATTTGCCAACTTTAACAAAAGCAGAAAAAAGACATACTAGAAATGCCCATGGCTTACACTCCAATTTTGTGTTCCTCTATTCTGTCTGGCTTGGGTTAGTTCACTTTGACGCACTAGTTTTGATGACAATTTGGCAAATTGAAAGGCCTCAAAGCATTATTTTTATTGCATGGCATTTTCGTGCTATCCAACAAGGGGCTCTGAATCCTTTGTATAAATTCAGTGTAAATGAGAAAATGTATTCATACACAAGGATTTTCAGAAGTATAAATGATTGGTAAAAGTTTAAAACAGGTCTGAAATGTCTCCTTTCCACTACGCACATGTGACTAAGGAATGCGACAGACTTTTAAAAGGTACCCTGGAAAGATATCTGATAACATTTGTTTTTAAACATAAAATACCATTTTATTAATAACACTTTTATAATAATCAACTAATTTTTAATTACATTTACTCCAGCCTCAATTGTAGGAGCATCACTACCCAACACCCCTTAGCTGTGATTGTACCTTCGCTAATGAAGGAGATGGAATGGAGAACTTTCTAAACATGTTTCATGGATACCAACACGACTTCTTTAAGAGTACAAGTGAGGCCATCTCTTATACTTATCACAAAGGAAGTTGTCAGGAAAGACACGGAATGGCGCACTAGAGCATATATGTGTACGCAGAAACAAATCAGCACATATCTGCCATACTTTTTGCACACAAAGGTGCGTTTGTGCGTGCGTCCACCTATAACTATTGCTGGGGCCAAACAGGCTATTTAAACAGAGCTACTGCACTGGATCATTGCTATTTAGTCTATAGCGTTTCCTGCATAACCCGTTACTTGTTCCTGTGTCTGAAAACTTGCTACTGACCCGATCTGCCCCAGACTACACCCAACCTCTGCCTGTTACTGACCCCAAGTTCTTCTTGGATTACATCTCTGCCTACTTGTTATGCTGATCTCCCTCACTGCTGTTGACTCTGATCTGAACCCTGACTAGTCTTCCTTCTTACACCTGATCTGCTCACCAGTTACAGAATTGGCTTGCCTGACTTTACTGATAAACTATCTGCCGCTTGGGGTCAGTGCCTGCCAGCCAGTTAGTCACTGTCTTCTGCCTGCTGATCATCTGCCTGTTGTCCAGCCAGTAACTTTCAGATACCAACTGCAGTCTGCCATCTCTGCTGTTCTCACATCCGCTCTTCGGTCTGCTTCTGGGGACGCACAGACGACCCATCTGAATCACCTGCGGAAAGATCCGTCAGGCACTTATGCCACTACATGCCCTTGTGTCTCCTGTTATTTTAGCAGAGGCCCTGAGCCAGAGATGTAAGAGAGGCCATCCACATCACACCAGGCTTCTCCACCACTCCTCCTAGAGGTCCGTTGCCCCAATCAATTGGAGTATGGATAACATTTTCTTAGTTTCTGTGAGCAAAACTTAGTTATATTGTGCTATGTCAAACCTAATACAATACAACTCTTTTATCATTTCTACTAAAATAACAACCGCTTTCACTTTTCTACCTCAAGCAAGTCTATCTTCTGGTAGAGTTTTCTCATTTCTGCAGCCTTAGTGTAAATCTGAGGTACTTTTTCATTAACCACTTGAGATGTATCATTTCGTATCTGTAAAAAACAAAACAAAAAAAAAACATGGTTAGACGAGCCGGTTCACACTGGGGCGACTTGCTATCCGACTTAATGTCGCCTCAAGTCGTCCCAAGTCGCGCTGTAGAGAAAAACAAACAATGGAAGTGAATGGGAGCGGTGTTAATACACATGACTCAAGGCGATCTGACTTCAGAAAAGGTTCCTGTACTACTTCAATCCGACTTGTAGGCGATTTGTACCCATTGATTTCAATGGAAGTCGCCTCAGAAGTCGGATCACTGTCTTAACTGAAGCGACTTTCCAGGAAGATAACATACATTTCTCAGGCAAACCTCTCCCTCCCCTAGAGCTGATTGTTGTTTTATTGGCCACTGGAAAGTCTCCTGTCCTGGAGACGACTTCAAGTTGTGTTGTAAATCGCCCAGATCGCCCTGTGGTTCATGTTCAAGTCGTGTCGGAGTCGCCTCTGAAAGTCGCGCTGGAAGTCGTGTCGCCCTAGTGTGAACCGACTCTTACCGGTGAGTGTTTCCAAGAGTCTTCCAGGACAGCTTAATGAGAGATACTGGATCTGCCCTCTACGGGAAACAATACCAAAAACAGTTACCTCAGGGAGGGACCGCAGCTTGCAGAATTTTTCTTCCAAAAGGTCAGATCTTGGCTGGAAAGCAGTTCCACACGATAGTGTTTCACAAAAGCGTGGTTTATGCTCTCGATATGTCTTTCCATGAGGCACCTGCCCTCTCAGCTGTCAAAGCCCTAGTGGAATGCACACGTACTTCGGAAGGAGGCCGATTCATGTATTCATCTAACAATAGAGCACTTGGAAGCCAAAAGACCCTTGTTTGGACCATAGAAAAGAATCGGAAGATAGCTGGATCTCCTAAAATCTCTGGACATTTCCAAATATTTGAGTAAGCACCTTCTTACATCCAAAAAACGAAATTGCTCCACCTTATTATTGGGGAAACTACAAAAAGAGGGAAGAACTTTAGTGGCCCTGACAAGTTCTACTCTTGCATCTGCTAGAAACACCACCGATTTGGACACAAGCGGAAGAGCTCCCTGAATCTAAGCTATGAGAGTGTTAGAGGAAATGAGCTCACTTAGCCAGTTAAACTGAAACATTAAGGTACCTGGCCGAGCATGGGGATGCTAGTGCCGGTCCCAGTGAAAAGGCAGAAGCCTACCAAGCCTTTCTCAATAAGGACTTTGCCTTCCTTTCCATCTGGTCTTTAATTGATCCCAAATCCTCAACGGAGAGATCCAAATCCTTGGAAATCTAGGATTAGTGGGGCATCTTATTTAGGACACTTAAAATATTTCTTCCCCTGTCCCAAAGGGGAACCTCCACTTACAAGCTTTGAAAATAAACTTTTCCAGATCCTTCCGTTCTTTGAGGATCATATACTTAAGAGATTTATGGATCATAAAGGTTCTGTCCTTTCTATCTTGTAAACCTCTGCACATAACATCCTGCGCAGACTGTGACGGTTGATCCTCAAAAATCTGTTCAGATGCATAAATGGCTTTAACTGATCAGTTTACTCCACCGGAAAGAGAAATCTGCTAGCATAACCTTCCCAAACGCCTTTTCTCCCCTCCCTTGAACTCACTTCACCCTTCCTCCACATTGTATTCTGAAATTGCCTGGGAATTATTAGTATGGGAGTACAAGAATGGAGGAAAAGAGAGTGGACGGACCCATATCTGAAACAGCTGTTCTAAACTAGTGAAATGTAGATATCATCTCATCCCGCATAGAATGCATAAAATCCTTCATTAAGGAGAGTGACAGAGAACCCGACACTGACACAATACACGTTTTACGTAGTTTAGTGTATACGTCCGAGAGCTTGGAGCTGCAGTTTCCACATTTCTTCCTGGACCTGCAAAGTTGTCCCACAGCAACCAAAGTTAAACAACTGCCCATAAGCATGCTATTCAAGGCACGTTTTTCTTTCATTCCCCTCATACCTCAGGCGCTGGGGACTTGGACCTATCTGAAGAGTCACCTGATTTTTCTTTAGGGGTACCAGGTTTAGAGTCCACTGCATCCCCCCTCCTGCATGCTGGGATGAGTATAGCTCCACCAATTCTGCGCTACTTTTGACTAGAGCAAGATGAGCCACCGACTAGCTACTGCCATCTGTCGGCCCAGTGCACAACACCCTGGCATGTATCCATGGCGACCAAAAGTGCGGCACCTCTCAGTTCCGGAAAAAACAGCGGCTGCCATCATAGAACACCCAAACCAATTAGGCGGGGTATCATAGAGCTAAAACAGTAAACACATCACCACCACCATTTCCTATGCTCACCGAAAGCAACTACCCACAGGCAGGTTAGTAACCCTGAGAGGGGAGCAGGTAACCACAATTACCCACTAGAGAAAACAAAAAAGGGATGATGTCTTCACCTGGAGGGTCAGAAACACAATAACAACTGAGGACGACGGGGTGGGAGGGGTCTTTAACTGTTTTTAGTATGGTGTTTCCGGTAGAGGGTGGAGTTGGTATCTCTGATGTAGCGGTCCTTGAAGACGCTTTGGGAAAACAGCATTTTAAAATATATTTGAACCTTTACCTTGTAAAATAACCCATCCGTTTAAATTAGAAATGGCAAAACATTTGTGTGTAGATATGAAAACAAAAATTATAAATACGTTTTTTCTTTATAAATGATCCTATGACCTCTATTCTTAGCTGCATAAGGGGCTTAGAGAGGTGGGGTGGAGAAACAGCTGTGGGATACAGTGAATGCCTGTGGAGGGGGAAGCAAAAGTCTTGGCCATTGGAGGACAGTCAGACTGTGTTCCCAGCACAACCAGAAACCCGACTATGCTGAGATGGATAGTACTAAGCGAGGCAGAGTTCAGAGGTCAGTACTACGTAAGGCAGAGTTCAGTATTAAGTGAGGCAGAGATCAGGGGCCAGTACTAAGTAAGGCAGAGATTAGAGCTAGTACTAAGAGAGGCAGAGATCAGAGGTCATTTTTTGTTAATAGGGCAAAAAATAGAAATTGCAGAGGTAACCAAAAACCACCAAAAGAAAGCTCTATTTGTGGGGGGAAAAAAGGACATCAATTTTATTTGGGTACAGTGTTGCAGGCCCACGCATTTGTTAGTTAAAGTATGCCGTATCACAAAAAATGGCCTGGTCATTAAGAGTAAATCCTTCTGGTGCTAAAGTGGTTAAAGGATTATGCCTTTGGAGCACGTTACACAATATATCTGTATTTAGGGTGTAACAAGTAACATGCGCCAAGCTCCCTTTCCTGTGACAGCAGGCAAGGGTTTCTCTTCTGTCACATTTCAAAATCAGTGTGGGGGTTCAGCCCACATAACCAAATCATTCATTTACAGAAATCTGTGAAGGAGAAAACTACAGGTCCTGTCTGCCACCATGGCAGATGGCTTATATTTTTCAATGACCTGTGAGGGCTCTGATGAGCGTGTTTGTAGTACATTTACAAGCCTTGAAGCTCTCAAACTTGGTTCAGGACTTACTTCAGGAAATGACCACAAAACAGACCATAACTCTGGTTCAATGGAAAAATAAGGTAATGACTGCCACTATTCCAGTCCCACACTAGGGTTTTCCCATGAGCTTCAGGGGTCCCAAAGAGGTGGCTTTCACAGTTCAGCAACCATGGCTCAATCCCAAGCTTAGTGCACCCTGCTTGCTGAGGTGTCTCTTACAACCAGGTCCAGGTGTCAACTGTTTCCTTTTCCGAACTCAGAGGCACCCGGGGTTAACGCCCTAAGGACCAAAGTCCCTGTAATAAGGACCTAGCAATCTTTCTCAGACCGCCCCAGAACCCCTCACCCTGTATGGGTGAGAACCCTTGAGTAATCAAGAATGACAACAAACCATCCCCCTTAAAGGAACTACAACCCAAATAATGGGATAATATACCTGCCATTCAGGACTCATCACTGGTGTCCTGTACCCAATATATAACAAAAATTTGGTGTAATTTATTATACTTAAACATTCCCAATTGTATCACTTGTGAAAAATAAAGCATATGTACTGTACTTACCATATCTAACATTCCAACAAACTCATCAACTCGAACAAGTAGGTCTTCCAAGCTCTTCTCCAAATTCTCAATCTGGACAACAAATGTATATCATAGGTATTAAATTATAGGAAAATACACGATGTACATTAGTGGGTCATTGTTAATACTCTAGTAACAAATAAAAAGAAAAAATTTGATTTAGAGAAAAAGTTACTTGATGTCTATATCCAGCCTAGCAAAAATAAAACAAGTTACATCATATGTATTATGTGATATGTCGTATCAGGAACTTACACTAGCATTAACATCTCACCCTCCCTGCTGTCCCCTTACCTGCTGCCATCCACTTTTTAAAGGTCTGTTACAATTTTTACATGCTTTCTTTTCCATTTTTTTATTTTTTATTATTATTATTTAAGCGGAGGTCCACACAAAAAGTGAACCTCCGCTTTTCGGAACACTCCCCCCCCCCCTCCGGTGTGTCACATTTGGCACCGTTCAGGGGGTAAGGGGGGTGCAGATACCTGTATAATACAGGTATTTGCACCCACTTATGGGAATAGACTGCCGCGGGAGTCACGCCCCTTCGCGTCACCCCTCGCTGTCTTCTGGGAAAAACACTGGTCTCATTGAGGGTGCGGCTCGCGCATGCGCAGTAGGGAATCGGGCAGTGAAGCCGCAACGCTTCACTTCCTGATTCCCTCACCGAGGATGGAGGTGGGGGCAGCCGAGAGAAAAGCATTTTCTCGGCCTCAGCTGCCGACATCGCGGACATGGTAAGTGCCCATTTTTTAAAAGTCAACAGCTGCAGTATTTGTAGCTGTTGACTTTAAAAAAAAAAAAAAAAAATTGGGATGGACCTCCGCTTTGGGTAGATCAATAGCTTAGCGCAATTATGTTGTCTATTTTAACAGACATTGATGCAAGATGCCTGCCACACAGGTAGTGCATTGTTTTTTTAATGAGTTATGCCACGTACACACAACCATTTTTCATGACGTGAAAAATGCAATTTTTTTAAATTGTCATTAAAAACGATCGTGTGTAGGCTCCAGAGCATTTTTCTCGACGTGAAAAATGGGCATAAAAATTTAGAACATGCTCTAATTTTTCACTTTGTGAAAAACGGTCGTTTGTAGGCTTTAACGACGTGAAAAAAAACCGCACATGCTCAGAAGCAAGTTATAAGAAGGGAGCACTCGCTCTGGTAAAACTACCATTTGTAATGGAGATAGCACATGCTTCACGCTGTAACAGACTGAAAAGCACGGAGACTGAAAAGCGCGACTCGTCTCTCACCAAACTTTTACTAACACGAAATCAGCAAAAGCAGCCCAAAGGGTGGCACCATCTGAATGGAACTTCTGCTTTATAGTGCCGTCGTATGTGTTGTACGTCACCGCGCTTTGCGCCAGCATTTTTTTTTTTCACGATCGTGTGTATGCAAGAATCATGTCAAGAAAAATTTCGTTTTTTCTAGGACATTAAAAACGGTTGTATGTCTGTGGCATCAGACAGCTTAGAGACTTGCAATGTGAGGAGCAAGTCTGCAATAAGAACTCACCTAAACTGCATTTTTTTCAAACCAGCTTAGCAAAGTTTAGCAGCATTTGGGCATTTATTTAGTCATTGACCAGAATTTTTATTTATTCTGGCTATTGAAATAAAACGCTGAAGTGCGAAACGCACCTAGCATTTAGACGCTTTTAGCAGCGTCAAGTGTTTTTTTCTGCCAAAACTATGCTGCTCATGGACGCACTGGTAGTGTTTTTCTTTTTCCTGCCTCTAATCTCTCTTGACACTAAATGCTGCCAAAAGTCTATGGACGGATTCACATACAGCGGCGCATCTTTAGACCGGCGTAGCGCATCTCATATGCGCTACGCCGACGTAACTCAGTGAGGCAAGAACAGTATTCACAAAGCACTCGCTCCCAAACTTGCGCCGGCGTAACGTAAATGGCCGCCTAATTCAAAGTAGGAAGGTAGTGGGAGTGATCTATTATAATGAAGCGTGACCCCATGTAAATGAAGGGCCGAACGAACGGCGCATGCTCAGAATCACGTCGCATATACTCCCTAAGATACAACGGCTCAATGCCTACGACGTGAACGAAACCTACGCCCAGCCCCATTCACGTACGACTTACGTAAACGACGTAAAATACGACGGCTGTTCCGTCGTCCATACCCCAACATGACTTACCCCTGCTTTAGGTAGAATAACTTTACACCGGACGTACGCCCAGCCCCATTCACGTACGACTTACGTAAACGACGTAAAATACGACGGCTGTTCCGTCGTCCATACCCCAACATGACTTACCCCTGCTTTAGGTAGAATAACTTTACACCGGACGTACGCCTTACGTAAACGGCGTAGATTACAGCAACGGGCGTAAGTACGTTCGTGAATCGGCGTATCTAGGTCATTTACATATTCGACGCGTAAATCAATGGAAGCAACCCTTGCGGCCAGCGTAAATATGCGCCCAAGATACGACGGCATAGGAGACTTACGTCGGTCGTAAGAAGCCAAAATGTAGGCGTATCTTGTTTGCTGAATAAGGCGCATAGATACGACGGCGCATCCGTGGACTTACGCGGCGTATCAGAAGATACATCCGCGTAAGTCCTTTCTGAATCCGGGCCTATGTGTGCACGGACACATAGGCTAACATGCAGGGGAAAATGTAAATCCAGGCGCCCCTAGGAGCAGCTGTAAAAATGTCCTAAAAGGGAAATTATATAGGCCATTCAGATTATTGTGTTAATGGTTAAAAAACATGTCAACACATGCCTCCAAATGCTGTTCTATTCATTGTGAATGGCACCCCAATGACCTGCCATGCAATGTGGTGCACTGCATCCAAGAAAATGTGCCTCATCAGCCAATTCAAAATGAAAAGGTGACCTTTTAAAACAATACAAATTATCATATTACAACGAACAACTAGTGTGTAGACCAGGGGTCTCAAACTCAAATTACCTGAGGGCCACAAGACAAGTTTTCATATGCCATGGGGGGCCGCATGCAAACTTTCAAACTTCAAAAACAACAGTACTGGTGTCAGCGAACACATTATTAACCCCCAGCACTGGTGTCAGCGAGCGCATTATTACCACCAGCACTGGTGTAAGTCAGGGTTTGACAAATTTGCTTGGAATCTAGGAGCCAGCTAAAAAAGTTAGGAGCCAGAAAACGCACCCCGTCCCGACGAGCTTGCGCGCAGAAGCGAACACATACGTGAGCAGCGCCCACATATGTAAACGGTGTTCAAACCACACATGTGAGGTATCGCCGCGATTGGTAGAGTGAGAGCAATAATTCTAGCTCCTCTAACTTAAAACATGCAACATGTAGATTTTTTTAAACGTCGCCTATGAAGATTTTAAAGGGTAAAAAAGTTTGTCGGCATTCCACAAGCGGACACAATTTTGAAGCGTGACATGTTGGGTATGAATTTACTCGGCGTAACATTATCTTTCATAATATTAAAAAAAATGGGGATAACTTTACTGTTGTCTTATTTTTTAATTAAAAAAAGTGTAATTTTTTCCCAAAAAAGTGCGCTTGTAAGACCGCTGCGCAAATACGGCGTAACAGAAAGTATTGCAACGATCGCTATTTTATTCTCTAGGGTGTTAGGATAAAAAATATATATAATGTTTGGGGGTTCTAATTAGAGGGAAGAAGATGGCAGTGAAAATAGTGTAAAATGACATTAGAATTGCTGTTTAACTTGTAATTCTTAACTTGTAATACCAACGGCCACCACCAGATGGCGCCAGCTCACATCTGGTGGTAATAACTTGTAATACCAACGGCTCACCACCAGATGGCACCAGCTGCTCCCCTCACTTCCACCCTGCCTGAGGGCCATTTATAACTGGTCCGCGGGCCACAAATGGCCCGCGGGCCGGTACTTTGAGACCACTGGTGTAGACCAAGTCCAATGGTCATTTTTATTCCACTTTTTAATGATGTCTTATTCTTTATCTACAGGTGCATCTCAAAAAATTATAATATTATCAAAAAGTTAATTTATTTCAGTAATTCAATGCAAAAAGTGAAAATCCCAAATTCAGCATCTCCGATCAGCCTGTGGCACTGCTGAGGTGTTATGTATACCAGGTTGCTTTGATAGCGGCCTTCAGCTCATCTGCATTGTTGGGTCTGGTGTCTCATCTTCCTCTTGACAAAACCCCACAGATTCTCTATGGGGTTTATGTCAGGCGAGTTTGCTGGTCAATCAAGCACAGCGATACCAAGTATTGGTACTTTTGGCAGTGTGGGCAGGTGCCAAGTCCTGCTGCAAAATTAAATCAGCATCTCCATAAAGCTGGTCAGCAGAGGGAAGCATGAAGTGCTCTAGAAATTCCTGGTAGAGGGATGCGCTGATTTTTGACTTGATAAAACACAGTGGACCAACACCAGCAGATGACATGGCTCCCCAAATCATCACTGACTGTGGAAACTTCACACTGGACTTGGATTCTGTGCCTCTCCACTCTTCATCCAGACTCTGGTACCTTGATTTCCAAATGAAATACAAAATTTACTTTCATCCAAAAAGAAGACTTTTGGACCATTGAGCAACAGTCCAGTCCTTTTTCTCCAGGAGTGCCTTGACACAAGGAATGCGACAGTTGTAGCCCATGTCCTGGATATGTCTGTGTGTGGTGGCTCTTGAAGCACTGACACCAGCTGTAGTCCACTTCTGGTGAATCTCCCCCAAATTATTGAATGGCCTTTACCAGGGTGATATCGATACTAGTATCGGTATTGGTGCCGATACCGAGCATTTGCATGTGTACTTGCGATGCTTGATCCGGTACCTGGGCAGTCATGGGTGATCAGTGTGGCGGTGGAGGGAGTTACAAGCACCGATCTCCCTGTATAGATTTTAATAAAGCAGCTGACAGCCACTCCTCCTCATCCCCCACGGCTTTCAGCTGCTTTATTAAAATCTATGCAGGGAGATCTGTGCTTGTAACTCCCCCCACCGCCACACTGATCATCACTGACTGTCCCCTGTCCTTCTCCATCTCCTCCTCTGGTCCCCCTCTCTGTGCTCCTCTGATCCTCCTCCAGTCCCCCTCTGGGTGCTCCGGTCCCCCTCCATTCCCCCACCGTGTCCTCGGTGCTCCTCCAGTCCCCCTCCGTGTCCTCGGTGCTCCTCCAGTCTCCCTCCGTGTCCTCGGTGCTCCTCCAGTCCCCCTCCGTGTCCTCGGTGCTCCTCCAGTCCCACTCCGTGTCCTCGGTGCTCCTCCAGTCCCCCTCCGTGTCCTCGGTGCTCCTCCAGTCCCCCTCCGTGTCCTCGGTGCTCCTCCAGTCCCCTCCGTGTCCTCGGTGCTCCTCCAGTCCCCTCCGTGTCCTCGGTGCTCCTCCAGTCCCCTCCGTGTCCTCGGTGCTCCTCCAGTCCCCTTCGTGTCCTCGGTGCTCCTCCAGTCCCCCTCCGTGTCCTCGGTGCTCCTCCAGTCCCCCTCCGTGTCCTCGGTGCTCCTCCAGTCCCCCTCCGTGTCCTCGGTGCTCCTCCAGTCCCCCTCCGTGTCCTCGGTGCTCCTCCAGTCCCCCTCCGTGTCCTCGGTGCTCCTCCAGTCCCCTCCGTGTCCTCGGTGCTCCTCCAGTCCCCCTCCGTGTCCTCGGTGCTCCTCCAGTCCCCCTCCGTGTCCTCGGTGCCCCTCCAGTCCCCCTCCGTGTCCTCGGTGCTCCTCCAGTCCCCCTCCGTGTCCTCGGTGCTCCTCCAGTCCCCCTCCGTGTCCTCGGTGCTCCTCCAGTCCCCCTCCGTGTCCTCGGTGCTCCTCCAGTCCCCCTCCGTGTCCTCGGTGCTCCTCCAGTCCCCCTCCGTGTCCTCGGTGCTCCTTCGATCCCAGATCTGTCATGATGGAGAGCGGAGGAAGGAGCCGGCAAATATGTAATTTACCGGCTCCTTACTTTTCTGAATGGAAAGAGTCAGTGATCACTGACCCTGTCCATTCATAACTAAGCATCGTAAACTGTGTTCACTCTGCTTTAGTTTATGAATGAACACGAGCCGCTGTCTCCTATCCATTCATTTTCAGTGCAGCTGAGGCTGCAGAGAAAGGGACTGGGAATCTGTGTCCTCAGTCCCTTTCGCTGTCTCAAACAGGAGATGTCAAGGGTCTGTTTAGACCCCTGATATCTCACCAAAAGCACAAATATTTAAAACGGTAAAATTGTAAAAAAAAAACTACAAATAAACACTTACACTGCCTTAATAGAGGCTTGAAAAAAAAACAAAAACACAATGACGGCGCAAAAGAGGAAGATTTGAACCACAATACCACAAAAAGTGGATAAATAAATTGTTATAAAAAGGGAAGGGGAGGAAGGGAAACAAAAAGACCAGTAACTGGATAATAATAAAAAGGATGGTAATGAAAGTCCCAATATTTAAAGTTCGTATATAAACAGTTCAAAATGACATATACACCGTGGCAGCACTTTGGAGAGTGAAGCAAGACTCTGTAATAGCAAAGACAAAAAGAAAAAATGTGCCTACTAAGTGCAGTATGTCTGATAATATGGAATTTATTCATTCATTAAAACAGCCAAATGGCTACTCACTAAAAAGTAGTACAAAATGCGCTCAAAAAAAGGGAAGTGTAGTCACTGTAGATCGTCAGCCGATGATGGTGGCTTCTCTGGTGAAGATATTGTTGGTTGCTGTCCAGGAAAGAAGCGAGGCAGAGCACTGCAGGAACAGCGAATCCCGGAATTACCTGTTCGGCGGTGTGCTTTCGGCCTGGAGCGCACACGGCTCTCGGCGACAGAAAGTGACTTCAGACAGGGGCTCGTAGTGATGACACGTTTCAATGCTTCCGCATTTTCATCAGATCTAATGGGAGGAGGAGACTGGCATACTTATATATGCTCTGTAGAACGAGATGGGGCTTTTGTTATTCTGAATAAATCAATGTTCCTCACTTATTCAGAATAACAAAAGCCCCATCTCGTTCTACAGAGCATATATAAGTATGCCAGTCTCCTCCTCCCATTAGATCTGATGAAAATGCGGAAGCATTGAAACGCGTCATCACTACGAGCCTCTGTCTGAAGTCACTTCCTGTCGCTGAGAGCCGTGTGCGCTCCAGGCCGAAAGCACACCGCCGAACAGGTAATTCCGGGATTCGCTGTTCCTGCAGTGCTCTGCCTCGCTTCTTTCCTGGACAGCAACCAACAATATCTTCACCAGAGAAGCCACCATCATCGGCTGACGATCTACAGTGACTACACTTCCCTTTTTTTTTAGCGCATTTTGTACTACTTTTTAGTGAGTAGCCATTTGGCGGTTTTAATGAATTAATAAATTCCATATTATCAGACATACTGCACTTAGTAGGCGCATTTTTTTCTTATTAGAGGCTTGCCTGTAGCAAAACGTGATTTGTAAGCGTTTACAACCACTTTAAAGCAGAGTTCCGGCCACAATTTCACTTTTTAAATATAAATACCCCTGTAATACACAAGCTTAATGTATTCTAGTAAAGTTAGTCTGTAAACTAAGGTCCGTTTTGTTAGGTTGTTACAGCATTTAGACACTTTATAAAATAGAAATTGACTGGGGCCATCTTAAGTGTGGGCATCATGAAGCCAGACTGTATGACTTCCTGGATTTCAGCCTTGCAGACCTCGCACATGCTCAGTGCTGCACAAGCAGTGTCAGATCAGGTTTCAGCACCTGTGCTGTCCAAGTCACATGATTCTTTGAGACTGGGGAGTGCACAGACTCCTGGAAAGTTACACCCACTACATTCCCAGGAGTCTGTGCGGTGTAGGTTAGGAAGCATTAAGCACCTAGGTGCAGGAAGTGGGAAGATTAACTATTCTGCCTAGCAACAACAATTTGAAGGCATCTAAAAAAAAAGAAAAATTTCGTAAAGGACTAATGATTTTTTTTTAAAACTACTGATGTAATGTTATATTTATGGGTGGAACTCCACTTTAAGTCTGCGGTTATCCCTGTTGCTTGTGCACCCTTTTCTACCACTCAACTTTCCATTAATATGCTTGGATACAGCACTCTGAACAGCCAGCTTCTTTAGAATGACCTTTTTTGACTTACCCTCCTGGGGGTATCAATGACTGTCTTCTGGACAACTGTCAAGTCAGCAGTCTTCCCCCATAATTGTGTTACCTACTAAACCAGACTGAGAGAGCATTTAGGCTGGGTTCACACTAGTATAAATTTGATGCAGGAGCTGTTTCTTACATCTCCGTGGTGGCCGCGATGCAGGTCTATAAGCATTGCAACCTTCCCACTTCCGGTGGGGAGAGTGTGTAAATCTGACAAGCCAAGTGTTGGTTGTCAGATGGGTGCAGCCACCGGATTGCTTCCACACACACCCATTACCCCCCCCCCTCCCTCCCTGCATGCCATATTTTATGGCTCTGTTGGCCCAATGGTGGATTCGGGACCTCCATTTGCTAATCTCCCTTTCTTGTTACTGACCCGAAAAGGGATGTGTAAAATGTCACTTTCGGGTCCTGGTGTCCCTGTCCACAGAATAATCGAATGAAGTGTGATCTACATTCCATTAGATTCACTGGAGAGCAGGTGAGACATTAAGAATGTTTTTAAACCCACCCCCTCCACCTCCCCACCACACACATACGTAGAAATGTAACTGCAACTCCTGGAGCGCTATGCACAAGAACGCTGATTTTGCCACACATTACATATCACAGCTCATGCCAGCGTAAGAGTAATAATTCTAGGCACATTATTCATGGCTAATGCTAAGCTGATGGCCTCTGGGGACTGCTGAAGCATTACCTCTGGAAAATTGGAACTACCACTATTTCATTCTGTAGGACAGCCCTCAAATTTTCCACTCGTCTACTCGCATTTTGCGAGTGGAAAATGAGCGCTTGCGAACTGGGCTGCCTGGGAGTAGGGTGGGGGGGCGAGAACCGCCGACTGGCGGGGCTGATTGAGAGCCGTTCTCACAGCGATCTCCATGGTGGCAGAGAGCATGGAGGAAGAGGAAAGCCGTGGGATCACAGTGGTAAAGCACGCTGTAACAGCTTACATTGAAATTGCCTCCGCTCTGCTGGCTGTCACACACAGCCCGCCTCCTCCTGAGCCCGCGCCTGTGGGTCCAATGCTGGGATGTGTTCTATCACAGGTGAGGGGTCAGGAGGAGGTGGGCTGTGTGTGACGGCGAGCAAAGTGGAGGCAATTTCAATGTAAGCTGTTACAGCGTGCTATACCGCTCTGTGTTCCCACGGCTTTCCTCTTCTTCTTCCTCCATGCTCTCTGCCACCAGGGCGATCGCTGGAAGAACGGCTCCCGATCAACCCTGCCCGTCGGCGACGCTCTGTGACCCCGTGGCACTCCTTTTCCTCCTGTCATGATCCGGGGGCCAATAGGGGCACAATAAGTCTGCAATGTTGGGCACAGTGAGGGGGCATGGAGAGACTGCAATGGGGGCACGGAGAGGCTGCAATAATGGGCACGGAGAGGCTGCAACGATCGGCATGGTGCAGCTGCAATGATAGGCACAGGTCACGCTGCAATGATGGGCACAGGTGAGGCTGTACTGGGGGGAATTGATAAAGTTGTTGTTAACCACTTCCATACAGGGCACTTATACACCTTCCCGCCCAGACCAATTTTTAGCTTTCAGCGCTGTTGCACTTTGAATGACAATTGCGCGGTCATGCTACACTGTACCCAAACTGAATTTTTATCATTTTGTACCCACAAATAGAGCTTTCTTTTGGTGGTATTTGATCACCTCTGGGATATTTATTTTCTGCAAAAAAAAATAAAAAAATGACCGAAAATTTAGAAAAAAAAAAAGTATTTTTTTTGTTTCTGTTATAAAACATTGTAAATAAGTACGTTTTATCCTTTACTGATGGGCACTGATGGTACTGCACTGACGGGCACTGATAAGGCAGCACTGATGGGCACCGATGAGGTGGCACTGATGTGGTGGCATTGATGGGCACCAATATGCGGCACTGATGGGTGGCACGGATGGGCACTGATAGGCAGCATGGATGGGCTTGGATAGGCGGCACGGATAGGTGGCACAGATGAGCACAGAAAAGCGGCACAGATGGGCACGGATAGGCGGCACGGATGGGCACTGATAGGCGGCACGGATGGGCACTGATAGGCGGCATGGATGGGCACTGATAGGCGGCATGGATCGGCACTGATAGGTGGCACGGATGGGCATAGATGGGCACTATCGTATGTGTTGTACTAATGGATGCCAATCAGTGCCAAACAATGCCTGCCAATCAGTGATGCCCATTGTGGGCACTGATTGGCATCCATTTTTTGTGTCCTTCTCATCCCTGGTGGTCTAGGGTGGCATACCTTTTTTTTTTGCATCCCTGGTGGTCTAGTGGGCATCCCTGGTGGTCCAGTGGGCATCCTCAGGGGGGGGGGGCTGTGCTGATAATCGATCAGCACAAACCCCCCGTCACAGGAGCAGCCGATCGGCTCTCCTCTACTCGCGTCTGACAGACGCGAGTGAGGAAAAGCCGATTACCGGCTTTTCCTGTTTACATCGTGATCAGCCGTGATTGGACACGGCTGATCACGTGGTAAAGAGTCTCCGTGAGAGACTCTTTACCTTGATCGGTTTTGCGGGGTGTCAGACTGACACCCTGCAACAACGATCGCTGCGATGCGTGCCCCCGGGGGCACGCAGCGGCTCAAAATCCTGAGGACGACATATGACGTTCAGTCAGGATTCTACAACCACTTTGCCAACGTCAATATGTCATTGGCGGGCGGCAAGTGGTTAATATTTATTTTTGCAATTTAATTCTGCAAAAAACATTTAAGTTTTAATTCACAAGATAATTTATAAGGGCGTGATTAGCAGCAGAATTAGGGGCGGGGCAACTGGTGGCGAGTAACCCTTGAGGCCTGGCTAGTGGCTCAGGCTTGAATGTTTGAGCCCTGCTCTAGGGTGTTTCATTTCAGAAAATATATAACATTTTAGGGGTTTTATGGAATCTTCAGGCAATAATGGCTCTTGCAGCAAAAGGGTTAAGGGACCGTTCCCATAGGGGGGGGGGGGGGGCTGTTGTTTGAATGAACCCCAACAGTGTGAACAGAGCAGCAGCCTTGAGTGAGGCACACATAATTGGCGGTATGTTGTTGGCATCTAGCTCATTACTCAATAAAATGCTTGTATTTCAGTATCATGGGGGCAGCCATTGCTGTCCGCCTCTGAAAATGCTGGCCTGGCACACTGGGAATCACTGGGCCTGGTCAGGGGTGCAGATAAGGGAAGTCAGAAGCCTTCCTTTACAAGCTTAGTCAAAGTAATGAAGGAAGGGGATGAGCAGGTGACTGGCATTTCGGGACAACAGCAGCTTCCTCCATGTTTCTGTCATGAGAGGCTGACTGCAAGCACAGGTGAGCTGTCACATGACTGTCAGGAATCCCCGCCCTTACCTCAGTCTCGTGATGGGCGGGGAGAAGGTAGCTGGACAGCTGATTGGCTGTTGTTTTCAGACCTGCAGCAGCTTGTTCGTCTTCGTTCAGAAGACCGACCGAGACGCCGCTGCAGGCGCTCTGACTGTGGGATACATGGCCGCTGTCCCCTGGGCTCCCCTCTTCTTCCTCCTCCTCCGGCTCCCACTGCCCTGCACCTCCATCTAACGCCATCACTCGTCTAACCAACCGCTGTATGAGACACGTGACCGGCGGAGGCGGGTGCCGAGCCGGGTCAAACTTTGTCAGAAAGCGTTGTTTCCTCAGGCACTTGTCTTTCAACAGACAGCGAAGTACTCACTGGCGCCTCATAGAAGATATACGGTGAGCCCGCCAAGGTGTGCTTCTAGTTGTACCAAACGAGTGCGCCATGTGTATTACTGAGGATGCCAGAACAGAGGGCTGCTGTTCCAACCTGACAGCCGCCCCCCCCTAAATAAACAGTTTAACCACTTAAGGACCGGAAGGATTTCCCCCTTAATGACCAGGCCATTTTTTGCGATACGGTACTGCAACGCTTTAAGGCTCCATTCACACCTAGGGTTTTTTACGCCCGGCGCTATTGCAGCCTGAAATACGCTGGAGGGGTGATTTAACATTGTTGGCTATGGAGATGGTTCACATCTCCACGCCGAACGCTGAAACGCCGTACGCCTGAAGCTCAAAACAAGTCCCTGACCCGCCGCCGTTCGGCCATAGCCGACAATGTGTAAATCACCCCTCCAGTAAAAAACGCAGCGTTTTGTCGCGGCAAATCGAGGTACAATACGCCGCGTTCAGGTGTGAATGCAACCTTACTGACAATCGTGCGGCCGTGCACCCAAACAAAATATATGTCCTTTTTCCCCCCACAAATTCTTTTGGTTGTTCTTGATCACCTCTGCGGTTTTTATTCTTTGCACTATAAACAAAAAAAGAGCGTAAATTATGAAAAATATTTTTTTTTTTAACTCTTTGCTATAATAAATATCCCCCAAAAATGTAAAAAACACATTTCTTCCTCAGTTTAGGCCAATATGTATTCTACATATTTTTGGTAAAAAAAAAAAAAAAATCGCAATAAGAGTACCGATTGGTTTGCACAAAAGTTAGAGGCGTCTACAAAATAGGGGATAGTTTTATGGCATTTTTATTATAATTTTTTTTTTTTTTTTTTACCAGTAATGGCTGTCATCTGCGTTATTTAGCAGGTCTTTATCGGACACTTTTGATACATTTTTTGGACCAGTGACATTTATACAGCGATAAGAGCTATAAAAATGCACTTATTACTGTATAAATGACACTGGCAGGGAAGGGGTGATCAAGGAGTTAAATGTGTTTTCCCTGGGAGATGTTTCTAACTGTGGGGGGATGGGAGTACAGAGAGATTGCTGTTTCCGATCATTCGGAACAGACGTTCACTCTCCACTTCCCTGACAGAACGGGGATCTGTTTGTTTACATTGACAGATCCCCATTCTGGCTCTCTGTGGAGCGATCGCTGGTGGCCGGTGGACATTGCGACTGCCAGCCACACGCCCACTGTATCTATTGCACGTAGCGATGTACAGCTATGGTGATTCACGTAATAGACCCAACCTGCCAGCAGCGGCTGGTTGGCAAGTGGTTAACCACTTAAGCCCCGGACCAATATGCTGCTAAATGACCCAAGGGATTTTTACAATTCGGCACTGCATCGCTTTAACAGACAATTGCGCGGTCGTGCGACGTGGCTCCCAAACAAAATTGGCGTCCTTTTTTCCCCACAAATAGAGCTTTCTTTTGGTGGTATTTGATCACCTCTGCGGTTTTTATTTTTTGCGCTATAAACAAAAATAGAGCGACAATTTTGAAAAAAAATGCAATATTTTTAACTTTTTGCTATAATATCCCCCAAAAACATATATAATTTTTTTTTTCCCTCAGTTTAGGCCGATACGTATTCTTCTACCTATTTTTGGTAAAAAAAAATCGCAATAAGCGTTTATCGATTGGTTTGCGCAAAATTTATAGCGTTTACAAAATAGGGGATAGTTCTATTATTTTTTTTTTACTACTAATGGCGGCGATCAGTGATTTTTTTCGCGACTGCGACATTATGGCGGACACTTCGGACAATTTTGACACATTTTTGGGACCATTGTCATTTTTACAGCAAAAAATGCACTTAAATTGCATTGTTTATTGTGAAAATGACAGTTGCAGTTTGGGAGTTAACCACAGGGGGCGCTGTAGGAGTTAGGGTTCACCTAGTGTGTGTTTACAACTGTAGGGGTGTGTGGCTGTAGGACTGACGTCATCGATCAAGTCTCCCTATAAAAGGATCACTCGATCGATGCAGCGCCATAGTGAAGCACGGGGAAGCTGTGTTTACATACGGCTCTCCCCGTTCTTCAGCTCTGGGGAGCGATCGGGAGGGGGCGGCTATAAACGAATAGCCGCGCCGTCGTCCCGGATCGCTCCCCGCGGGAATCCGACCGCCGTCTAGGCAGGGACGTACAGGTACGCCAATGTGCCTTTACGTGCCATTCTGCCGACGTACATATACATGCGGCGGTCTGGAAGTGGTTAAAGGGCTTGTAAACCCTCGAAACCTCCTGTCATAAAGCAGCCCCCCTTTTACTTTACCTGAGGCCCATAAATTCCAGCAACGGGGGAAGCGAGCATACCAGCTCCGGCCGGTGTCTTGTGTCCTGATTGGATAGATTGATAGCAGCGCAGCTATTGGCTCCCGCTGCTGTCAATCAAATCCAATGACGTGGGCACTGGGGGGGGGGGCTGCGCCTTTTACCATGCTGGAAGAATACAAGTCACTGCTAGGACACAATTGTTTTTTATGTGTCGTGTGATGTGTTAAAATTTGTATACAGGATTTATATAGCGCCAACAATTTGTGCAGCGTTTTACAGTATAACGGGAGACAGTCAGCTATGCTTAAAAAAAAAAAAAAAAAAAAAAAAAAAGAAGAATAGGAAGGCCCTGCTCCTGGAGCTTACTATCTAAACCAGCCTTTCTCAACCTTATCAACAAAGAGGAACCCTTGAAATAACTTTCCGGTCTCAGGGAAACCCTGCAAAAAATGACAACTCAGTGGCGAGCGGTCCACTTGCCCATGTGAAAGGGGCTAAAAAGATCAGTGGAACTTCTCTGACAGGCAGAAATTGCTCATTGCTCAAGGCATTTAGAGCAGCCATAAGGTTCTATGAAACCCTGATCTGAGGGGGGGGGGGGGGTACTACAAAAGGTAATAGCTGCAGGGGATGATCTGCTGGAGGTGACCCAGGTACAGTGTTTAGGTGGAGGTGGGGTAGGTTTCCTTGAATTAATCAGTTTTAAGTATCGAGTAAAGGCGGACAGGGGTAAGAGCTAACCTGACATACTGGGGTAAGGAGCTCCAGGGGATGGGAGAGGTTCTGGAGAAGCCCTGGAGGCAAGCATGGGAGGAGGTAACAACATTTTATGTGTATACAGTTTAACACAACACATGTAAGTGCACATCAATGTAACACAAGTCTAAAGCGCTTTTTTTAATATTTTGTCCCTTACAAGAAAGCCTGTGGTTGAAGGACAGAAAATCACTTGATTCTCCCATCAACATTCTCTCCGGCAGCAGGAGGTTTCCCCGCCGTCAGATTACAATGATCACTGCTGATGCCTATAGCTGCTGGCAGCGAATGCACAACGAAAAAGCCGACAGGCTGGTTCTACTGGAGTCATTCGATAGATCAACTTCAGTGCAACCAGCTTGCCTATAGCTGCTGAACCAGCTGAATTTCAATCCATCTATTGCCACCTGGAGGTGAAGTAGAGTGTGTGCAGTGGAAAGCTGGTTGGTGAGGCGTCCCAATGAAAGAGTTTATAAAAATAAATGAGTGACATACCGTAGTACATCCTGGTATAAGGTCCAAGCTGCCCTTTATACTCATCTTGTGTGAGCAATGGATGCACTCAATAGCACAATTTAACTTGCCCTAAGCTACTCATCCGCATTCTCCTCAATATAGCTACAGTAGAGCCATCACAATGATCAGATTAGGGCTGTTACACTAGACATCCCGTTTGCCAGTGCCTGTCTAGAATCTCTGCTATTCTTCCTACACGTGTTAAGGACAACACGTGTAGGTAGAATAGCAGAGATATATTTTTTTAGAAGATGTGTTTGAGTTTTCTTATTTATTTTAAACTTTTACACTGTTCTTTTTAAAAAAAAAAAAATTGGGTCACTTTTATTCCTATTACAAGAAATGTAAATATCCCTTGTAGTAGAAAAAAACATGACAGGACCTCTTAAATATTAAAACCTGGGGTCAAAAAGACCTCAGATCTCATATTTACACTAAAATGCAATAACAAAATAAAAATACAATTTAATGTCATCAAAATTTTTTTTTTATTTGCTCATGATAGGCGCGTTTGAGGGGCGGATGTCTACATGAAGGGGGCGTATTTTTTAATGATGGGCAGTGCTGCTAACAAATATTTCTCTGCCATTCTGCAAACACGTGTAGGAAGAAATATTTGTTTAGGAGATGTGTTTGAGCTTCGTGAAATATTCCACCC
This sequence comes from Rana temporaria, assembly GCF_905171775.1. Lineage (NCBI taxonomy): Eukaryota > Metazoa > Chordata > Amphibia > Anura > Ranidae > Rana > Rana temporaria. The sequence goes on along the minus strand of NC_053493.1, from coordinate 267,476,985 downwards.
CCATGCTAGCAGCACTGCCAATCATTAAAAACATCCGCCCCTCACACGCACCCATCATGAACAAATCCGCCCCTTGCAGACTTGCACGAGCATCGGGAGCTTGTGGCACAATGTCGGCTATTGTGCGCAGGCGCTGTCTACAGCTGATCATAAATTCAGATGTTCGGTGGCTCCGTACTGCGCATGCGCGGCGTTCCGGCCAGGCATTGTTTGATAGGGGGCATTTCTCGACAGAACACCGTCCCATTTTGGATCCTTTACCGACAGCTCCTGGTTCAGACGCCTCCGGTGGCCACCTGTGAGACTTTGGCATGGGGCATCCTGCATCTCTGTGAGTAAGGATTCCTTAGTCTAATTTCCACATTTCAACCTACCTGATACATGTCAATGTTATAGCTTTTAAGCATTTTACTTTAAAGACTATGCATCAACCCCTGAAGAGTGAGACTGAACTTACGAAACGTGTTGGGTCACCATAGATGCTATGACACACTTACCATGGACTGTTTGATGATTACTGTATGTATCAGATCTGTATATTTGGCCCACCTGTTTGGCATTATGACACCTTTTTCCAGTGTTATCGCTGGCATATACTCAATAAACCTGTACTATGTTTTTATTACTGGCTGTGTGGCGCTTCATCTAATGTCCCAATGGGCAAAACTCTGCAGCCCTGGGGCGGTGCGCTTGCAGGACTTTAGAAAAAGTCCTGCAAACAGCATCTTTTGGGCAGTACGGGAGCGGTGTATACACTGCTCCTCCACTGCCCCTGCCATTGAAATCAATAGGCACCGCTGCCAAAGCGTCAGCAAAGGGCTTTGAACCCTTTATTAGTGGGGGTTAAAAGCGCTAACTAGCTGGCGCCTGAAAAGCGTCGCTTTAACAGCTGTAAAGCGCAGCTAAAATTAGCTAACGCCCCACCCCAGCGTAAAAGTAGCCCAACAGCTGCAGAAATGTAGAACAGACACCATTAAAGCGGTTGTATACCCGCAATACGTTTTTTTTTTTTTACACCTGAAAGGCAAAAGGTATAATGAGCTAGTATGCACCGCATACTAGCTCATTATGAAATACTTACCTTGGAACGAGGTGTGGAGAACTTACCTGGTCCACGCCGAGCGAGATGTCATCTTGCCTCTGCGTGTTTTCCAGGTATCGCCGCTCCAGCGCTGTAATAGGCTGGAGCGGCGATGTCGTCACTCCCGCACATGAGACTTCATTACGGCAAGGTGCGGCGGCTGCCGGGCCTTTAGCCGAGGATCCCCGCTGCAATCAGCGTATTGCGAGGGGAATATCTCATAAACTGTACAGGTTTAGGAGATATTCTTTATACTTACAGGTAAGCCTTGTTATAGGCTTACCTGTAGGTAAAAGTGGTAGTAAAGAGTTTACTACCACTTTAAGAACAGCCCTGGACAAAAAAAAAGCCTGGATGTAATTTCTAAACACACAAAATATACAGTGCCTTGAAAAAGTACTCATACCCCTTGAACTTTTCCATAATTTGGCATGCAGGGCCGCCATCAGGAATTATGGGGCCCCTTACACAGCTTCAGGCATGGGCCCCCTGGAGCAGAGAACCGGGTGGGGGGGGGGTTAGTGCTGCCGTCTGAAATTGAGAAATATATATATAAAAAAAGGGGGGTAGCCATCCGAGGCCCTGGAGGCCTCTGGGCTCTTTAATAAAAAAAAAAATTATATATATATATATATATATATATATATATATATATACACACACACACACACACAAATTATTATTATTTTTTTTATACAAATAAATTACAAAATAGGGGGGTTGCCATCCGGGGAAAAAATTATATATATATAAACAAAAATAAACATTTATAAAAAAAAAAAAAAAAAAGAGGGAGGTTTGCCACAACATGGGGCCCTGGGGACCTCCTGAGCCCTTGACCGCTGAGCACTTAAACACCCTTAATAACCAGACCAATTTTCAGCTTTCGGTGCTCTCACATTTTGAATGACAATAACTCAGTCATACAACACTGTACCCATATGACATTTTTGTCCTTTTTTTCCCACAAATAGAGCTTTCTTTTGTGGTATTTAATCACCGTTGTTTTTTTTTTTTTTTTGCGCTATAAAAGAAAAAAAGACTGAAAATTCTGTAAAAAAAAATGAATTTTCTTTGTTTCTGTTATAAAATTTAGCAAATTTGTAATTTTTCTTCATATATTTTGGCCAAAATTTATACTGCTACATATCTTTGGTAAAAAGAAGTACAAATTGGTGGATATTATTTGGTCTTGTTATAGAGTCCACAAGCTATGGTGCCAATATCTGAAAATTGATCACACCTGAAGTACTGACGGCCCATCTCATTTCTTGAGACCCTAACATGCCAGAAAAGTACAAATACCCCCCAAAAGACCCCTTTTTGGGAAGAAGACATTCCAAGGTATTTAGAAAGAGGCATGGTGAGTTTTTTGAAGTTGTCATTTTTTTCCCACAAATCTTTGCAAAATCAAGATTTTTTTTATTTTTATTTTTTTCCCCACAAAATTTTCATATGAGCAGGTTATTTCTCACACACAGCATCTGCATACCACAAATTACACCCCAAAACACATTCTGCTATTCCTCCTGAGTATGGCGATACCACATGTGTGAGACTTTTACACAGCGTGGCCACATACAGAGGCTCAACATGCAGGGAGCACCATCAGGCATTCTGGAACACCCAGACCAATTCTGACATTTCTCTCCTACATGGAAAAATCATCATTTATTTGCTAGAAAATTACATAGAACCCCAAAACATTATATATGCTTTTTTAACAGAGACCCTAGAGAATACAATGGCGGCCGTTGCAACTTTTTATCTCACACAGTATTTGCACAGCAATTTTCCGACCGCGTTTTTTTTTAGAAATAAAACTGTTTTGTGCTTTGAAAAAAACATTAACGTTAGCCCAATATTTTTGCATAATATGAAAGATAATGTTATGCCGAGTAAATAGATACCCAACATGTCACCCTTCAAAATTGCACACGCTTGTGGAATGGCGCCAAACTTCGCTACGTAAAAATCCCCATAGGTGACACTTTAAATATTTTTACTGGTTACATGTTTTTAGTTGGAGAGGGGGTCTAGGGCCAAAATGATTGCTCTCACTCGAACGTTCGCAGCGATACCTCACATGTGTGGTTTGAACACGGTTTTCATATGTGGGCGGGACTTACGTGTGCGTTCGCTTCTGTATACGAGCACACGGGAACAGGGGCGCTTTAGATTTTTTTTTTTTTATTGTTCATTTTACTTTATTTATTTTAGTTTGACATATTTTCCCCCAAAAATAAAATGTTTTGATCACTTTTATTGCTATTACAAGGAACGTAAACATCCCTTGTAATAGGAATATAGCATGACAGGTCCTCTTTACAGTGAGATATGGGGGTCAATAAGACCCCACATCTCACCTCTAGGCTGGGAAGCCTGAAAAAAAAAAAAAAACGATCCTGGCTTCGATCGTAGCGGTGAGTCGGAAGAAGCACCGGAGGGCGACGGGAGGGGGGGGGGGGTTAGTCCTCTTTCGCCTCCCGTAAGAACAGCCGATATGATCATTCTTATGGTGTAGAGCATGGGTGCTCAACCTGTGGCTCTCCAGCTGTTGCAGAACTTCAAGTCCCATCATGCCTCTGCCTTTGGGAGTCATGCTTGTAACAGTCAGTAGCTTGCAATGCCTCATGGGAATTGTAGTTCTGAAACAGCTGGAGAGCCACAGGTTGAGCACCCATGGTGTAGAGAATTGCCGGCTGAAAAAGAGGATATCTGAATGATGCATGTAGCTGCAGGCATCATTCAGATATCCCTGCACAAAGTCAAGGACGTCATATAACGGCCGGCGGGCGGGAAGTGGTTAAAGCGCATTTTTTTTCCCCAGAGTATTTTCCAGGTATTGCAGAGTATTGTGCGGGAGGTATTGCAGAGTATTGGTGCGGGGGTATTGCAGACTATTGGTGCGGGGGGATTGCAGACTATTGGTGCGGGGGGTATTGCAGAGTATTGGCACAGGGGGGTATTGCAGAGTATTGGCGCAGGGGGGTATTGCAGAGTATTGGCGCAGGGGGGTATTGCAGAGTATTGGCGCAGGGGGGTATTGCAGAGTATTGGCGCAGGGGTTGCAGGGATGGCTGGATCTGTGACTGCAATAGTCACAGATCCAGCCACAGCGCTGTTGACACCCGCTCTCCCCCACTCACACTGTACCGATCGGTACAGAGAGAGGAGGGAGGAACCGGTGTCATCAAATGACGCCGGTTTGTTTACATGTGGTAAACGCCCGCTATTAGCGGCAATTTACCGCGATCTGTGATGCGCCGGGTCACGGACACTCCAGTGTGTCCAGGGAGCGCGATTCTGGAGATCATGGACATCCTCCCAGAGTTAACGAACCGCCTTGTAGCCGTAATTGGGCTTTGAGGCGGTGATTAAGTGGTTAATAAAAAATAAAAGAAAAGTATATTAAAAGAAAAATACTTTTTTTTATAAAAAATAAATAAAAAAAAGGGGAGTTGCCATCTGGGGCCCTGATGGCGGCCCTGTTGGCATGTTACAAGCGTAAACATATTTATTGGGTATTTATAGATCAACAAAGTGGCACATAATTGTGAAGTGAAAGGAAAGTAATAAATGGTTTTTAAACTTTTTTTTACAAATAAATATGTGTGGCGTGCATTTGTATTCAGCCCCCCTGAGTCAATACTTTTCACTGCAATTACAGCTAAAAGACTATTTGGGGATGTCTCTACCAGGTTTGCACATCTAGAGAGTGACATTCTTGCCCATTCTTCTTTGTAAAATAGCTCAAGCTCTAGTAGATTGGATAGAGAGCATCTGTGAACAGCAATTTTCAGGTCTTGCCACAGATTCTCAATTGGATTTGGGTCTGGACTTTACTGGGCCATTCTAACACATGAGAATGCTTTGATCTAAACCATTCCAATGTAGCTCTGGCTATATGTTTAGGGTTGTTGTCCTGCTGGAAAGTGAACCTCCAGCCCAGTCTCAGGTCTTTTTCTTCTAAGATTGCCCTGTATTTGGCTCCATCCCTCTTCCCATCAACTTTCACCAGCTTCCCTGTCCCTGCTGAAGAAAATCATCCCCACAACATGATGCTGCCACCACCATGTTTCACGGTGAGAATGGCGTGTTCCGGGTGATGTACAGTGTTCATTTTCCACCACACATGTGCTTTGCTTTTAGGCCACAAAGTTCATCTGACCAGAGCACCACATGTTTGCTGTGTCCCCCACATGGCTTCTCGCAAACTGCAAATGGGACTTCTTATGGCTTTATGCCGCTCCTCCAGAGGTACCATGGGCCTTTTAGCTGCTTCTCTGATTAATGCTCTCCTTGTCCGGCCTGTCAGTTTAGGTGGATGGCCATGTCTTGGTAGGTTTGCAATTGTGCCATATTCAGATGATGGATTGAACAGTGCCTTATGAGATGTTCAAAGCTTGAGTTTTTTTTTTTTTTATAGCCCAACCCTGCTTCTTCTCCACAACTTTATCCCTGACCTGTCTGGCGAGTCCCTTGGCCTTCATGATGCTGTTTGTTCACTGATGTTCTTTAACAAACCTCTGAGGACTTCACAGAACAGCTGTATTTATACTGAGATTAAATTACACACAGGTGGACTCTATTTACTAATTAGGTGACTTCTGAAGGCAATTGGTTCCACTAGATTTTGGTTAGGGGTATCGGAGTAAAGGGGCCTGAATACAAATGCACACCACACTTTTCAGGTATTTGTAAAAAAATCATTTTCCTTCCACTTCACAATTCTGTTCCACTTTGCGTTGGTCGATCACATAAAATACATTTGTTTTTGGTTGCAACATGACAAAATATGGAACATTTGACGGGGTATGAATACTTTTTCAAGGCACTGTAACTGTTGGTATATAATTGTGTATATGGAGGCTTGTTATTTATTTATTTTTCTATTGGTTGAACTAGATGGACTTTTTTTATACTATGAAGTAGACAGTCTCACCCCCAGTAGTAATGTCCTTTGAGGATCATGCAGCTCAAATGCTTCTTGCACATAGGTTCAAACCAAAGTGCTGTCAGTGTGTGTATGGACATGTGTTGAGTGCACAATTAAAATAATTTACAGTGGGACCTCGGATTGCGAGTAACGTGCGTTTCGCAATACGAACACTGTATTTTGTAAAATCCTAACTTGGTTTGCAAGTGTTGTCTCGCAAAACGAGCAGGATTCAGGCCAAAGCAGTGTGCAGTACCGCATTTGGCCTGAGGTGGGGGGGCGCCAGAGCTGACCGACACCGCTCGGAAAGACTCAGAAATACTACGTTCCCAAGTCTTTCCGAGGTCAGCCGAGGTGTTCTCAGTCCTTTCCAGCTGTTTCCGAGGTTCTCCGGCGCCCCCCGCCTCTGGCCGCATGCGGTATTGCATGCCATTGAAGTCAATGCGGAACAAATTATTTTCATTTCCATTGACTTCAATGGGGAAACTCGCTTTGATATGCAAGTACTTTGGATTACGAGCATTCTCCTGGAACGGATTTTGCTCGTAATCAGAGGTTCCACTGTATTTTAATTTTTAAAGGTTAACTTATACTTCAAAACATTTGGCCAAATTCATTATAAAATATGACCACTGCCACCTAGTACAACTCATACAAGCGCAAAGCTGAAAGGATAAGTTCACCTTTTTAGGGCAGATCTTCAGTCTTCTGGCCCATCTCTCCCAGTGTGCTTTTCTCTCACTTACCTTATATCCACAGGAGGTTTAATATCTTGTTTTTTTTTTTGTATTTTTAAAAAAAATCTTCAGATTCCATCATTTCCTCCGCTTTCATCTCCTGAAGCCTTCACTTCCTTGTTGCATTACAATACTACCATCCTATACAATCAGATTGTACAATTTCCTTTAGATCTCCCATCAGCTATGTAGTACAAGGGCCTGCCTGATTTGATACAAATTGAATGGATTTCGTTCAGGTCCTCCCATTTCATAGTGCTGGTAAACCTAAAGAAAATTGCACAGAGATTGTACAACCAGATTGCATAGTGTATGGTCATCTTTATACAAGTACATAGGAGGGAGTGGATGACACTCAGGCCTCTTCCACTTTTAGAAAAACTTAAATTCCCGCATGTGTTTGTTTTAGAGCGTTTTCATTGGTCACACATAGGGCAGCCCACTCACTTGAATAAGCTGCCCTACATGAAACAATTGCCCCAGAGAAGCTCCAGCCCTTTTATTAAATGGCGAGTTAGTGCAGTTTTTGGTGCATTTGCTGCACATGAGGTGCCTTTAACATGCAATGACAAACATGGTGCGTATTTGCAGTGTTTTTGAAACGCATGGCAACGCACACATTTGGCTTCCCATACGTTTGGAAACACAGATATGAATGAAGCCTCATTGTTCTTGTGTAAATGCACCAATTTCACTTCCAGGCCCCATTCACGCCTAGCGTAGCGAGAGCACATATTTTTCCAGTGACACACATAGGTCAGCCCGTTGACTTTAATGGGCTGCACTACACGTGGCAAAGTGGCTCATGAGACATTTGGGTGTGGGGAGAGTAGTAGGTAGTAGGAGTTGGCCTACAGTTTGTTTGCAACTGTCCAATCCTTCTATAGGTGAGAGTGTAATCCGAAGCTTAAAGCAGCAGTCCCCCCAACCCTTTTGGCTCCAGGGACTGGTTTCATGGCAGCCAATTTTCCTAGGGCTGGGGGAGGATGGTGAGTGAGAAACATATATAGCGCAACACATACGAACTGAATCGCCTCTGGGCGCTTGGCATCCATTCCCTGGGCCCTCAGAAGAGATGGGTCTTGATCTTTCTCCTGAAGGCCATGTGGTTTACCTCCAATCGGATGCTGGTTGGTAGAGCGTTCCATAGTCTGGGTCCTTGGACCGCAAATCTTCGTTCTCCTTTGGACTTGTACATGGTGGTTGTGGTGGGTGGGTCAGGGGATGCGATATTCATGAAGTCTGTCCTCATCTCCTTTACACCACAACCCCCTTTTACAGCAGTCTCACAGTGTCCTCAGTTCCCCTTCACATCACCCCCCCTTTATATTACAGTGCCCCTTTACATTAATGTAACAGGGACTGCTCTATAAAGGGGACTGTTCTTTATAGGGGGTCTGTGATGTAAAGAGGGCAACGTGATATAAAGGGGAACTGCACTGTAAAGGGGGCACTGTAATGTACATTAATTACAGGGGGCATTACATTTACATTAAAGGGGCACTGTAATGTAAAGGGCTTTGATGTAAAGGGGCACTGCACTGTAAAGGGGGCACTGTATTGTACATTACATTTACACTAAAGGGGCACTGTGATGTAAAGGGCTGTGATGTAAAGGGGGACTGCACTGTAAAGGGAACACTGTGATATAAAGGGGACTGCACTGTAAAGGGGCACTGCAACAGTGCCCCTTTACATTACAGTGCCCCTGCAGTCTGCCCTCTCCCCTCTTTTCATCACTAACATTAATCTCTGCCTCACCTGCTAAGGACTCCTACCTTCAGGGCAGAGGCTGTTAACAGTCCGTGTGTCCTCTCCCAGCTCCTCCGCCTGCCAGCCGGCTGACATAATCATCCTATTAGCAGGGGGCGGGTGGAACTATTTATTCCAATCTGCAGCACCTCCCAACCGCTCCCCTGCTAATAGGATGACATTGGCGGTCGGGCAGAGAAGCCGAGAGAAGACACACGGGCATGGCCACGCGGCAGGAGGTGAACAGTGAGCGCGGTCTGATAGTCCTGCGCAGTCCGCGTTAAATGTTCATCTCCTGCTGTTCAGCTCGTCCAGCAACAGGCCACGAATCGGCAACGATCTGTTGCCCGGGGGTTGGGGACACCTGGCATAACTTCCTTGTATGACCCAGTGGATAAAAGCAAAACACCATTTCACCTTTTCATTTTAAAGTACCATAAGCAAACAGGTGCCAGTGTAGCCTAAGGCTTCATTTCCATGGACGTTTTTACAGCCACTTTTTTAGCCTTTTTTACAGCTTAAAAATGCCTGTCCATGTTTTTTTTTTTTTTTTTTGAGCTGGAGCTCAACAACGCAGCAGTAGCGGTTTTAGCGTTTTTGCGCGTTTTTGAGCGTTTAACGTCTGCCGTTTTTACAGCTCTAAGGCTGGAGCTTCAGAACGCACTGGTCCTTTTTTTTCTTTTGCAGCTTAAAAACAGCTCAGCCATCTACAGCTCAAAAAAGTCATGGTGGGCATGAGGCCATAGACTAACATGGAGAGCCGTTTTTAAGCTGCAAAAAAAGCTCAGAAAAGTGGCTGTAAAAACGTCCATGGAAATGAAGCCTAATAGTCACAAAGCCTCAGCCATAGTCCATGGCTTCTTTCAGGATGACCGTACATGGCTCTAAGGCTGGGTTCACACTACGGTTTTCCCGTCCGTCAGCCGCATACGATTTCAGTATTGAAAACGTACGGGCCCGGACGGGAAAACGTATAGATAGAGAATGCATTGCAAATCGTATGCACTCGGATGCATCCGGGTGCGTACGATTTGCTGGCAAAACGTTTTTTAAACGTACCCAAAACCGTGTTCAACCACGGTTTTGCGGTCGTTTTTAAAACAGTATGGCAACCGCATACGTTTTCCTTTAACATTAATGTCAATGGAAAACGCACATGTGTGCGGTTCCATACGTTCCCGTCCGTTTCAGCCGCATACGTTTTTTCATATAAATCGTATGCGGCTGACGGACGGGAAAACCGTAGTGTGAACCCAGCCTAAGACAAGCAGAAGTTTTATAACTGGCGTTGAGCTTATTGTGTTTAAAAAATAAATAAAATAAATAAATAAAAAAGTGTGTTGTGATATTCAGAGAGATAGTCATATTATTGTCTTTAGAACATAATAGAAACAAAATGTTACCCCAGCTCCACTGCCAATATGGAAGTCCACCCACTGTGATCCGGTGCTCTAGCCCCATAAATACAATACTTGAATCAAAAAGGGCTGGCAACTCTGATGCTTTATTGGTTACATGGGTACAGGCTATATGCCAACGCGTTTCAGCTAAGAAGCCTTCAAAGCTTTGATGAAGGCTTCTTAGCCGAAACGCGTCAGAAAATAGCCTGTACCCATGTAACCAATAAAGGACTTTTATTCCAGAGCATCCGAGTTGCCAGCCTCTATAGAATATAATCCATAGTCACATCAAACCAGAAATCACAGCAGTTTATTGTTCTGACTTTATTTATCATACTCCTTTAAGTACAAAAGAATAAAAAACAAGAGCTGTCAATTTGTATCATGCCAAGTCTTAAATAAAAAGAATGGAATGTGTTTTTTAGATTTTCCTAATAACTAATCAAGTCCTTAATTGTTTTTCATAGAGGTATGCCGGTTCTCTGAAGAACACTGCAGCAGGGAATACAAAATAAAAGACACTGTAGGGAAGACTTCTTGTCATTGAATTCCTAGCAGATAATTCAAACATATTCAACATCTTTCATATTAGTGGTGCTTTAAGTTTGAGGACCTCGGACACAGTTATGACCAAACAGATTAAAGGTGATAAAGCTAAATCATATCTTTTGGAGGCAATCGGATAAACCGAACACGTTCGTTTCCAACCTGTTAGTACCATATCTAAAAAGGGGCAATTGATACTTATAATTTAACTTTTCTTCTGTTCATAAAAAATATCTCTGTAAAATAACATTTATTGTATAGTACAGACAGCATTCACCAAGAATAAAAAATACCTTTGTCATTCATGTACAGTACACAGGTGATCAATCGTTTTAACAGTGATCGATTAGAATTGTTCATTGGGGGAGAGTGTTTAGGCCTTTCCAATAACTCCTTAAGGTCCCACAGTGTATTACACAAACAAGGCACTGTGAGATAACGGAAGCCCAGTTCACGGAATTTTTCACTAGTGTTCTAAGAAGAATAGATTGTTTCTGATGTAGGCAGCATGTGATTGTAAAGCCACAATATTCACAGAGACATAACAAATGGATTGTGAATGAACTTCTCTGGTTGGGTCAGATTTCACATTACTCGTCTTTTGTTTACCACCTTTGACCAGCAGGTGGTGGCGTTGAGCTAAGTTTTCATCATGCAAGTTGCACAGACTTGCTTTTTTTCTTTAAAATAGACGGCAACAGGGATTGTAAAATGACATCATTTTTAGCCTGTTGCAAGATATTTACAAGCAAATAAGTAAAAATATGTACCACAGAAATACCGGGGGGGCTTGTAGAATAACCCAGTGCCATTTTGTCCAAAGGGTGGCCTTGGGGGGAAAAAAAAAGAAAATACAAATCCATTAGGGCTTGGTATGAAGAGATGCTTTGGTAATGGAACCTGTGCAGGAAAGGGCAGCTGAGGTTTTTTTTCTTTTATTACACAGGTATAAGACAGTGTCAAAGCAAACCACTTTCCAGTAATAGAATAAAACTAAAAAATAAAGATTTCATTAGGTACCACTCAATATCTAACTCGCACGTAAGTGTTCAGGTTTGAAAGTTTTTTTTTTTCTTTAAAAAGGTCCAACATGTATCCTGCATGTTCAACACTGAACTATATGCCAATAGCAACAGGCAGTATGTTTAAAGTGTAATAACAGTGCCATCTTCCTCGATGCCTCCTTTGGGTATGACCAAGCTGTTCCTTGGGTCAGCCTTCAAGCTGCTCAGAATTTTGTGGATACTTCCATTACTCTCACGCCCAGAATGGTTAAGAGTCAAGTCTCTTTCTAACCTGTGGCTAAGGCTGGTGCCATTGATCCGTGAAAGGCTTCCCGACGGTAGGCTGTGAGATTTGGGAATGTTGCGAGGCTCAAGGCTACCTTCAATAACAATATCTGCATCATCGTCACTCTCCATTTCATCTGGGTTAAAATTCTGTAGTAGGTGAGCCGACGGCAAGCTATGGTGACTGGCCGTGCTGTCTGTAGACTGACCAGAGCTGCCAGACATCCGGCTGCTCCGGATAACATTGTTTCTTTGGTTGGCTGGCTTAACCGTAATGATTAGATTGTGGCTGTTTGCGATCATCATATCTGTGACCTGATCAAGAGTCTTCCCAGCTACCTCAATACCATTTACCTCCAGAACCTCATCGTTCACAGCCAGCAGACCAGTGCTCTCCGCCAAGCCTCCTGGTACCATTCTGGAAATGAAGATTCCTGGCACTTTCTCCAGACCATGGGGGGTCACCCGAACACTAGTTCCATCTCGGATATAAAATCCTAGAGGCTTTTCACATCCATGTCTGTATAGTCTTACTCGTCTGTGTGTTTCTGGAAGGATATCCACATCAATGATGGAGGACACTGGTCTAAAATCATGAGGCATACTGATGTTAATGTGTGGTTTCTTGTGGCGGAGGCTGTCATTTCGTAATGCCACCAGAGCATTTTTCTTCCTTCTATTCAAAGTGGCTGACCCGAATGTGTTGTAGTCTACTTCTTCTGTAAACAGACAGAAATCAAGGTTAGGATTGTTTTATATATGTAGAAAATACCTTTGTAAATACAAAAAAAATAAAGCAAGTAGACTTTTGCTATTCAGAAGCAAGGTTAATGCTGCTTTCACACTGGGGCGCGCGGGTGGCTGTAAAACATCTATCATTTTTACCGTCATTTTTGCGAAGGTATTCGGCCACTAGCGGGGCGCCTTTAACCCCTGCTAGCAGTCGAAAAAGGGTTAAAACTACCCACAAAGTGCCGCTGCAGCAGCGATTTGCCGGCGGTTCGGCCGTGCTGCCCATTCATTTCAAGGAGCGGTGGAGGAGAGGTGTACGCACCACTCCAAAGATGTGGCTTGCAGGACATTTTTTAACATCCTTCCAGCGCACCGCTCCAGTGGGAAAGCCCTTGGGCTTTCCCACTGGAGTGAATGGAGCCGCTCTTTCAGGGCACTTTGAAGACGCTATTTTTTGCATTAAAGCGTCTGCAAAGTGCCTCGGGGTGAAAGGGGTCCAACAGCAACCATAAATTACCTTTTCGCACCATCTACAAAACCATCTGTAGATGAAATCTGTATACATTCAGCACTGATCATTTCTTTCTACCCACAGGTAACTGCTGGATGTGTGGCTACATGTGGACAACGGCAGCTCCCGTCAGCCTGTCATTGCTCTGTACTGACTTCCCGTCTGCAGCTGTTTGCATATACCTGAGATTCCACAGTTGTAAACCACAAAAACATGCCGTCTCACTGTAATCACAGGTGAGAATGAACACCTAAAACATGCATTTTTTTTTATATTTGTAAATACATTTACATTATATTAAGTTAACTAAGATGACTTAAGCCATGACTTAATTTGCTAAAGCGTTATCTACGATTTTTATTTTTTTCACAAATTGCTTTTCAAGGGCCAGTTCACACCATAGAAACGCAGTGCGGATACGTTCCAGATGCTTTTCTGCATGCACTTTGAGCATTTTTTCACCCTCTTTTTTTCTTAACTTTAAATAAGGACATGTGTGTTCCAGTGCATTTTACAGTGTTCCAGTGCAGGAAAAATGCAGCATGTTCTACTTTTTTTTTCTAGAACGCACTGGAACTGCAAGCACTGGTGTCAAAGGCTAGGGCCTTTTAAAATCACTTGATATTCTCAATTAATGAAACAATGTACAGCATATATAAAATACGTTGTTTACAATTTATGGGGTGCATCAAAGTGAATACTTTAATTGCAAATTATTAGGTCAGAGCAAATATTTTTTTTTTTTCAACTTAATAACCCCCAAAAAAAAAAAAAAAAATGATGATGACATAAAAAGAGCAGAAACATGTATAAGGTATACAGCAGAAAGGAATCCACCTTTGTTAGCCAAGATTTTCTCAACCCTCCTGTCAGGTCCAGTCATGTCAGACGTACAAAGAGACCACTGTACAAGTCCACAAACTGCGTGCCATGGAACAGACATGTGAAATGATTAAGACTAATGGCAAAGCACATGGGAGGAAAAGTGCCCGAACTTTAGGAATCTTGGATTTCTGCAGGACTGGCTCCTAAAACGTCAGCTGATCTTAATCCAAGTCATATTAGCTAAATACAGTTCTATTTAAACAACAGCCTCAACAGTTTACATTGCTATATCAATACTGGCAGCAGGACTTAAACCTCTGGAATATGGTACTTATGAGAAGTCAGTAATTGGTCGCCAGCCATTGCAATCATTAAATGACCAGTCCTTTCTACAGAAAATCACAACTTTGGTTACATGCCCTTCAAAACATTAATCTGCTCAATGCGTTTCAGTCAGATTTCAGAATAGCTGCTGCCGTTTAGAGGAATGGAGAGGCTACAGATGGATTTTGGCCTCAAACATATAACTGCATAAATAGGGAAAAGGCTGGTCTTTTCTGAGAAATATACATAGCTTAGAACTCTAAGCAAACCGCTAATGCATGATCAACATACATAGGTTTACCATTTTACTTTCCAGAAGATTTGGAATTCTGGCCACATACTTGCAACACACCCCTCTGCTAGTCAGTAAGATCGTTCTGCTGCTTTTTGGTTTAGCGTTATTACTTCCTGGACAGCAAAGCTGTTTCCTAGATCATCTCCCTGCTCATCTGACAGAGAGGATGAAGCAAATTCCTTGTCCAATATAGACAGGATGGAGGTAGAGAGGTGAAGTACGAGGTCCAACAAGTTTGGCGAATGGTCCGATATCTTAACGGCAACATGGGCCAGGTGCCCACACATTGCTAACCAAAGACACGTTGAGAAGCGCCACTCAGCATGGAGTACATGTGACCGTCGGGTAAACCCGATGCGGGCAGTTGAACATAGTCAGTGTGAGAGGTAGGGTTACAGTGCAATGGAGCAACGAGTGAACATCTAGTTCTGCTACAAATTGGGAAAAATGGCGACGGAGACGCATGAAATGTTGGTGCAAGTGTAGGGGATAGAAACTGAGCAGAAAATTTGTTTACGACTGGTTCAAACTCTTTCGCAACGAGAACAAACACGACTGAGGATGAACCACATTCGGATCGGTCGTCAATAAGCAGAACCCCACACATGATCAAGCGAGTGCGACAAATGCTGGCACGAGATCGTCGACTGATCTGATTGATGGCCGAGGAATTGGGCTTTACCAAGGACACGGTGCGCACCATCGTCTGCGAAGATTTGGGTAAGAGAAAGAACTGTTCCTGGTTTGTGCCACACAAGCCGACAAACAGAAGGCAAAACTGATGGAAACCTCTGGAGATTTCATTACCATGTGTGACCAGGATTCATCCTTTCTACAATACGAACCATCGTCACAGGGGATGAGGCCTGGTACTGCCAGTTCAATCCGGTATCCAAGCAGCATCCTCCATACCCCCCTTATCTGGCGCCTGCGGATTTCTGATTCTCTACCAGAAGCGCATCATGGAAGTCGCACATTTTCCAGATGTTCTTTGATCGATTCCTAAAGAGGCCTTTGCTGAATGCCAATAGCCAACATGGGCTCATTCACATGAACGCTCAGCCTTGTACAGTGTGAGGAGCCATTTATCGTTTTGCACTAGCATGCCGATGCGTGCAGGCAGCCTATATAAGTGAACCGATACTCATCAGCTGTAGAGACTCATCCATATAGCCAAAAAGGATACACTACTGTATGGGGCTCAGAGCCTTGTGACTGTGCCCTAAAGGAAATCACATTTTAAACCTAATATTATCACACAGAATTATTATTAAGCCAACAAAGCAATGGTGTCAAAATATTTCCTGCAGAGTTAAATTATTAAGTTAGACAAATCACTTAAACATTCCCACCAACAGGAAATTTCTAATTATTTTGGCACCTCATACACGCTCCCAAAACCGAATGCTCTGCCCCAGGCCAACCAATCAGAAGTAGCGTTCATCTTCCTAATAGTTACAGTGCCTTGAAAAAGAATTCATACCCCTTGAAATTTTCCACATTTTGTCATGTTACAACTAAAAACGTAAATGTATTTTATTGGGATTTTATATGATAGACCAACACAAAGTGGCACATAATTGTGAAGTGGAAGGAAAATGATAAAAGTTTTTATAATTTTTTTTACAAATAAATATCTCAAAAGTGTGGCATGCATTTGTATTCTGCCCCCTTTACTCTGATGCCCTTAACTAAAATCTAGTGGAACCAATTGCTTTCAGAAGTTACCCTTCTGAGTCTACCTGTGTGTAACTTATTCTCAGTATAAATATAGCTGTTCTGTGAAGCCCTCAGAGAGAACGTTGGTGAACAAACAGCATAATAAGGCCCTAGGAACACACCAGATAGGTCAGAAACAAAGTTGTGAAGAAGTTTAAAGCAGGGTTAGGTTATAAATAAATATCCCAACTTCTGAACATCTCACGGAGCACTGTTCTAGCCATCATTCGAAAATGGAAAGAATATGGTACAACTGCAAACCTACCAAGACATGGCCGTCCACCTAAACTAACAAGCGGGGAAAGGAGAGCATTAATCAGAGAAGTAGCCAAGAGGCCCGATGGTGACTTTGGAGGAGCTGCAGAGATCCACAGCTCAGGTGGGAGAATCTGTCCACAGGACAACTATTAGTTGTGCACAAATCTGGTCTTTATGGAAGAGTGGCAAGAAGAAAGCCATTGTTGAAAGAAAGCCATAAGACGTCCTGTTTGCAGTTCGCGAGAAGCCATGTGGGGGACACAGCAAACATGTGGAAAAAGGTGCTCTGGTCAGAAGAGATTAAAATTTAACTTTTTGCCTAAAAGCAAAACTAAAAATGCACATCACTCTGAATACACCATCCCCACCATGAAACATGGTGGGGACAGCATCATGTTGTGGGGATGCTTTGCTTGAACAGGGAAGCTGGTCACAGCCAAATACAGGGCATTCTTAGAAGAAAACCTTGTAGAGACTTGAGACTAGGGCAGAGGTTCACCTTCCAGCAGGACAACGACCCTAAACATTCAATCAGAGCTACAATAGAATGGTTTAGAATCAAAGCATTCTCATGTGTTAGAATGGTCCAGTCAAAGTCCAGACCTAAATCCAATTGAGAATCTGTGGCAAGACTTGAAAATTGCTGTTCACAGACGCTCTCCATCCAATCTGACAGAGCTTGGGCTATTTTGCAAAAGAAGAAGAATGGACAAAAATTTCACTCTAGATGTTTAAAGCTGGTAGAGACATCCCCAAAAAGACTTGCAGCTGTAATTGCAGCGAAAGTTCGTTCTACAAAGTATTGACTCAGGGGGGCTAAATACAAAATGCACGCCACACTTTTCACATATTTATAAAACATTTTTAAAATCATTTATAATTTTCCTTCCACTTCACAATTATGTGCCACTTTGTGTTGGTCCATCACATAAAATCCCCCAAAAATACGTTTTTTGTCTGTAACATGACAAAATGTGGACACTATCAAGGGGTACGAATACTTTTTCAATGCACTGTAGCTAGACGTACACACTAACAAAATTCTGCAGAACAGCCAACAATGGGGACTAAAAAGATATGGTGAGATCACACATGGGTACAGTTGCCAGCATAGGACAAGATATGTGTTCTAGAAGAGATGCAATAGGAGCAGTGGTGGCCTGTCCATAAAGAGCGCACGGGTGTCGCCACCCCCCCCCCCTTCATGTGCCCGGCCCCCTGCTCTACATATCAGGGCACCGGACTATGTATACCAATGGGGGGGGGGGGTTTAAAAGAACCTGATTAGAGCCAAAGGCTCCAATAGGCTTCAAAAAAGGGTGGGCTCGTTTGCAGATGCCACCCAGTTGTGTGACAATGGCAAATACATTTTCGCTATTTTCACTCTAAAGTTCCTCCCCGCCAATCAGGAAGCGTGTCGTGAGACCAGTTTCCCTATTGGTTAAAGTGTCAGACGATCCTATTGGATGCCAAGAGCTTAGAAGGAACAGAAAGGAGACAAAGGCGAAGGGGGAAATGTGTCCATGCCGCGGGCCGCTTAAAGGGGGTGGAGTTGATGGGGTTGGAGTGCTTCTCTGCCACCCCCCCCCCCAAAAAAAAATAAGCAGTATATGAGTATTTGTGTTGCTTCAGTTTGTTTTCCACAAACAAAAGAAAACAATGATTTACTATCCACCAAGCACTCGCATTATGAAATAAACCAGGACTGAGGCTGAATGCAGGCTGCACTGTAAATACAGCCATGCAAAATATCATTTTTGCTGCCAGTTTTGTGCCCTTTTTTCTTGTGTAAGGCAATGTTGTGTGTCAGTTTGATAAGCGAGCACCATGAACTGGATGATAAATCCTTACAGGAGAATCAGTGTCTGTGAAATAAGTTTCTAGGTAGAGCGTACAAGATGGAATCTGAAGGTGACTAGTTTTCGGGACACAGTTAATGTCACTGGATTGACAGTTCAAAAAGCCAATGATAACTTGGGTAATCAGTGTGAAGTAATCAGGATGGGGGGATTCTACTGCTGGAAGATGGATTACCATTCAAAACCTGTTTCCTTCTGTAGAAGAAAACGTACCAAAATGCATTAGAATTGGTACACTTCTAGCTTCTGTCTCAACAATTACAAATCAGAAGCCAGTCGTATTACAGAGGACATACGCAAGTACAGGTACAACCTTAGCCTGCAGGAGAAGGGACAGAATACTACCTGTTCACCCCATTGTTCCAGGGAGGGAAGACGGCCCCTGCAGCCCAATTTTCTCTTCTGCATAATGCCACCAATTTAGCATGGATCCACTGACCATAACATGACACTATACCATGGGTCCACCGACCATAACATGACATGGCACTATACCATGGGTCCACCGACCATAACATGACATGGCACTATAACATGGATCCACTGACCATAACATCACACTATACCATGGGTCCACCGACCATAACATGACATGGCACTATAACATGGATCCACCGACCATAACATGACACTATACCATGGGTCCACCGACCATAACATGACATGGCACTATACCATGGGTCCACTGACCATAACATGACATGGCACTATACCATGGGTCCACCGACCATAACATGACATGGCACTATAACATGGATCCACTGACCATAACGTGACCTAACACTATACCATGGGTCCACCGACCATAACGTGACCTAACACTATACCATGGGTCCACCGACCATAACATGACCCTATAACATGGATCCCCTGACCATAACATTAAACTATACCATGGATCCACTGACCATGACATGACACTATACCATGGGTCCACCGACCATAACATGACATGGCACTATAACATGGATCCACTGACCATAACATGACACTATACCATGGGTCCACCGACCATAACATGACATGGCACTATAACATGGATCCACCGACCATAACATGACACTATACCATGGGTCCACCGACCATAACATGACATGGCACTATAACATGGATCCACTGACCATAACATGACACTATACCATGGGTCCACCGACCATAACATGACATGGCACTATAACATGGATCCACTGACCATAACATGACACTATACCATGGGTCCACCGACCATAACATGACATGGCACTATAACATGGATCCACCGACCATAACATGACACTATACCATGGGTCCACCGACCATAACATGACATGGCACTATAACATGGATCCACTGACCATAACATGACACTATACCATGGGTCCACCGACCATAACATGACATGGCACTATAACATGGATCCACTGACCATAACATGACACTATAACATGGGTCCACTTTCCATAACATAACATGACACGACACTAACATGGGTCCACTGACCATTAACACTATATCATGGGTCCACCGACCATAACATGACATGACACTACAACACTGGTCCACTGACTATGACATGACATGACACTATAACATGAGTACACTGACCATGACACTATAACATGAGTACACTGATCATAACATGACATGGCACTATAACATGGGTCCACTGACAATGACATGGCACTATAACATGGGTCCACCGACCAAATATAATTCCCAGATGACAAGAGTAGACATGTAATAGAGATATGTGAGGTCATAGAGGAGGTTTGTGCACAAGGCTACTTTTTATAAATGACAGTTTAGTGGTAATGGTTATGGTCAGGGTGAGCAAGGTTTTCTTTACACTTGGAGAGATCAAAACAAACTACATTTTAAATGAGGCTACTTTTATAAATGTCAGTTCAGTTGTAGCCATTACATTAAGGGTGAGTAAAATGTTTTTTTTTTTTCATCTGCAGCTTAATTCTAATGCAGAGAATGCATTAAAGTGGAACTTTAGATAGAAAATTCAGTCCTGCTCGATCACTTCAGACTGGCCCCTATTGCAGGTATAGATATGTAAAACATTAAAAATAAAAGGTCTATACTGTTTACATCCAGGAATACACTGTCTCACCCTGCTCTGCACATGTTCAGTTGCTCTCTATTTTTAGGCACTACTGAGTTTTTAGAGGCCGATCTGCTGACAGCCTTAAAGCGGAAATAAAACCCTCCTATCCTAAGGAAGCCGCTTCTGTTTGATCTGCAACTGCCATGGTGCTGCACATATGATCAGTTATGACACTAGCTATTTGATGGTTTGGTTTTGGACACAAGCAAATGTGACAGTTACATTCCTGGAATGCTAGGATCGCCAACATTTTTTGAACCTGTTAAATCGATGGGTTTATTTCCACTTTATAATTTACTGCTGTTCAGGGGCCCTGAACATCAGCAAAATGGCAGCCTTCAGCAAGTAGAAACAAGAGCAATGCTGGAGGCAATTTACAGCACACACAAATTTTGGTAGCATAATTATTAGAATGTAGAATGTTTTATTTTATTTTTTATCAAGTTGTTATGGGTAAAGTTCCACTTTAGATAACCACTTTCCGCCCAAGGATGTCATACGACGTCCTGGACTTTCAGTGGTGATATCTGAAAGTTGCCTGCAGCTACAGGCATCATTCAGATATCCATCTCTTCAGCTGGCGATTCTGTTCACCATAAGAATGATCACAGCGGCAGTTCCGCCGCTTGATCGTTCTTATAGACGGCGGGAGGGGACGTCCCCCCCCTCCCGCCGCCATCCGGTGCTTCTCCGGGCTCTCCCGTGCCATTGGAGACCTGGAGAAACGATCTGTCGGATGGGAGGCATAGAGGTGACTGGTGACCAGATGGTCACCAGTCATCTCTATGATCGTCGGAGGCCTGGGCGTGTTGTTTTGACGTCACACCCGGGTACCGGAATGTAAACAAAGCAGCAATCGCGGCTGAAAGCATGAGATCTGTGAATTTGTTTTCACAATCTCATGCTTTCCAGCCTGGAGGAGAGATGTGGGGTCTTATTGACCCCGCCTCTCTCCATAAAGAGTACCTGTCACAAACCATTCCTATTACAAGGGATGTTTACATTCCTTGTAATAGAAATAAAAGTGATCAAAAAAAAATAAGAAAAAAAAAAAAAAAAAGTGTAAAAATAAAATAGATTAAGTAAAAAAAACAAAAAACTTTTTTTTTTTTTTAAACGCCCCTATCCCCAGTAGCTCGCGCTCAGAAGCGAACACACACGCAAGTCCCGCCCACATATGTAAACGCTGCTCAAACCACACGTGAGGTATCGCCGCGTGCGTTAGAGCTCCAGCAACAATTCTAGCACTAGACTTCCTCTGTAACTCTAAACTGGTAACCCGTAAAAAAAAAAAAAAAATTAAGCAACGCCTATGGAGATTTTTAAGTACTGAAGTTTGGCGCCATTCCATGAGTGTGCGCAATTTTAAAGCGTGACATGTTAGGTATCTATTTACTCGGCGTAACTTCAACATTATACAGAAAAATTGGGCTAACTTTACGGTTTTGTTATTTTTTAATTCACGAAACCGTTTTTTCCCCCAAAAAAAGGGTGTTTGAAAAATGATTGCGCAAATACCGTGCGAGATAAAAAGTTGCAATGACCGCCATTTTATTCCCTAGGGCGTCTGCTAAAAAAAACATATATAGTGTTTGGGGGTTCCGAGTAATTTTCTAGCAAACAAATTATGATTTTTGCATGTTGGAGAGAGGTGCCAAAATAGGCCCAGTATGGAAGTGGTTAAAAAAAGTTTTCCCTTTAAAACCCCTTTAAGGGGAAACCAGCTTAGATCCTATGATTATCCAAGTACAGGACACGTTTTAGAGAGATACAAATATCACAGCTTGACATGCATAGCACATGTATGAAAAGCATATCCCGAAAAATGTACTAAGTGTCTCCAACTCTACAGTACTTTGCCATATGATTCCCAATAACACCGGCAAAAACATATAAGCCATGTCCTATACACATTTAATATGCTCTGCATGCTCTTCAATATAATAGTTATGTAAAACAGATTGTACATTGTGTATTGTTCCTATAGCAGGAACTACCACTCCCGCTGCTTACACAGCTGCTTATTCTAGGCATGGCAGCCAGATGAAATACACCACGGCTTAGCCAGATACTATTCTATAAACAGGACTTCACCGTATGCCAGGTTCCTAGAGCAGCACAAGGATTTAGGTCCAGGCTCTACCCTAAGCACATTTTATTTCTGGAAACCAGGGAACACTAATTGACAGAGAAGAGAAACACTTCAAAGGGAGAACTGCTACCATCAAGCAAGAAAACAACATCAGACAGCTTGGGAGTCAGGCCAATACAGATGTGTCATCCCTTTAAACTACAAATGGCAGGGCAGAGCCTAGATTAGACTGCGCTGCACCCCCATTGTAATAATGCAGTGTGCTCTGCTCACACTCACTGTGCCTAACAACACTTTATTAGCTACTTTCATGTTTGTTTAATGACTTTTCATTATAGGCGCAACAAAAAGCTTGAAGATCCACTGCAGGCTTATTAACCAATATCAATTCAATATAAAAACATATAAAAAATTTACAAACGAAAAACCAAAAGTAAAAATATTTCCTCAAGCAACAAAACATCTGTGCGACTTTCCTTTTTGGAAACCCAGGCTCCATTCAGATCAGAATGTCCACAAACGTGCGCTTGCGCGGAACGCAGAAAACCATGTATTTGAGAATTTGTGGTAGAAGTATGGGATTTGTGTTAGGAAGGGATTTGAGTGTGGGGTATTTGTGCCAGAGGGGTTGTGCTGGGCAGGAGAATTTGGGGAGAGGGTTAATGCTAAAGTAGGAAAAGGAGACTCTTTGCTAGAAGGGGGATTGAGGGGGTTTGAAGGGGAAAGACATTTTGCTGGAGGAATACATTTGGGGAATTTGGTGAGAGGAATCGGGTGGGGGAGGATTTGTATTGGAATGGAGAGGAGTATTGGGGGGGGGGGGGGCATTACACACACACACACACACACACACACACCTGACCCCTTCATTCTGTGCAATACACACTTCTTTCCCTTTCATTCTGTGCATTACACACTCCTTTCCCTTTCATTCTGTGCATTACACACTCCTTTCCCTTTCATTCTGTGCATTACACACTCCTTTCCCTTTCATTCTGTGCATTACACACTCCTTTCCCTTTCATTCTGTGCATTACACACTCCTTTCCCTTTCATTCTGTGCATTACACACTCCTTTCCCTTTCATTCTGTGCATTACACACTCCTTTCCCTTTCATTCTGTGCATTACACACTCCTTTCCCTTTCATTCTGTGCATTACACACTCCTTTCCCTTTCATTCTGTGCAATACACACTCCTTTCCCTTTCATTCTGTGCATTACACACTCCTTTCCCTTTCATTCTGTGCATTACACACTCCTTTCCCTTTCATTCTGTGCATTTCCCACTCCTGACCCTTGCATTACATACACCTGATCCCTGCATTCTGTGCATTACACACTCCTGATCCCTGCATTATGTGCATTACACGCTCCTGATCCCTGCATTATGTGCATTACAGACTGCTGACCCCTGCATTCTGTGCATTACACACTCCTGATCCCTGCATTATGTGCATTACACACTCCTGATCCCTGCATTATGTGCATTACAGACTGCTGACCCCTGCATTCTGTGCATTACACACTCCTGATCCCTGCATTCTGTGCATTACACACTCCTGATCCCTGCATTCTGTGCATTACACACTCCTGATCCCTGCATTCTGTGCATTACACACTCCTGATCCCTGCATTCTGTGCATTACACACTCCTGATCCCTGCATTCTGTGCATTACACACTCCTGATCCCTGCATTCTGTGCATTACACACTCCTGATCCCTGCATTCTGTGCATTACACACTCCTGATCCCTGCATTCTGTGCATTACACACTCCTGATCCCTGCATTCTGTGCATTACATACACCTGATCCCCTGCGTTATGTGCATTACACACTCCTGATCCCTGCATTATGTGCATTACACACTGCTGACCCCTGCATTATGTGCATTACACACTGCTGACCCCTGCATTATGTGCATTACACACTGCTGACCCCTGCATTCTGTGCATTACAAACTCCTGACCCCTGCATTCTGTGCATTACACACTCCTGGATGCTGCACTGACAGCAGAACTCTGTGTGTGGCACATCCCAACTCCTGTGCTCTGCCTTACAGACTCCTGCACAATATACACAATACTGTACATTATATACTTCTCACCAGAGTGTTCATTGTCTTAACAGTTGCTGGTTGCCATGCAGTCCCTGACTATTTTAATGAAGTTCTTCTTTAGGGTGGGGTCAATGTGTTGGCTCTTTGTATATTTTGAGTGCATGCAAAATCATATGCAATGAAAGCGTTTTTTTTGTTTATTTTTTATTTAATGATTGTGCTGGGGTTTGTGTGTGTCTGAGACTAATGCTTGTGGTAGAGCAAATCAAAGCTTGTTTTATAGGTACAAGGAAGCCCAGGTTTTATTTAACAATGGCATTCAAGCCCCTCGCACTGTTAAAGTTTGGTCAGACCCACTTTTTGCCGAGTCGCACTGCACACACCGCAGATCACTTTCTCCCTCAAGTGTCCCTCATTTGGAAATTCAAAAGTTGGTATGATGGTTGTACCAATTTATCAGCTTCGCCAATTTTAATGATGATTTTTTTAATTATTTTTTTTATTCTTGATGTCATTGCTAGCTTACTGCTGATAAAATATATCACCAGTCATTTAAAAAGCCTCTTTATTCAAAATGAAACATGTCTGTGTATTGGAAAAAGACCATACCCACTGATAATGCAATTTTAAAGAAGCACAAGTAAATTATTTATAGGCTTGCAATTCTGAAAGCTGCCTGAACAAATATAATGATCCGTCCATTGTTCTGTCTGCTGTACAGACCAATTCAGGCATAAGCCTCCATAAGTGCGTCTACTGGCACCCTGTATGCTTATGAAAATATTTAGACGGACATTAGCTATTGGATAGTTTTGCGATTTGGCAGTGTGGTTACAGGAAATATGCTGAAAAAAATACTGGTGCTGCAACCACAGACCTCAGTCTAGAACAGGGGTCTTCAAACTATGGCCCTAGAGTTGTTCAGGAACTACAATTCCCATAATGCCTAGTCATGTCTGTGAATGTCAGATTTTTACAATGCCTCATGGGAAGTGTAGTTTCACCACAGCTAGAGGGCCGTAGTTTGAAGATCCCTGGACTAGAAAATGCTAGTTTGCTGGCAACGCGATTCATCCCGACATCAGAGCCACTGACCTGGAACAAGCATTTGGCATATGAAGTCAGTAAATACAGTAGGGAAAATAATTATTTGATCCCCTACAGATTCTGTAAGTTTGCCCACGTAGAAAGAAATGAAGGGTCTATAATTGTTTATCATAGGTGTATTTTAAATGATAGAGACAGAATATCAACCAAAAATCCTGAAAAAAAACATTAGATACAAACGTTATAAATTAAGTCGCAGTTCAGTGAGTAAAATAAATATTTGTTCCCCAAGCAAAACATGACTTGGCGGAGAAACCCTTGTTGGTAAGCACAGAGGTAAGACGTTTCTGGTACTTGGTTACCAGGTTTGCACACATCTCAGGAGGGATTTTTTTTACATAATTGTCCGATTTCTTAAAAAAGGTGAAATATTGCTGATATATCGGCCGGCCAATATATCGGTCGACCTCTAAAGAAGAGTGGACCAAAATCCCTCCTGAGATGTGTGCAAACCTGATAACCAACTACCAGAAACGTCTTACCTCTGTGCTTGCCAACACGGGTTTCTCCACCAAGTACTAAGTCATGTTTTTCTTGGGGATCAAATACTTTTTTTACTCACTGAACTGTAACTTAATTTATAAAATTAGTTTTATGTGTTTTTCTGGATTTTTGGTTGATATTCTGTCTCTATCATTTAAAATACACCTGTGATAAAAATGATAGATCCCCAATTTCTTTGTAAGTGTGCAAACTAAATCTGCAGGGGATCTAAATGATTATTTTCCTCACTGTATGCAACACCTAGCTTGCATCTTTATTGTGGGAAATGACTCCCAAAGTATTGAAGCCAGAGGATTGTGCTGCCAGCCAGGGAACTAGTATTTGCAGATGGAGATGCTGGCAATGGCAGCTTCGGGATTGATCTTGGCACGGGTTTTCTTTAAAGGGGTTTATGGGTCTGATTTTTATTTTTTTTTTAAATAACAAACAGGTCATACTTGCCTCCAGTGTGCAGTTAGTTTTGCACAGAGTGGCTCCGATTCTCCTGTTCTGGGGTCCCACGGCGGCTTTCTCGGCTTCTCCCTGCTAAAGCTAACCCCCTCTGGGAAGCTCTTTCCCGAGGGGGTTAGCATGCGGGTGCGCTCCCTGTCATACACGTTGCGTTCATAGACACAGGGTGTATGACTCGGTCCTGCCCCCCGGCGGCCGCGTCATTGGATGTGATTGACAGCAGTGGAAGCCAATGGCTGCGCTGCTATCAATCTATCCAATCAACGGCCAGACTCCATGGAGAAGAGGACGCCAGGGGGACGCGCACAGCAGGTGAATGTGCTCAGGTAAGTAAAAAACAGGGGACGGGGGGCCCGTGACAGCAAGGTGTTTTTTTACCTTAATGCACAGGATACATTAAGGTGGAAAAACACAAACCTTTACAACCCCTTTCTCTTCACAGAGGTGCTGGGAAAGGATCGAGTGGTGCACATCTGGAGAGCCCAGGAAGAAATTTAGATCAATGATTTTGGCCAGTGCTATGAGAAGCCATGCCATAAAATCTGAATGTGTACCGAGTTGGTTGGTCCAGGACATTCTTTCTGACCTGGCAGTAATTAATATCTAGATGGAGCCTTGTGAGTGGAGTCGGCCACTGGCTTCTCATATCTCTCGGGTACTTTGACAACATCTCACCACCATAATTCTGTCTCTATTCCAATTCCGCTCGATACTCTGCATGTTCCCAATCCACCTGCTAGAAGTCTCCAGAATAAATAATATATTATGAATCCAACAGCAAGAGCATGACCCTCTAGTGATTTATGTGTGCCAGCTAGGAAACCGTCATACATTTTTTGATTTAAAAAAAATATATAAATTATTCAAGAAATTGCGGTGTCCACAAATCAATCATATCACACCTTTTTCTCAAAGTAGCTTACAGTCTAACTAGTTTAGCCAAATGCTTCCCATCTGCTTACTATATATGACACTAGTCAGCCCAATTTGGAGAGCAGAGTGCATAATAACTAGGGGATCCCCAGTGCCATCTTGTTCTAGTCCTGGTCTGGAGACATGCCTGTATGTAAGAGTTCATGATCATTAATGACTGCATGATTTTCGGCTCCTGGCAGCAAGGACAATTTTGCATTAACAGATTTGTATTAGAATGAAAAACCATCATCTGACACACGTCTGTTGACACTGGGCATAAAGATGGTGGATTAAACATTATAACAGCATGGATGGATGAATCTGTAGCGACAGTTATTGTATCCCGACAGAAGACACCCGTGGCTGTCAGAATACCCAAACAGTGTTTGCTTCTGTGCCGTACAGCTGGGAATTTCAGGCCAGAGAGAAAAAAATGAATTTTTAAGAGTCAGTGCCGGTGGGTCCGGCAGGGCTGTCCACGAGACGAACTTCAGTAGGAACTGACCAAAATTTGATCCGTGTATGGCCAGCTTTACCCTTGTCTGGACCCGTGATGACAGCCCTCAAAGCACAGGGAAAGAAAGGCAGATGTGATGTGTTGTAATTGTAACATTTCTTGGTATTTTTGGATATTTTTATTATAATATTTGAATAAAAACGTGCTTTCCCCAAGCTAACAGGTTTACTTTAATACCAGGTCGGTCCACCCCCCAGCAACACATATTCCCAGTTGCTGCTCCTCCAGCAGGGAAATAAACGGAAGGAACGTATATACTGCTCTTGGGTTACCTTGCCCTGCACAGCTTCACTTTAAAAATCCATCCATTTTTTTTAATGGAAAAAAACAAACAACAACAACACACCAAAATGCTAAAGCCATCGTAAAAAAAAAAAAAAAAAAAAGGATCAAAAGATTAGTTCTAAGAAAGAAAAAAAAAAGCATTGAATGTGAATGGTAGGTGCGAAGGCATGAGTTCTACTTCTTGCTCCTGGTTTTGTAAATTCATTCTGTTTTCAAGTAATGGAAACAACCATATAAGCTTGATGATGCCACATCAAACAGATACCCATCTGGGAATATTTCAAAATGTTCTACTTGCAAGCAAATGGTTTCACTAAAACATATGAAATAAAAAAAAAACTGAATGTAGAAACATAAAGCTTGAACATGAATATTTGTCAGAACAATAAACTTGGGAAGCTTAGCTTGGAAAATAATGCAATTCTAGTCCTTGTGTAGCACAACGCCACATAGATGTTCTGGGCAACAGAATAATGCTGGCACCAGAGGGGTACTACCTATAACACAATATTCCTAAGAAGCCAAAACATTCCCAATAGTAGCTACTTTCTGCCTACCACAGTTCTTCCCAGCCAATCACATTCAACCCTATCCTAGAAGACTGAATAGGATTGGTGACACCAACAAGCTAGAGTTGCTGAATTGGCTGAAAATCAAGCCGCGGGCACCTCCCCCTTTTGGCACCACTTGGCTCTGCAAAAGTTCAAAGGTAGAGAACGATCAGCCAAACAACGTCTGCATCCAATCCAAAGTAGCTCCGGAAAGTTTTAACCTCTTCTTGACCAGGACATTTTTGGCCATTTAGCACTGCGCTAACTGGTAATTGCACGGTCATGAAATACTGTAACCCAAACAAAATTAAAGGTTTTACAAACTAAACTTTCGCCTTATCATTATGAAATATACTACCTTATCAGGGTGACATATTGGTATACTGGTACACTTGAGGAAACCTCCTCTCATAGCATGCATAGACCATTTTCACAGTCCTGTTACACAATACACCTTGCTACTTGGACCATGTCCCGTAGTATACCCCTTATCAAGCGCCAACGAAGGTGTGCAGACCAGGGGTGTCGTTAGGCCCGGGCTTGGGGGGCTGGAGCCCCGAATGGGCCCTCGAAAAGCCCTGAATCTATTTACCTATGTTTGTATTGTTAGCCCCGAGCGCCGGGACCGATCTGATGGGCGAGTTCGGCTGACGGCTGGGGCCGAGTGCGGCTGTGGTTGCATGTTTTGAGTTACAGAGGAGGTCTAAGGCTAGAATTATTGCTCTCGTTCTACCAATCGCGGCGATGGCTCACGTGTGGTTTGAATACCGTTTACATATGCAGGCGCTACTCACGTATGCGTTCGCTTCTGCGCGCAAGCTTGGCGGGACTGGGCGCGTTTTCTGGCTCCTAACTTTTTTAGCTGGCTCCTAGATTCCAAGCAAATTTGTCAAACCTTGGGCTAGGCACTCTGACAGGCGTGGCTGCCAGCTGTCAGAATACAATAGCCAGCACTGCAGATTCATCCACTGTTACGCATGGATGGCGGAATCCTTTAGATTTATTTTTTCAGCCTGTGGGCTGAATAAAACAAATCTGTGTGTGTGTGTGAGTGTGTGAATGTGTGTGAGTGTGTGGAGCTTTGCCTGTTCAGAATGGTCTAACATTCAGGCATAGCAGATGCAATGAAAGCTGCTGCTGATAGGAGCACATTATCCGTAATATATATTTTATAATAAATGCCCAAGTCTTAAAACCTTTTCTGCCTGTTGCATAGTTGCGGCGTTGCAGGATTGTTCCGCTTTCACAAAAATTGTTCTATAACACCCTACAATACTTACACAGTATTTTAACAAAACAGTCTGCAATTTAGGCATCTTGACAAGTGTCATGTGAAAATTAGTTTATGTGTTTTGCTGCTTTAGAAAACAGAGGAAAGTGCTGCAGGGTAATTGTGCAATGTTGCAAGCCAGATCAGTAGGGTTCCCACACTCCCCAGTACAGCTCCGGCACCTGCCCAACTCGGAGAAATGCTGGAGGCACACATCCAGCTGGCTTGGCGTGCAAGTGGAATTCCATGCAGCTTCCAGCAGCCTAATGACACTCCCACAGCAGTGCCTCATTGCAGTGACAAGCTCCATGGACAGCCGTCATCCACACTGACACAAACACATGATGTGACATCTTCACTAATTACCTTCATCTATAAAAAGGATGAGGGGAAATAATTATGTCAAAACTACAAATACAGTAAAAGCCTTCCAGATTAAACAGCTGCACACAAAGCCACAGTCTGAAGTTGGTGCCTTAGCACAGTAATCGGTCTGCATTAAAGTGAACGCACACTGTATGTCCTGCAAGAACTCATCACATTCATTTTCCCTTTACAACTCCTTTAAAGAAAAAACAGCCAAGTACATTTTTCCTAACCGATATACAGCCGTCACATACCCAGATCATTCCCATCCTGTCTGCCGGGAAACATAAGCAGGGGGAGCTTCTAGTCCTCTGCTGCTGGTCACATGTTCAAAAAAAAAACAAAAAAAAAAATGTAGATTCATTTTTGCCAGTCACAGGCTGTGTCTCACCCCTCCAGCCTGTGTCTTAGAATAAGAGGGAGCTGAAGCCTCCATCAATCTACACTCACTGGCCACATTATTAGGTACACCTGTTCTATTGCTTGGTAACACAAATTGCTAATCATCCAATCACATGGCAGCAACACAATGCATTTAGGCATCTGGACATGGTGACGACGAATTGCTAAAGTTCAAACCGAGCATCAGAATGGGAAAGAAAGGGGGATTTAAAATGGAGGTTCACACAAAAAGTGAACATCTGCTTTTTGGATCTCTCCCCTCCTCCGGTGTCACATTTCAGGGGGGGAGGGGGATGCAGATACCTGTCTGAGACAGGTATTTGCACCATTTCCGGGTTCGGACTCCCGCGGGGGAATCCAGCCTTGTTACGTCACCCCCTGCTGTCTTCTGGGAAACACTGTTCCCAGGAGAGAGCTGGGACTAGTGATGGCGCACCGCGATCCTCGCGCATGCGCAGTAGGGAATTGGGCAGTGAAGCCGCACCAAACCTTGAAGCATACACCGGGTGCCACTCCTGTCAGTTAATAGGAAACGGAGGCTACAATTCGCAACAGGCTCACCAAAATTGGACAATAGAAGATTGGAAAAAGGTTGCCTGGTCTGATGAGTCTCGATTTTAGCTAGGGGGAAAAAAAAAAATGTGTATGCTGGAGGTAGGATCTCACTGAAGAGAACCAATGTGTATGCTGGAGGTAGGATCTCACTGAAGAGAACCAACGTGTGTGCTGGAGGTAGGATCTCACTGAAGAGAACCAATGTGTGTGCTGGAGGTAGGATCTCACTGAAGAGAACCAATGTGTGTGCTGGAGGAAGGATCTCACTGAAGAGAACCAATGTGTGTGTTGGAGGTAGGATCTCACTGAAGAGAACCAATGTGTGTGCTGGAGGTAGGATCTCACTGAAGAGAACCAATGTGTGTGCTGGAGGTAGGATCTCACTGAAGAGAAACAATGTGTGTGCTGGAGGTAGGATCTCACTGAAGAGAACCAATGTGTATGCTGGAGGTAGGATCTCACTGAAGAGAACCAATGTGTGTGCTGGAGGTAGGATCTCACTGAAGAGAACCAATGTGTATGCTGGAGGAAGGATCTCACTGAAGAGAACCAATGTGTGTGCTGGAAGCAGGGCTGTGGAGTCGGTAGATAAATGTTCCGACTCCTCAGTTTTATGTACTTCCGACTCCGACTCCGATGTATTAATATGCAAATGTATTTTATACATTCCTTGAGGGAAAGAAACGCAACCTACCACAGGACTACTGGCTGGAAAGCCAACAGTCTACTGTATTGCACAGTTTAAGCAAAAGACAAACACAATGAAAACAAAGTTTTATTATTATTTTTTTATTAAAGCGGGGGTTCACCCGTACATAACACTTTTTACCCTTAGATGGATGCTCGTTTTGTCTAGGGGAATCGGCTAGTTGTTTTAAAATATGAGCTGTACTTACCGTTTACGAGATGCATCTTCTCCGCCGCTTCCGGGTATGGGCTGCGGGACTGGGCGTTCCTATTTTGATTGACAGTCTTCCGAGAGGCTTCCGACGGTCGCATCCATCGCGTCACGATTTTCCGAAAGAAGCCGAACGTCGGTGCGCAGGTGCAGTATAGAGCCGCACCGACGTTCGGCTTCTTTCGGCTACGAGTGACGCGATGGATGCGACCGTCGGAAGCCTCTCGGAAGACTGTCAATCAAGAAGGAACGCCCGCTCCCGAAGACCCATACCCGGAAGCGACGGAGAAGATGCATCTCGAAAACGGTAAGTACGGCTCATATTTTAAAACAACTAGCCGATTCCCCTAGACAAAACGAGCAGGAATCTAAGGGGAAAAATTGTTTTATGGGTGAACTCCCGCTTTAATCAATCAAGTGGCTGGATAGTAGCAGCAGGCATAAACATCAGGAACAGGATCTTTACCAGTTCAAAAATACAAACCACATTATTTGGTTGTTTTAGAACAAAAACAAAACATAGGGCAGTGGGAGGATCCAGGAAGGGGCATTTATTCTAAAACATGATTTTCCTAGGAGAATCCCATAGTCATGTTTAAAGTTTAAGCTAACAATCAGAGTTTACAAGTTTTTATAGCCTTAGCTAAATGACAGCAGTTTTTCCAATGGTTTACAGCTTCAGTCTTGAACTATTGGCCCTCCATTCCCTTCACTTATACAAGTGTCTCACTCTCTAGTCCTGCAAAAAACATATTTATTTAATCCCTTATCAGTGAGAGGCTAGGTTACACATGGACGCTGCGTTCCCTGTAAAAGCAGAACACAACACTATGGAAAGTATAAGTATTGCAGCTCCTAATTGTGCGGTGCGTGCCATATAGTGAAGCACATGAAAAGCATGCTTCTTCACGGTCACTTAACCTGTTCGTTTTGCGGTTACGTGAGGCACTGCATGCATTGGTCTTTATTCTTACAGTAGAGAAGTCATTAATTATAACTTTTTGTGAATTGGGACATTTAAACTTGCTTTTTTTTTTTTAATTCCAATCTAAATTTAGTAGGAGTCGGAGTCGGTGCATTGTTTGCCGACTCCGACTCCAGGTACCCAAAATTTCCCCCGACTCCGACTCCTCGACTCCGACTCCGACTCCACAGCCCTGGCTGGAGGTAGGATCTCACTGAAGAGAACCAATGTGTGTGCTGGAGGAAGGATCTCACTGAAGAAAACCAATGTGTGTGCTGGAGGTAGGATCTCACTGAAGAGAACCAATGTGTGTGCTGGAGGTAGGATCTCACTGAAGAGAACCAATGTGTGTGTTGGAGGAAGGATCTCACTGAAGAAAACCAATGTGTGTGCTGGAGGAAGGATCCCACTGAAGAGAACCAATGTGTATGCTGGAGGTAGGATCTCACTGAAGAGAACCAATGTGTGTGCTGGAGGAAGGATCTCACTGAAGAAAACCAATGTGTGTGCTGGAGGAGGGATATCACTGAAGAGAACCAATGTGTATGCTGGAGGAAGGATCTCACTGAAGAGAACCAATGTGTGTGCTGGAGGAAGGATCTCACTGAAGAGAACCAATGTGTATGCTGGAGGAAGGATCTCACTGAAGAGAACCAATGTGTGTGCTGGAGGAGGGATATCACTGAAGAGAACCAATGTGTGTGCTGGAGGTAGGATCTCACTGAAGAGAACCAATGTGTGTGTTGGAGGAAGGATCTCACTGAAGAGAACCAATGTGTGTGCTACATGAATCATCTGAAAGCATGCATGAGTGTGCGCTTAGCTGAGAAATCTCCTCCTCCTCCTCCCCTCCTGCAGACTCATGGAATGTGTGACATATTTGCCTAGGCAAGAAACCAGGAAGTAATTGAAGAAATGTAAAAAAATAAAATAAAATTGAAACAAGTAAATATGATATACTTTCCCTATCTATTTGAGCATGCTATCAGCATGAGTATTAAAATAATCAATGTTGATTGGGAGAGTAAAGTTCCACTTTAAGTGGACTGATCCATTACATCTTTTCCTGACCAAAAAACTGTTATACTAGGCAAAAGTAGCTGACTGGACATCCCTGCTCCCCCATACATTTCCCCCTGGGGCTCTTCCTTAAGCTTAAGAAAAAAAAAAAAAACACAGCTGTCTAAATATTCGTTCATATGGCCGATATGAAAAAAACGGTTCTGAGCTCTGTATATGGAAATGATGCACAATGTGTACATGAGCCTCAGGAAGTAAAAGGTTTCCCTCTGTCAAAACACTGTACTTGATGGGTGTGTCAATTAAAATGCATTTTTCGTAAAGTTTTTTCATCTATTGCCTATTCATAATATTTCTCTTCACTTCCTGTAGACACAATAGGAAGTGAGAGTAATTCTCTCCTAAGCAAGGTAAATGCCCTCATAGGCTCGGCTCACACCAATGCGTTTTTTCATGCTTTTTGCAGAAACGCAGGACATTATTTCTAACATGAGTTCCTATGGAAAACATTCACACCATTGCATTTTTGTGCCTCTGCGTTTTTGGAAAGGGTCAGGGACTGTGCTTTTTTTTTTTGATTCAGCAGACTTCAATGGAGAAACTGCAGAAAAGCAAGTAGTGCATTTTTACCAAGATTTTGAACAGACGGGTACCTATTTTTTACAGGTACCTTGTCCCCACTTCCAGGAGACCAGGCCACCAAGTACGTCAGCAGCTAGCCCCCCCCCCCCTCCTCCTGCCGGGGCAAGGCACTTTGCACATGCGCAGTAGGGACCCGCCCGTAAAAGCCGAAAGGCTACACTGCCGGGTTCCCATACCAGCAATGGCAGCGGCAGCACCTGGCCAGCCAATGTAATCATTGGCTGCGGTGCCGACATCACTGGATTCCAGGACAGGTAAGTGTCCTCATGTTAAAAGTCAGCAGCTACAGTATTTTTAAAGGGGTGGGCGGAAATCCTCTAACTTCTGACCACTATTCAAAACCTAACAAAAACTTCAGGTTTTGATCACATACAAAAAAGTATATGCATTTGTATCAATTAGCCAAAATCCAAACGGTTGTGGATATCTGCCCTCACTGGCCCAACAGGATATGTATTTATCAACAATCCAGCTCATTAGAAGACAATCAATAGCCCACGTATTAAAGCGGTTGTAACCTTATATAAAAATGTTCCTTTACACTGCAACAGTACTATATTGTTATTAATGCTTTCATTTGTCCTTTTCTATGTTCTAAAATACCTGATTGATCCTGCCTGTTCCTGCGTCTCCCTATGTGAACCGACTACGGTAATCATGGCTGCTGATCCATGATACCATGATCAGTTTACATGCCTCCGTCAGCCTGCAGTCTCTCCCTGCCTATCATCTCTGTCTGTGTGTGCGAGAGCCAATCTGCTCCCCACCCTTCCCCTCTCCTCCTGCTGCAATACATATCCCCATGTATACTCTCAGTTTTATGAAGATCTAAAGTACTGTGTGTGTTCGTTTTTTTATTGTAATTATATTACTAAATACCTCAATACCTCTTTTTACAGCCACTCTGCTGTCATGCGACATCCCTCCGCTGGCCGGCTGACGTCAGAGGGGAATCTCAGCTCCTTTCATGGCTCCCCTTGGGAAAGGAGAGTGGAGGGGGAACACATGACCGCAGAGTGGCAGTGTGAGAAAGGGTATTTAGGATTATAAAATAAAAAACACACACATTACTTTAAATCTTCATAAAACAGAGAGGATACAAGTACTGTAATAGGGGTATGTGACTGAACAGCTACTTTAAAGTGTCACTAAACCCAAATCATAAAAAAAAAAAAAAAAAATTAATGCCACATTACATGCTGTTAAAACTCGGTTACAGTGGTAAATGACAGCCCACTCCCTCTCTCCTTTATGCCCACTAACCAGCTAAACACAATGGGGGCGGGATATTACATGTACATTGATGGAGGCTTCACCTTCCTGTTATTCTAAGACACAAGCTGGAGGGGTGTGACACAGCCTGTGCCTGGAAGAAATCCACCCACACCATGTTATTGCCAGAAAATAATAAAGATTTGATTTCAACTATATATTTGCCAATTTAAAAAGTTCATTGATATTAAATATAATTTTTCTTCTCTGTATCTGTATTCCAAAGGCTGCTTTTTTTTTGTTTTGTTTTTTAACATGTGACAAGTAGCAGAGAACTAGAAGCTCCTTCTGCTTACGTTTCCCTGTAGACATGTTGGGAATCATCTGCGTCATGTGTCAGCTTTATACTGATTAGGAAAAAGGTACTTGGATGTTTATTTAATTGAAATCATTACAGTTCCATCATCCACAAACAGCAGGGGTGTCCAACCAGTGACCCACGGAGCCCTCTGATGTGGCCTGCGACCTCCTGCTCTGGGATGGTGGGTCGGCACGCACAGAACGCAGGTACCTGGACCGCCATTTCAGAACATCAATGTTGTAAATGAAGCCAGTGGTAGAGGAAGCAAGCGGCTGCGGAGCAGAGCCGCAAAAGCCAATGCCTTTATAGCATTGGCTCCTGTCACAGGCAGAGTGACACCAAATGCACTCTGCCTGGGACAGCAACAGCCGGCAATAACTGAATAGAAGACTGTTATAAAAAGGTAAGTTTATTACTAAAATCACAGTTTATATATGGGCATATCTGTTCTGCAGTGGTTACCGGGCTGCTTTAAACTAACCTGCAGGTGCAGCGCAGAGCCCCTGTGGGTTACCAGCACTGAGCTATAGACTTCTGTCATTACCTGCAGGTTTGGTGCGCTCTTAAAGTGCACCACATCTGCAGGATATAATAGAAGTCTATAGCAAAGTGTAGCTAACCTGCAGGAAAGCTACAGGTGCACTGTCCTGCACCCGCGGTGTGGGTAAACTGCAGTGCATCAGTGTGAAAGCGGTCTTAGGCCAGTGGCATCACTAAGATTGGTGTCACCCGGCGCAAAAAAACAAAAAAAACATGGTGTCATCCCCTCCACACCAACGATAGTCCCCCCTCAGTACAGACCCCCCCCCCCATCAGAACAGACCTCCCACTTCCTCAGTACAGCCGCCCCCCCATGCAGACACTCCATCAGTATAGATCCCCTTCTCCACCTTCTGCTAGTAGACCTCCCTCTCCCCTCCCATAGCACCTCCAACACATCTCCACCCCATATTTTTTTTTTTACTTTCTGGTCACTGTCCCTCTTTTCTTTCCATCTACATCACAATAATCTGTAGAGACTTCCTAACAGCACAGGGTATGCACAGTGGTGTGTCCCTCAGACTCCCCCCTCCTATGTAGATGTAAACAGAGGAGGGGAAGTGGCTTTGGTCCGCTCCACTGTGTGAGACAGACGCCGATCAGTGTAGGGGTTAGGCATTAGCGGTTCCACTGCCATCTGGTGTCGCCCCTCTGGTAGGTGTCATTTGGGTGCGGCCTCACCCCCCCCCCCCTCGCCACGCCACTGCCTTAGACCTCTTGCAGACGATCAGTCTGACCCATTCACCTCTAAGGAGCGGCAGAGGTAAACAGACTTGTGTCCATTTACAGCCGCCTACCTATAAGTAGAGTGGGCCGTGTCTGCTCTGCATGTTCCTAGTGAATACAGACCTGCCATCCACACGCTCTGCTCATTGCGGCCAGCAAGCGGTTACCAAGTTGCTTAAGTGGCCCTCGCTCTTCTAAAGGTTGGGCACCCTGGCATACAGAACTAGAAAAGATCATGTAAATTAAACACAGCACAGCCCTATAGAGAGAGGGGGGGGGGGCGGACATCTACCTCACAACATGTGCTCTTCATTTTCTAATTACAGTGTCACTGAACTGCTCTGCTGTATCAGCACAGCAAGAATGAGATAGGGATACATTTCTCCACCAATTTCATATTTGCTGAGCCATGATCGACAGCCAGGCCTTCAGAAAAAAACTGCAATCTTCAGACACTTGGAAAGAAACTTCATTTTCCAGCTACAGCTCAGGAAAAATATAATCCCGCTCAGGTGGACACATAACACATGACCTCTCAAACTAAATAAATCACAGTATTCAGGCTCTGATATTTCCGTCTCAAAGCATATTTATGTTAATATTCCCTCTCCGCACTTGTGACCTGCCCCCGGATGCTCCCTCATCATCATTGTACACTTGTCCATACATGTACACATTTCACAACTCAAATCATCACTAAACTGCATACAAATCTTCTGCTACCATGGAATCTCTCATATGAGCTGGGGACTTACTAGTTACAAAAGCTTACAGTACCCAAACCTTAATTCCGCTAATGACCAAGAGGGCATACTTCTCAAGACGTACAGTATCTCACATTTTTGTAAATATATTATATCTTTTCGTGTGACAACACTGAAGAAATGACACTTTGCTACAATGTAAAGTAGTAAATGTATAGATTGTGTAACAGTGTAAATTTGCTGTCCCCTCAAAATAATTCAACACACAGCCATTAATGTCTAAACCGCTGGCAACAAAAGTGAGAAGACCCCTAAGTGAAAATGTCCAAATTGGGCCCCAAAGTGTCAATATTCTATTTAGCCACCATTATTTTCC
The DNA here is from genome assembly GCF_905171775.1 of Rana temporaria. Lineage (NCBI taxonomy): Eukaryota > Metazoa > Chordata > Amphibia > Anura > Ranidae > Rana > Rana temporaria. Next base: position 267,438,109 of record NC_053493.1, on the reverse strand, counting down.
AGCACTGCTTTAACCCTCTTGGGCATGGAGTTCACCCGAGCTTCACAGGTTGCCACTGCAGTCCTCTTCCACTCCTCCATGACGACATCACAGAGCTGGTGGATGTTAGAGACCTTGCGCTCCTCCACCTTCCGTTTGAGGATTCCCCACAGATGCTCAATAGGGTTTAGGTCTGGACATGCTTGGCCAGTTTATCACCTTTACCCTCTTTAGCAAGGCAGTGGTCGTCCTGGAGGTGTGTTTGGGGTCATTATGTTGGAATACTGCCTGCGGCCCAGTCTCCGAAGGGAGGGGATCATGCTCTGTTTCAGTATGTCACAGTACATGTTGGCATCCCTCAATGAACTGTAGCTCTCCAGTGCCGGCAACAATCATGCAGTCCCAGACCATGACACTCACATCACCATGCTTGACTGTAGGCAAGACACTTGTCTTTGTACTCCTCACCTGGGCTAAATCCGCCCCTGCTAGCGGCCGAATAAAAGTGCCGCTAAAATAGCACTGCAAAATTGACGGTAAAGCGCCGATAAAAATAGTGGCGCTTTACCGCAGACGCCGCCCATCGTTAAAGGGGCCTTAGGACTACAAATCACCTTTCCTCATCTTAAAGTGGATGTAAACCCGAATTTATTTATTTTTTGCCGTCACAATGTAGAGTATAAGATTTCCTATCATCTGTGCCCAGTCTTGCCACAAAGAGTTAATTCAGCTCTGAGCAATTCTCTTTTCTTTTTTCAGTGAGCTAAACGGACAAACAGGAGAAAACTTTTGTCCGTTCTTCCCCCTTGCTGTGAATGACAGGTTATTTACATATCTAGAAAGGGGAGTGTAGAGGTGGGCGGAGAGTCTACTGACATCACGACTCCACCCACAGAGCTCCAGACAACAGATCCACCCACAGAATCTGCAGTTTTTCAGATCTCATAACAGACAGAGGGGAGACATTTGACAGGTAAGGATACATGCAGGAGGCGTCTTTATCCTTATAGATCGGCAGTAGTTTCGAAAGGATGAGAGTGGGTTTACATCCACTTTAATAACGTCCACAGAGTGCACTTGGAACAATGCCGGGTAAGAATACAGCAGAAGTGGAAAGCACTGGAATTTATCCGCTCTCAAGACTTCTGGCAGGATCAAAAGGCCAAAAAAGGCATTTCTTTGTACAGATATAATAAAACAATTTCAATGGTATATTTGACAGACTAATTAAAAGGGAGAAAATAAAGTTTAAATTCATTTTTACGTACATTGAAAAGTCTTGTGACCAAGTGTGTCAAGTGATTCTTTTTTATATCTCTTCCTGTTCGGACACCCATCATCTGACAGTTCAGAAACGTTCCTATCTGATAGATTTTTTTGGGTGCACAAAGTTTTGGTTGGAGTTGGGCTGTAACTTTGAATGAAAATCCACCATTTTTGTTTGAATTCTCTAAGTAGTCATTTTAAAAAGTGTTTCAACTCCACCTGCTTTTAAATCACCGGGTCTAATTTTTGAGATGCGAGTGCCCTGATGTATTACTGATCTCTGCATAGAAAATCAATATGCTGTGAAGTGACTGGCTTCAGGTGATGCAGAGATGAAACAAATCTTTCTACACAAGTTGTACCGGTTTATCTACAGTCTTCTCTAAATCCCTGTAAAGTCCAGAATTTATAAAGCCTGTTTGAGCTGTCAGAAAAAAAGGGGCAGAGAGCTGAAGTTGCACTTTGCAGAGCTCCGACAGCTGATTGGAGGGAAGGGACACACCCCCCTCCACACAGGAACAGAGCTGAGGCTGTCAATCAGCTGGAGCTCCTTTCCCTGACACCATCTTTCTCTTGGTGCCAGAAGATATTCATGCTGATATAAAGGAACAAAGCAGCAGGCAGAAATGACAAGTCGGCCTCATACACACAGCAGCTCAATTTTTTTTCCCTCTGCCATTAAATGACTCTCCATGTTAGTCTATGTGTCCATGCGCATATTGGTGTTTACAGCAGTATAGAAGCAGGAGTGTATGGAGGCAGGAAAAAAGGAGCGTTTGGCCCAAAAAAAAACAAAACAGGCAGACGTGCATTCGCATGCCGATACATTCTAATAGCCGGATTAAAATATATACAATGCATTAATGCCAAACGCGTATGCAAAAGCGCAGTGTGCATGGAACCTATAGCAGAAGAACAAGGCAGCAAACAGAAATTACAGCACTCTTAAATGAGACAAGTACACACTATAGAGCAGGAATATGCAATTAGCGGACCTCCAGCTGTTGCAGAACTACAAGTCCCATGAGGCATAGCAAGACTGACAGCCACAAAGCTTGACACCCAGAGGAAAAGGCATGATGGGACTTGTAGTTTTGCAACAGCTGGAGGTCCGCTAATTGCATATCTCTGCTATAGAGGATGGGTCAAACACAAGGCCCTCAGGGCCATTTCATGTGGCCCTCACATCCCCTCGTCTCACCAGTCGGCTGCAGAAAGGAACACAGAACTCCTCCTATGGATCCTGCACCTCTATGCATCCACAGCACCCCCTTGTCTCAGCATTCAGCAGACTCCGGCCACTGACTCCAGCCATCCTCTGGTCCTCCTCCAAACCCTGCTTCCCAGCTCCGCCTCCAGATTCTTACCGGCAGCAGCACAAGGTAAGGGGGGTGCACTGTGATGTAGAGCTGCACGATTAATCGCGATTTTTTCTCGTTGCGATCTTGACAAAGGGTTTCCCGATCTACCCAATCTTTGGTATGCAGAGAATTTTCTCTCTGATCTCAGCCATCAAAAGTCAAAGTCTGGGGAGTCTGCCAAGTTTATAACATTCTATCAGTGGAATGTTAAGTCTAAACATTGTATCAATTTGTCTTTTACATCAAAGGAGTACACTTCTGTATGTAAATTAGGAACTTTTAACCACTTAAACACTAAACCTTTTTCTGACAGTTGATGTTTTCAAGTTAAAATATTATTTTTTTTTGCTAGAAAATTACTTGGAACCCCCAAACATTATAGATTTTTTTTTAGTAGAGACCCTAGAGAATAAAATTGTGGTTGTTGCAATATTTTATGTCACACTGTATTTGCGCAGCGGTCTTTCAAATGCAATCTTTTGGGAAAATATTACTTTAATGAATAAAAAAAAAATAACCAGTAAAGTTAGTCCAAATTTTTGTTGTATAATGTGAAAGATTTTACGCTGCGAGAATCGTGATCTTAATTCTAAGCAAAAAAATTGCGATTTTAATTTGGCCAGAATCGTGCAGCTCTACTGTGATGCAAGGAAGGGTGGGGGACTCTTGACTTCTGATATTAGTGGGGTGCTCTGGATATCTAGTCTTACAGATGCAACTGGCTTTGAGGTCAACCATCATACTGATGAGGCCCACAATGAAATGGAGTTTGACATCCCTGCTATAGAGGGATGTGCTTTGTTTATATATCTTGTCTGAGTTTTACAACAACTTTAAACGTATGTCCGTGTGGGCGCAGTGTTTGCCCGCTCAGGGGTGCAGTCAGTCCCATTCACGTCAATTAGGATGTGGACACAACCGCTGCTCCCAATCTGATATGTGTGGGTGCATGTCACCAAACGCAAACAGTGCGCCAAGATTTCTCTTAGTCCAATAGTTTCTGGTGTAATTGCTGGTACCCACAGGAAGCCCAATTGTTTCTAAGGTTGTAGCCACTGGACAAAAGCATCCACAGGACTACAAATAATATTTTCTACAGAACACAAGGAATTCCAGCAGATGCAGTGACATGGCACAAACCAATTCCCAAACTAAAATTACGGCGAGACATCGAAGCTATTCATTTTAGACATTATGGCCACTTTACCAGGATGATGAAGAAAGCCATCTCTTGCAGCAATCAGAATTACAATCACTGTAATTCACGTCTAAATTACATGCAAGTGAAACCCCTTTCTCCCCGGCCAAGAGAAATAGAATCCGGTGTCCTGTGGCCAAGACGTCGGTGACACATATTCAATAGCCTGGCACGACACGGCATCTCATGTTTACAAACAAAATACCGAGCTCAGTTAAAAATATTCCCCGGTTATGGCACAGATGAAGATAATTACAGGTTATGTAGCTGTAACACACTCAGGAATATAACGCTGTATACCACATGTCCATACAAGATGATCCTCCTGCTGAGCCCACGCGACTGGAACCCAACAACTCGCAGCCCTTCCCTTCAGCCACAACCTGCGTACATGGAAGTGGAATCTAGGGCATGTTCTGCACAACTTTCACTTTGAACTTATTTACAATTGTTCTATTGTAGCTAGATCAAATTGTTTCATGAATAAAAAATAATTAAATAAAAAACAACAAAAGTAACTTTGCAATATCATTGGCAACTAGTGCCAGCACCATAGGTACATATGTACACAGTACAGAACCTAAAAAGCTCTACACCAATTTTAGCCAGGGGTAGCAGGGCACCGTCTCCTCTATCCATTACTCATATAGGGGGTGGCATGGATAGATTCATGCATAGCATAAATCGATCCAAGGTCGCCACGGCCATCCCCTATTCATTCGGCTCTTTCAGGACTTCAGGCGCCTGATTTACATCGGTGGGGTGTGTTTTTTTTAAAGCACTTAGAGGCAGAGGCTCTAATAGGCTTCGAAATAGGGTGGGCTCAGAGCGCAGAGCATTGTGCCTTGAGCCCGCCCAGGTGTTACAACAGCAAATGAATATGCAACATTGGTCCTCAATCCGGCCAATCAGAAGCAGGTCTGAGACTTATTTTCCTATTGGCCAAAAAGAGAAGACTCCCGATATGGCTGTTGAGGCGGAGAAAGGAAGTGGAAGCTGCTAATGCCCGTGGAGAGCAGAGGAAGGGAAAGCTGTCGCCGCCACCGAGCAAGGGATGCCGCTGGTGAAGCACTGCATAGATGGGGCAAGTGTACCTCACCTGCCGATCGACGGGGCTCACCGTTTACCCCCCCCCCCCCCCAAAAAAAAAAAAAAATTACCACCGATTTGCAGTTAAAATGCAAAATCTGCATAGGTGTCCCGGTCCCGCCGATGACAGAAAATCACAGCCGCTGGAGGTGCTCGCAGGGCTGGAGGAGGCAGTATAGGCGGCCCGCCCCCAAGCGGACATCACTTCTACTATATACTCACAGGGGGCCCCGAAACATCTCCTCCAGCCCTGTGAGCACCTCCGGCAGCCATGATTTTCTCTCATCAGTGGGACCAGGACACCTATACAGAGTTTGCATTTGACCAGATATGTATTAATGCGAGTTCGAACATTTTTGTTTTAATAAAGTGCCCACTAAGTGGCGCTTTTCCCTTTTCTATATACACAAACACTCGGTATCGGCAAGTACTTGACCAAAAGTATCGGTACTCTTATTCGCTGATAAAGAAATGGTATTGGTGCAACCCTATATGCAAGCCCATCTTGCAAGGCTTGTGGCAGGCCAAATGGATGCATGTCATGCATGTGGTCAGTTTACACCATCACCTATGCAAAATACAAACCAAATGCAAACCTACAGCCAGCCAGTGGGCCAAAAGCCATATAGGTGAGTTGGTGTCACTGGGAGGAAGCCCCTCAGGCCTCCTTACATTATGAAAAGCCCACCAGCACAACTTGTGTTCATATATGCTATGAACTGTTGCTTTTCCTTGTGTGGTCTTTGTTAAAACAGAACTGATGCTCCTGCCTGATATCCGTCAATTGTTCTAAGAAATGAGCCAAAACTGACACACTGTTACTGAAATAGCAACCATCACAACCCTCAGCAGGAGTACATGGTGGTTTGGTATACGCTGGGAACATCTCGGTGCTCAAATTTAAACACCGATCCCACACTGAGGGGAGTGATCATCTCTACAATTTTTTTTAAATAATCATAATAATAATAATAATAAATACTGTCTGGTTCACAAGGCGATCAGCTTGCATTGTACAAGAGCAGTGTGTACAGCAAGCTTTTATAAAGCAGTCTGTAAACAATCAGTCATTTCTCCCCTTATACACACAGCTTTCGGTTCTCGCTCTGTCACGAGCGAACGATCGCAGGTGCCCGGCGGTCATCGCGCCCACCAGGCACTTGCATCGGCTCCAGGGGCGACCAGCGGGCACGCCCCTAGTGGCTACAGGGCGAAGTGACGTAACATAACGTAGTTTCGCCATGTTGCTGCAGTAAAACCGCAGCGGCTGGTCTGCAAGTGGTTAAAACCACTACGGGGGGGTGGATGGTGGAGATTGACTGCATGGTTTATATTCAACATCACTTGTGGACCGTTCTAATCATCTCATTTTTACATTTGAATATACATGACTGAATAGCGTGACCTTTATCCATTTTATATTGGAGCATATACTTCTTTAACTTACTGCAGGGGTAAATTATTCCTTGTCAAAATGAATCCACAATATGACAGCGGTTGTCAGTGCAACTGGGCTCCCCCATAGGGATGAATGGACACAATAAGAATGCACACTAAGAGGGGGGAAAGGGGACATTACCAGGGTGCTTTCACACCACACTGCACAAAAGAAAGCTTACCGCAATGCATTGAAAATGAACTAGTCCTCAAGCTGCAATAAGGATTATTAAAGTGGAGGTTCACCCGGAAATGTTAATTTTTACCCTTAGATTGAGGCTCATTTTGTCTAGGGGAATTGGCTAGTTTTTTTAAATTAAAGCAGTACTTACCGTTTTAGAGAGCGATCTTCTCCGCCGCTTACGTGTATGGGCTGCGGGACTGGGCGTTCCTTTTTTGATTGACAGTCTTCCGACAGGCTTCCGACGGTCGCATCCATCGCGTCACGATTTTCCGAAAGTAGCCGAACGTCGGTGCGCAGGCGCCGAATATAGAGCCGCACCGACATTCGGCTACTCGTGACGCGATGGATGCGACGCTGTCGGAAGACTGTCAATCAAAATAGGAACGCCCAGTCCCGAAGACCCATACCCGGAAGCGGCGGAGAAGATCGCTCTCTAAAACAGTAAGTACTGCTTAGATTTTAAAAAAACTAGCCGATTCCCCTAGACAAAATGAGCATCAATCTAAGGTTACATTTTTTTTTTAGGGTGAACTCCCGCTTTAACCACTTCCCGACGGCCGTACGACTATATATGGCCGCAGGGTGGTTCTACTTCTCTGGGGAGCCGTCATTTGACGTCCGCCCCTTTCCGCGTTCCCCGCGCACGCTCCCGGGGAACGCGCAGCAGGGAACTTCTGTGCTGGCCGTGTCCCTTGGACACAGCCAATCACAGTTCGCTGTGAACGGCCAATCGGAGTGGCCGTTTGCTAGAAGATCTGTGCGGCCAATGAGAGATGATGTCATATGTTTACATATGAGATCATTTCTTATTGCCAGCTCTCACAGACAGCGTGCTGTCAGGGAGAGAGGAGACGGATCTGTGTCTCTTGTACATAGAGACACAGATCGGTCACCCCCCTTCCCCCACAGTTAGAACACTATATAGGGAATACATTTAACCCCTTCCTCACCCCCTAGTGTTAACCCCTTCCCTGCCAGTCACATTTATACAGTAATTAGTGCATATTTATAGCACTGATTGCAGTATAAATGTGAATGGTGCCAAAAATGTGTCAAAAGTGTCCGATGTGTCCGCCATAATGTCGCAGTCGCAATAAAAATCGCAGATCGCCGCCATTACTAGTAAAAAAAAAAAAAAATAATAGTTCTGTCCCTTATTTTGTAGGCGCTATAACTAGTCGCTTATTGCGATTTTTTTTTTTTTTTACAAAAAATATGTAGAAGAATACGTATCGGCCTAGACTGAGGATAAAAAAAAAAAAATTGAGCTATTTATTATAGCAACAAGTAAAAAAATGTTTTGTTTTTCTCAAAATTGTCGCTCTATTTTTGTTTATAGCGCAAAAACTAAAAACCGCAGAGGTGATCAAATACCACCAAAAGAAAGCTCTATTTGTGGGAAAAAAGGACGTCAATTTTGTTTGGGAGCCACGTCGCACGACCGCGCAATTGTCAGTTAAAGCGACGCAGTGCCGAATCGCAAAAAGTCCTCTGGGCAGGAAGGGGGTTTAAGTGCCCAGTAAGGAAGTGGTTAAAAAAGCAACAGTAATTTTCGCCTGATTAGATTTGAAAATTGCAGTCACGTGACTTACAAGCAACGATCCCTGTACTAAAGCTTTGTGAATTATATAAAAAGAGGTGCATAACACAATTGAAATCTGAATGCTGCTGGTCAAGAGTGACGAGAATAAACAAGTAAATGCAATCTTAGAGCCAAACTCATATATAGTAAGACGAGGATTATTTATAACTGAAAAAACTTGTTTGCATTGAGAACTTGGCCAGAGTCTAGTAAGCACCATACTGCTCTGTATCCCATACAAGCCATATGCTCCAGCCTTCCCTAAGCACATGGTAATGCTTATTTGGCTCAAGCGCCTGCCAAAAATCCACTGGCAAAAAAACACCCTGGACTTCCGCCTCATAAAACAAAGAGGATTCTCATTAGATCAGCACTTTCTACCCCCAACTGAAATCCCATCACTTTTATAAAGTTTTTGTTTTTTTAATAAGTCAATATCTGAAAAGGGAATCACAGAGAGCAATACTTTCTGAATCTTTCTGCACATATGTAAAATAAAAAACACTGAAAATCTCGGGTAAAGCATAAAGTTAAAACTTAAAGTTAAAATAAATAACGTGGTTGCATAAGTGCCATCATTTAAAGTGCCTCTAATTATCCCCAAATAACGTTCAGTTGTTCTAGTAGGTCTTTCCTAACAATTTCTAAGACCCGGTTCACACAGGGGTGGCTTCAAAGTAGCCTGACTCTGAAGCCGCCCCGTATAGCGCGGCTTGCAAAATGACTTCTGTATAGAAGTCAATGCGAAATGCTCTGAAGTCGCCCCAAAGTAGTACAGGAACCCTTTCTGATTTGTTCCTATTAGACCGGTTCCATTGTACAGAATGGATCGCCACTTGTAAGTCGCCTGACAAGTCGCCGCGGTGTACACCGGGTCTTAGTCGCATCCTACAGCATCCACAGTGAGCTTTCAAAACATCAGAGGGATCTCATTGTTAAAACGGGCCTTCAGTCATTTGTTTCAACTTTCCATTTAATAAATCTTCTGCCCTTGTTACTTTGGATAGTAAAACTTTTTTTATGCCAGTAACTGACAATTGCGCGGTCGTGCGACGTGGCTCCCAAACAAAATTGGCGTCCTTTTCTTCCCACAAATAGAGCTTTCTTTTGGTGGCATTTTTATTTTTTGTGCTATAAACAAAAATAGAGCGACAATTTTGAAAAAAATTCAATATTTACTTTTTGCTATAATAAATATCCCCCAAAAATATATAAAAAAAAAATTTGTTTAGGCCGATAGGTATTCTACCTATTTTTGGTAAAAAAAAAAACGCAATAAGCGTTTATCGGTTGGTTTGCGCAAAATTTATAGCGTTTACAAAATAGGGGATAGTTTTATTGCATTTTTATTAATTATTCTTTTTTAACTACTAATGGCAGCGATCTTTTTTGTGACTGCGACATTATGGCGGACACTTCGGAATTTTTTTTTCACATTTTTGGGACAATTGTCATTTTCACAGCAAAAAATGCATTAAAAATGCATTGTTTACTGTGAAAATGACAATTGAAGTTTGGGAGTTAACCACAAGGGGGCGCTGAAGGGGTTAAGTGTGACCTCATTTGTGTTACTAACTGTAGGGGTGTGTGGCTGTAGGTGTGACGTCATTGATTGCGTTTCCCTATAAAAGGGAACACACGATCAATGACTGCGCCACAGTGAAGAACAGGGAAGCTGTGTTTACACACAGCTCTGCCCGTTCTTCAGCTTTTATAGCAATAATGTAATGTGATCTAAGCAGCACATGCACAGCTCAGACCCCCATTTACGGCACCCCCCTCTGTTCTGCGATGACGTAACTTGCATACGCACAGGAGTGATGTCATTGCACCCCGGACACGGGTTGTAACGGTTTGTTTTTTATTTTCTAAAATAGGTTCCTTTAAGCGAGTGCATTGTTGGTTCACTTACCTTTTCCTTCAATTTCCCTTCTAAATGTTTATTTTCCTTTGTCTGAATTTCTTACTTCCTGTTCCTCCTCAGTAAGCATGCCCCCATCATCCGAGCCATTCTGGCTGGGGGTTAGTCAGCCAGAACAGCTTACTGAGGAGGAACAGGAAGTGAGAAATTCAGACAAAGGAAAATAAACATTTAGAAGGGAAATCGAAGGAAAAGGTAAGTGAACCATCAATACACTAGCTTAAAGGAACCTATTTAGAAAATAAACCTTTACAACCCCTTTAATTGGCTGAAGAAACAGAACCCGGAAGACTGGATAAAGAGGGAAGCGCCCGGGACCAACAGGAGTGGTGACAGCACAGCACTGAAGGGCATGTCTGTCATCGTGTGCCATTATGTGGTGCATGCTAGCACATCATGGCATAATCCTGCAGGCAGCGCCTTTTTAATGGGGGACGTTAATACCACTTTTAACTCCTTGTATGCCAGCATATTTTAAAACTGTATTTTTTTTCCTAGTTTTTCTTCATCTCTAAATGCTGGTAGCCTACGGTGTATAGCATTTTAGGTAAACCATGCATATGGAGAAAGAAACTTAAAACATGTCAGACATCAGGCTTACCTGAAAGGAAGTGAAGTGTTTCAGTAAAAACACACACCATTAAGCCCCCTGCATTTTTCTGCCAGGTGACGGGGAAGAAAAAAAGAATAATAAAATAACGCCTGAGGGGGCCCGTCGTCATGAACACGGGTACAGATGTTTCAACACTTCATTTAATGACTGTTTCATAAGAAAGAGAATGCTTGCAGGTAACTGCAGAGGCGGCCATGACAAGTAGGGCTCGAGCTCACAGCAATTACACATCCATTACACCTCTTTGAATTCAGGCAGATTTCAGTGTTTAGCAGGAAAACAGGCTAAGCAGGAGGAAATCTGAGATAAGGGATGAGTCAGGGTGTGGTAACAGACAATATCATTCCAAAATGACATCCTGGAAATTCACTATCACAGATTCTGCATCTAAGTAAAACACGTCTCCGGATTACTTTGTATATTGTTGCAATGTGAACCCATCACCTGATCTGGCAAAGATTTAAATTGGGCGCAAACTCCCATGGATGCTTTTTACCTATAGGTAATAAATAAAGTAGTGCACATGTAATATATCGGTGCATTATGCAAACAGCTGCGTGCAACTGCCTTTCTCCATTCGTGGGTGGCATCTGGCACACCAAAAATATGCCGTCTTTATGCTGCATGGGCAGATGCGCCCATGTGCATGTAGCCTAATGAACAAAAACGCGAACATTAAATTTTTTCATACTTTGATAATTGTTTAAGATGCATTTTCTTCTATGCATAGCGAGTCAGTTTAGCAGATTTACATAAATATCCACAACCTATAAATTTTACTGTGAAGGAGGCATTCAGATGGTGGAGATGGTTTGCTTTCAAACATGTTGACTATAGCATCCAAATTTCAGCTGTGCTTTCCTCTGTGCTTAAAATAGATTACATATATACACACACACACACTATATATATATATATATATATATATATATATATATATATATATACACACACACACATACACATATATATATATATATATATATATATATATATATATATATAATCACACACAGTTGAACCTCGGATTACGAGCATAATCCCTTCCTGGAGAATACTCGTAATCCAAAGTACTCTCATATCAAAGCGAGTTTTCCCATTGAAGTCAATGGAAACGAAAATAATTCATTCCGCATTGACTTCAATAGGATGCAATACTGAATGCGGCTAGAGGTTGGGGAGCGCCAGAGAGTGCTGAAAATGGACGAAAAGGCCCGAGGACACTTCGGCTCGTTTCCTGTGCCTCCGTACCTCAGGCCAAATGAGGTACTGCAGGCCTATTTTTGTCTCTGCTCGGCTTCTGCGCCCCGTACCTCAGGCCAAATGAAGTACTGCAGGTTTATGTAGCTTGAATTATGCTCGTCTTGCGAGTCAACACTTGCAAACCAGGTCAGAATTAAAAAAAAAAAGTTGCTCGCAAATCAAAACGCTATCAAACCAAGTTACTCTTAAACCGAGGTTTCCACTGTTTATAAATCTTGCTGGCATAAAACAGCACTGATACTTTCCTTACTGTGCCATCTTGGATCTAAGATAAAACTGAAAGCGCCCATGCTGCACTAGAAAATAGGCAGCTGTACACCGATTACTATGAGCAGTACACCTTCCTGTGGTTTAATACCCAAGATCAAATGATCTGTAATTGTGGCTAAGGGCCAAGTCTAGTGCGTGTCTAATGAAACTAGGATCTAGTAATAACACTCCATGTGATCACACATTGGATGCCCGTGAGCGCTAATCACTCAACATGGCTGTTAATATGTGTAAATTGGCAGTCAGCAGTGGCCTTGAAATAAAATGGATTCCAGTTGTACGGGGCATTGTTTCGTCTTCTGTGTCCCATTGCAGAGATTTCTCTTGTGTCCCATGGCCAAACCAGGAAGTGTGTGTGTGTGTGGGGGGGGGGGGGGGTCCCTTCAAAGTGAGGGAATCCTGGGATGTCACCAGGATCACTAGATCTAGTGTGGGAAAAGGGAATAGCCGCTCCAGGTGGGAACCCAAACGAACATCCACCGCTGCAGACAACTCAGGTGCAGGCAATGCACTTAGCAAAGCAGGAACAGAGATTGTCTCTGGACTCTGAACAAATTGTAGCCTTTAATTAAAAGGACAGCACTACAAGTCACAGCAAAGTAAAATAAAACCCAACTGCTGACGAGTTTCGCACTGAAACTAGTGCTTAGTCATAGCATTAAGGTGAAAAAACATGAACCTTTACAACCCCCTTTCAGTAACCATCACCTTCAAGACACTGGTGAAAAAAACTGGTGTGCTTCCTGTGTGGGAGGGGTTATGTAGGGGAGGGCTTCCTGTCTGTTTTTGGTCTGCCAGTGTCCATTTACCTATAGGTGACACATGACCCAGATGGTCATGATTATAGCCGATTCGGTGTCCCGCAATGTACAGGATTTATTTATTAGATGGATATATCTATATATAACTATCTTCGGTAATGACTGAAACCTGAGTGAATGGTACCTGGTTTCTGTCAAATTGGAGAGCCTTTTTAGAGAGACTACCTGGTATTTATTTATGCATTTCGATCGTTTATGAGGAGCTATCAGCAAATTAGAGGGCAAACCACGCTATGTTGTCCTCCTTTTCAATTACAGCAAACAGATGATGTAATAAGGGTCTTTAGGCCTCATGCACACTGGATGTTTTTGGATTTTTTTTTTTACAGCTGCCGTTTTTGGCTTCAGAGTTTTTTTTCCTACGGTCATTAAACTCTCCAGCATGGTATCCTATGTGTCCATGAACACATAGGCCGTTATCAACTGTATTTTGGCTGGGGTGTTTTTTGGCTGTAAAAAAAAGCCCCAAAACTAGTGGGTTCTAAGAAGAGTTTTTCAGCTGTAAAAACGCTCTAACGTCAAAAAACGCAGACAGACACGCAAAAACGCAGCTCACCAACGTTTAACGTTTTTGATCCCAAAATGCTGTAAAACTTTGATAAACTCACTGCAAAGCTACTGGCGTTTTTATAACGTTATGATAACTTCCAGTGTGCATGAGGCCTTAAAGTGATCGCAAGGTCTCGTTTTTATTCTATTAAAATGACAAACAAACATTTTATACTTACCTGCCTGAACCCTCCTCTTCTCCCTTGCTGGTGCTCCTGGCGCCTACTTCATGCTGAGTGCCCACACAGCAAGCTGCAGCTCTGTGTATCCATTCAGACAGGGAGCTGTGGTTCGGCCCACCCCTCTCTCTCCTGATTGGCTGAGTTTGATTGACAGCAGCAGGAGCCAATGGCTGTTGCTATTTCTCAGGCTGGAGAGAGACGGGGCTGGAGAGAGACAGGGCTGGAGAGAGACGCAAGTTTAGGAGATGCTAGTGTATATGGAGCCTTTGTTAAATGAAACCAATAACACAAAAGATATTATAATTTAAATTAAGGAGAATCAGCTGCAGTTGGGCTTACAAAGGTATTGGAAAATTCAGCCTTTAAATATTATAACTGTGCAGGTTTACCCCTTATTTAGCTCTATGTTGTCTTCAGAGTGTCAGTGGGCAGAGGCTACCTGAATTCTGACAGCAGTTCCCATAGTTTTATTGTGGCGGATTCTATTAAAGTTCTTTACATTCAATTACGGAGTAAAAATAGAATTTTCCTTCCCACCGATTTGAGAGGTTTACTGCACATTTTGGAACTTTCCCTCAATCCACAATCACACTGATAAGCACATAAACATTCTGGCACATAGCATTGTAGCTCCATTAATGCTTCTAGCACCGATTCCCATCGTAGAGAAACAACCGCCAACGGATGACAGTTTTCAATGCAACCTATATTTATTTCAGGTTTTTATATAGCGCTGTCAATTTACGCAAAATCACATTATATGCTTTTCTGCAGCTTCTCCATTGAAGTATATTGAACCAAATAAAAATAAAAAATAGCGCTGCTTTGCGTTAAAAAGTCCTTGCCCTTTCCAAATACCCAGCAGCTGAAAAAAAAAATCATGAATGTGAACGTGTCCCATAGGAAAACATGTAAATGAACTGTAGTGTGTTTCTGCAAAAAGCACCAAAAAAAAACAAAAAAAACTGAGGTTTGACCCAGGCCTGAGATGTTTAGTAACATGATGGGGTTAAAAAAACAAAAATAAGTACAAAAATAGCAAATAATCACTACTGTAAGGGGGTTCATTATTTTTTACTGTGGGACAGTAAAAGTAATATTTACAGTAGCGATTTGCTTTTTTGTACTATAAAGGGCTAATTTTAGTTTTTTTAACCCCATTTCGTTACTGGCCGATTAATCGATTATGAAAATTGTATTTGATTAATTTCATAATCAATTAATTGTTTCGGCCCTAGTGGGGAGGTCATCTTAAAATCTAAGGGGCCTGTTAAAAACAGAAAAGAAAGAAAGTCCTCCACAAAAGTTAGAGATCTTATCTATAGCTATCAATGAGATTTATTGCCTTATTTTGCCCAGATAATAAAAGTTTAGGCTTGACTGGTTGGTTGCTCCCTTTAGCAGTGAATGTTTTTCTCCAGACCGACATACCGGTAGGTGTACCAAAGTATGTACAACAGACAAATTAATCAGCTTATCAAGCTTAAAACAAATGGTTCACACGATGACATTTTCACAACGCTGTATTTATTTCTAGGGCTCTATAGTTTAAATTGCCTGATAAATCGGTAGGAAAAAATGGGCAAAAAAATCTTTAAACTTTTTGTACTGTCAATCAAACTCTTCAAAATAGATAAAGGACAGAGATTGTGCAGAGCCAGGAAAGGAAGAGGAGATAGGTGAAGCTGGGATCTATCCTCTTTGTAGATAAAGACAGCAGCCTGTGTTCTGTTGATAGGAGCGGTTGAACCATATGGGGTGCATGGTGGTCTATCCAAACACATCAGTAGACCAGACAAACAATCCAATAGCTACTTAAAAAAAGGTTCAAAAAGCACCATTTATTCCACATTTATCAATAGCTTGATGTCAAATGTCAGAAAATTGCTGAAACTTCAACATGACTGACCAAGTAATAAGCAGTAAAA
The DNA here is from genome assembly GCF_905171775.1 of Rana temporaria. Classification (NCBI taxonomy): domain Eukaryota; kingdom Metazoa; phylum Chordata; class Amphibia; order Anura; family Ranidae; genus Rana; species Rana temporaria. The sequence continues at coordinate 267,422,466 of NC_053493.1, read as the reverse complement.
GGAGATTTAAGATGGGCGAACACGGGTCACAACTAGATAAATCACTCCATAAATGTCATTGAGGTTTGGAACACCTCAGTAATAAACACATCCCTTTAATGGCCATAAGTGCTTTTTTTCACAACAGAGGGTTATTTTTAGGTACTCGCACTTACTAAACATTAAAGTTAAACTTCAGGCATTCAGCCACTTAGTAAAATATGCTAGCTTAGTATAGGCTAAGGCCTCATACACACTGACAGACAGTTTTACAGCATATTTTAAAATACTTAAAAAAAACCTGTGTAGTGTTTATTTTTGAGACTTTTTTTAGGTGAATGGGTAGGGGAACGATGTACCCCATTACTCATTCACCTAGGGTGGAAGGCCGGGAACCTGGGGGTTTCCCTTAAGATCCATACCAGACCAAAGGGTCTGGTATCGTCTTGGGGGGAACCTCACACAATTTTTTTTACATTTTGGTAGGTTCCCCTTAAAGATTTTTAGCACACAAGTCGCACCGCAAGTCAGATCTTCTTTGAAAGCTTTGCATTTTGTGAATGAGTTCACATAATACAAAATTCTCTGTGATTGGGTAGGAGGATAGGAGGGGCGGGGAGAGTGGCTGCATAAGATTCTGCAGCTGAGACCAGACGGTCCATTGTCGGGAGTATAGAAATAGCTAAGCTCCCAGCCCTCAGTAAAAGCGTTTTAAATTAAAGAGACAAGTCCATGAGGTAATGTTTAACTCAGACTTAACCCATAGTAAATCTGGCATATTTCAGAAATTCTAACACAGGTCCTCATTTATGCCCCTCGCACCATTCTAAAACAGGTTCTCGTTCATGCCCCTCAAGCCATTCTAAAACACATCCTCATTTACGCCCCTTGCATTATTCTAAAACGTGTCCTCGTTTACACCCCTCACACCATTCTAAAATGTGTCCTCGTTTACACCCCTCACACCATTCTAAAATGTGTCCTCGTTTACACCCCTCACACCATTCTAAAATGTGTCCTCGTTTACACCCCTCACACCATTCTAAAATGTGTCCTCGTTTTCACCCCTCACACCATTCTAAAACGTGTCCTCATTTACACACCTCACGCCATTCTAAAACAGGTCCCCATTTACACACCTCACGCCATTCTAAAACAGGTCCTCATTTACACACCTCACGCCATTCTAAAACAGGTCCCCATTTACACCCCTCACACCATTCTAAAACAGGTCCTCGTTTATGCACCTCACGCCATTCTAAAACAGGTCCTCATTTAGGAAATCAATCCCTGACAACCTCACACCATTCTAAAACAGGTCCTCATTTACACACCTCACGCCATTCTAAAACAGGTCCTCATTTACACACCTCACGCCATTCTAAAACAGGTCCCCATTACACACCTCACACCATTCTAAAACAGGTCCTCATTTACACAGCTCACACCATTCTAAAACAGGTCCTCGTTTATGCACCTCACACCATTCTAAAACAGGTCCTCATTTACATACCTAACACCATTCTAAAACAGGTCCTCGTTTATGCACCTCACACCATTCTAAAACAGGTCCTCGTTTATGCACCTCACACCATTCTAAAACAGGTCCTCGTTTATGCACCTCACACCATTCTAAAACATGTCCTCATTTACGCGTTTCACACCATTCTAAATATTTAAGCAATTTTTGTTGGTCCATCCAATGTGAGCAGACAAAAAAAACTATACATACTTCTGCTACCTTTTATACCATGTATATTGGGCACTTGGGCGACATGCTCTCCAATGCTTTCATCAGAAGAAAAGCTAAGTCTTGGGGAAAAAAGCTTTGCAATTTAGGATCTGAGGCGAGTCAGAATATGCTACGTGAGGAGAAACCCAATGTTCACAACCTCTGACTGATTAAAACGGTAAATAGAAACCATCAACAACAACAGAATGATGTAAAGCTTGCATACCCTCCCTTCCTTGGGAGGTATTCCAGCGAGGAAGGTCTGGACATCACTGGAATGCCAGACACTAGAAGGGATCAAATTAAATCCCTGCTCAATATATATTCCAATTCACCTTTGTTTCTAAACAAGACAAAAAGTAATAAAAGGACAAAAATCTCAAGTGGAATGTGACAGGAGGCTCCAAGGCAGCATAAGAATGCAGAGGATAAACTAAAGATGTGCTGCAGTAGCCGCAGCGACATACTGACAGGAAAAAGGTCTGTTTATGTAAGACTTAAATTATCCAAAAATAAACCAGCAAACGACAACATAGTACTCAGACATGATGATAAAACATGAGCAGACTTCACATTCAACTCAACTTTGAGAAAAATATGTAGAGCAGGGGTGTCCAACCTTTTGACCTTCCTGGACCAAATTGGAAGAAGAGAAATTGTCTTGAGCCACACATAAAATACACGAACAATAAAGATAGATGAGCAGAAAAAGTTGGGAAGATCACAAGTTATCCATCACCAATATATATATGTACCTATCTAAAAAACGAAACTTAACGTATCAATATCTGGTTTGATGTATGCAGTAGCAATTATTGATGAATTCTCAAGGTGCTCATTAGGTATTTTGGTTCTTCACCCTTGAAAATATTTGCTGCTGAAAACTGATGACATGAATAAGGCGCAATTGTGAAGGATGGCGTGAAGGATGGCGTGAAGAATGGACTGAAGGATGGTGTGAAGGATGGTGTGAAGGATGGTGTGAAGGATGGACTGAAGGATGGTGTGAAGGATGGTGTGAAGGATGGTGTGAAGGATGGTGTGAAGGATGGAGTGAAGGATGGATTGAAGGATGGTGTGAAGGATCGATTGAAGGATGGTGTGAAGGATCGATTGAAGGATCGATTGAAGGATGGTGTGAAGGATGGACTGAAGGATGGACTGAAGGATGGTGTGAAGGATGGTGTGAAGGATGGACTGAAGGATGGTGTGAAGAATGGACTGAAGGATGGTGTAAAGAATGGATTGAAGGATGGTGTGAAGGATGGACTGAAGGATGGTGTGAAGGATGGACTGAAGGATGGTGTGAAGGATGGTGTGAACTGTGAAGGATGGACTGAAGGATGGACTGAAGGATGGTGTGAAGGATGGTGTGAAGGATGGACTGAAGGATGGTGTGAAGGATGGTGTGAAGGATGGTGTGAAGGATGGTGTGAAGGATGGTGTGAAGGATGGTGTGAAGGATGGACTGAAGGATGGACTGAAGGATGGTGTGAAGAATGGACTGAAGGATGGTGTGAAGAATGGACTGAAGGATGGTGTGAAGGATGGACTGAAGGATGGTGTGAAGAATGGACTGAAGGATGGTGTGAAGGATGGACTGAAGGATGGTGTGAAGGATGGTGTGAAGGATGGACTGAAGGATGGTGTGAAGGATGGACTGAAGGATGGTGTGAAGGATGGTGTGAACTGTGAAGGATGGACTGAAGGATGGACTGAAGGATGGTGTGAAGGATGGTGTGAAGGATGGACTGAAGGATGGTGTGAAGGATGGTGTGAAGGATGGTGTGAAGGATGGTGTGAAGGATGGTGTGAAGGATGGACTGAAGGATGGACTGAAGGATGGTGTGAAGAATGGACTGAAGGATGGTGTGAAGAATGGACTGAAGGATGGTGTGAAGGATGGACTGAAGGATGGTGTGAAGAATGGACTGAAGGATGGTGTGAAGGATGGACTGAAGGATGGTGTGAAGGATGGTGTGAAGGATGGACTGAAGGATAGTGTGAAGAATGGACTGAAGGATGGTGTGAAGGATGGTGTGAAGAATGGACTGAAGGATGGTGTGAAGAATGGACTGAAGGATGGTGTGAAGAATGGACTGAAGGATGGTGTGAAGGATGGACTGAAGGATGGTGTGAAGAATGGACTGAAGGATGGTGTGAAGGATGGTGTGAAGGATGGTGTGAAGGATGGTGTGAAGGATGGACTGAAGGATGGTGTGAAGAATGGACTGAAGGATGGTGTGAAGAATGGACTGAAGGATGGACTGAAGAATGGAATGAAATGGAGAAGAATGTGAGCAATGGAATATTTTTCTTTTGGAAGAAAAAAAACGTATGAAAGTCCAGCATAGAGGCTCAAAAACACAAAAAGGTATATTTAAACTCAAAAACAAAAATGTATATAAAACACAACGGGGGTTATTTACTAAAGACAAATACACTTGAAATTGCACTGAAAGTGCACTTGGAAGTGCAGTTGCTGTAGATCCGAGGGGGACATGCAAGGAAAATAATAAACAGCATTATAGCTTGCACATGATTGGATAATAAAATCAGCAGAACTTCCCCTCGGATATCTAGTAAGTGAACTTTCAGTGCAATTTCAAGTGCACTTTGCACTTGTAGTGCAAAGTAGATTTGCCTTTAGTAAATAAACACCCAATGTATATATTGTGGCTTACCAGTCCAAAGATGAAGTGGCTGCATTCGTATTCTAATTTAAGATTTTATGAAAATCATAATTTTTTGCTAGAAAATTACATGGCAAACATTATATATTGTTTAAAGCAGAGGCCTTAGATAATAAAATAGTGTTGCAATTCTTTATGTCACATAGTATTTGTGCAGCAGTTTTTCAAACGCAATCTTTTTGGGGGATAAAATACACTCTAGTGAATTTTAACCGGTTAAGACCCAGACCAATATGCAGGTAAATGACCTTGCCCATTTTTGCGGATCGGCACTGCGCCGCTTTAACTGACAATTGCGCGGTCGTGCAACGTGGCTCCCAAACAAAATTGGCGTATTTTTTCCCACAAATAGAGCTTTCTTTTGGTGGTATTTGATCACCTCTGCGGTTTTTATTTTTTGCGCTATAAACAAAAATAGAGCGTAAATTTTGAAAAAAATGCAATATTTTTTACTTTTTGCTATAATAAATATCCCCCAGAAAGATATAATTTTTTTTTTTTCCCTCAGTTTAGGTCGATACGTATTCTACCTATTTTTGGTAAAAAATTAAAAATTATCGATTGGTTTGCACAAAATTTATAGCGTTTACAAAATAGGGGATAGTTTTATGGCATTTTTATTAATTATTTTTTTACTACTAATGGCGGCGATCATTATGGCGGACACATCGGACATTTTTGACAAATTTCTGGGATTTTCACAGCAAAAAGTGCTATAAAAATGCACCGATTACTGTTAAAAAGTCAATGGCAGTGAAGGGGTTAACCACTAGGGGGCGCTGTAGGGGTTAAGTGTGACCTCATGTGCGTTTCTAACTGTAGGGGGCGGGGCTGGACGTGTGACGTCAGTGATCGGCGTTCCCTATATCAGGCAACAGACGATCACCGACATTGCCACAGAGAACAACGGGGAAGGTTTGTTTACACTCCCCTTTCCCCGTTCTTCCGCTCCTGTGACCCGATCGCGGGACACCCACGGTGATCGCGGGCGCGGTCATGGAGCTTCGGACCGGGTTGTGCGCGTGCCGGCTCGCGACCCGCGGCTGGGCTCTTAAAGGGGACGTATATATACCTCCATGTAACCAGTCGTGCCATTCTGCCGACGTATATCGTCGTGCGGCGGTCCTTAAGTGGTTAATGCACAAAAATACAATATAATACCCAATTGTTTGGTAAAATATAAAAGATGATATTATGCCAAGTTAACATATCAATCATGTCACGCTTTAAACCTGCCCACGCCTGTGCAATAGCGACAAAATACATACATTTTATTTTCCATAGGCGATGCTTTAAGAGCCTTTACAGCTTACCACTTTAGATTTACACAGAGGGTCTGGTGCTAGAAAGATTGCACCCGATCCAACGTTCACGGTTGTGTGGAATGAGGTAGTAACATTTGCGTTTGGAAGCTTTTTTTTTTATTTTTTTGCAAATTGTCAAAAATGAAAAAAGCCAGTTACAGCATTTACACATGTCTACAAGCTGTTATGGGCATTTGGTGGTTCAAATGCCTCTGAACATCCATCCTGAACACATTTTTTTGCTTTCCATAAAGCAGGAGTCAGGACGCCCACTAACACACAGCTCCTTTCTATATCTGCAACGTAGAGAACGTCCTGACTCTCCTGCAATCCAAGGGAGGGGGGCGCGCACGACACTCCACACCAGGGAGAAAGCCTTGCATTACTGTGTGGAGTTACAGACAAAAGAACAGGAAGTGAGGATTTCTCAGAAGAAATAAGGACATTTAAAAGCAAAATGGAAGGATGAGGTAAGTGAAGGAGGACTGCACTAAGGTAAAGGAAGCTATTTAGGAAAAAAAATATTTACCTTTACAACCCCTTTAATGTCCGTTTACCAGCAGCATTGTACATGAAGCTTTACTGTCCAATCGGCAGGCCACAGGCAGACAGATGTCACCACTGTATTCTCTAAAGTAGAATACCGGGTAACCTCCTCCTAACACCTATGCTTGCTAGCCTGGGTAAATAAGTTGCGTATGCTTACCTATTTTCATGCCCCTCTGGGCCGATCACGATATCCCCCATGTCAGAATCAAGGCAGAGGAGAGAGTGCTCAACAACAGCTGGTAATGCCCGAGTAGTGACTTTACCCATAGGCGTACTATGGGTAATACGCTGTCAGCGCTCACTCCTCTCCCCTGTAGTAGCACTGGCTGATGCAGGGGAGCAGGATCATGTGACCAGACTGGAACGACATGAAAATAGGTAGATATATACATCTTTTTTTACACTGGTTAGAAGCACAGGTGTTAGGAAGGGAGATGGAGTATTAAGGATTAGTTAGGGTTATCCCAGAATTACACTTTAGCCGTGTGCAAGTACAAATCCTTTAGCAGATAAGACTGTTCGCATATGGGGTTTTTTTCAGTTGTGAATTTGCTGCCCTTGCTGCTCTCTAGCCAAACAGAATGCAGACATCACTGCAATACTTACTTTTATCTGAGATCGGTCCCATCGACCACAGGCAGCCAATAGCAATCTGCTCATGGGAAAGTATTTTAGGTTAGCGTTACTTCTGGCTAAGGATCAGCAGGAGAGATGAAGTGCCATCAACAGAGGATTTAGTTTAGCCAAAAAGTACCTGGATATAGGTTTGATTTAGTAGATAACCAACTATACATCACTACATATATCAAAAGAAAGGTGTATAAAAAGGCCTCCGTTACACCGCTCGGCGCCAAGGATAAAAATGCTGTCTCCAAAGTGAGATCGATAAGGGTCATCCAAAGAAAAATAGAAATATTGACAAAATATTCCTTATAGTTTTAACAACACAAATAAATCCTATCTGAGTAGCTGTTTAAAACATAGCAAAATATAAATAGTATATAAAAAAACATAAGAACAGTTCAAATCTGTGTCAGTCATATACTAAAACCAGCGCTGATGTTGAGTGATAATACTATGTGGCCAACTCCACAAAAAAGTCTTTAGACAAATGATGAGCCAAGCAGTGATTCAGACAGTGTCCATAGGTGATCCTAAAGTAATTACAGTGTGCACCTTCCACCGAACTCTCCAAATTCACCACGTGAGAATACCGTCCCCTTAGAGGTATAATCTCACCAGAACATAATATATAGTATATATACTAATATTGTATGTTCTGGTATCGTATGAGAATTTTTTTCATGTTTGTTCATTCAGATAATTTTGCATTAACTGTCGCAATCGTTTCTTAAAAACTGTGTACTATCGATCATTTCGAAAGCCATATTTTTCATCTTATTTACTGATCATGTGTACTAGACTTTAGGGCCACAGCTATGAACTCCTAACCATTGCTCTGCAAAAAAAAAAAAACATCAACCTTTTAATAGCAAGGGGGTACAATGGTCTGTTATGTTGTGTCCAGGCACACCAACGACCTGAGAAACAAAAATGCCTTAAGCCCAACAAGAACAACTCTGGTTGTGACGTCTTACAGGACAGCAACAATCTGCTTAATGCAGGCAGCTGGCGATCCCTCCTCCCACACATACACACATCAGAAGGATTTACTCATCCAACATAAGAGAAAGGAAACATACTGTACTCAGGAAGCTGAAGAGAATCAACACTCCATGGTTAAGGCCGTCTCCTCTTTTTAAAAATAACTCTACTTTCCTTTCACTCAAGTGCAGAAAAATGCCTGCAGCATTCAGCAGCCAGTCCGCCCAATCAAGGGGCAAAGTACTAAAAGAACCAGGTGCCACGTACATGAAATGGCTACAAAAGTTTTTCACGAACAATATACTTTATCATAAATCTAAGTTTTCCTTAAAGTACTTACACCAGTTACTATGTGAAGCACATGCCTCATAATGTAAACAAAAATTCCCTTTACATTCCCTGATGCCTTGTACAAACGACCGTTTTTCACGATGAGAAACTGCCATTTTTTATATTGGTCGAGAAAACCGGTCATGTGTATGCTCCCTAGCAGTTTTCACGACGAAAAAACTGCCCAACAAAAAATTTAAACCAGCTCTTTTTTCTCGTTGTGTTTCTTGTCAGTCTTCTTCTCGTCGCGAAAAACGGTTGTGAGTATGCTTTTGAGAAGGGAAAACAATGTGCATGCTCTGAATCAAGTATGCAGCCCAAAGGGTGGCGCCATTTGAAAGGAACTTCTCCTTCATAGTACCGTCGTACGTGTTTTACGTCACCGCGATTTGGTCGGATGTTTTTTTTCATGAACGTGTGTATGCAAGTCAGGCTGGAGAGAAATCACGTTGTGAAAAACGGTTTTTGAACATCAGAAAAAACGATGGTGTGTACGCAGCATGACAGTCAAATCCTCCTTCATTTGTATCTCACATGCTCCCCCTCTGCAGCTCACAGGGGGGGGGGGGGTTTAGCAACAGAGGCAGTGCTGCCAATCCAGAAAGCAGTGGGCAGGACTAGGGGTGACCAGGTGCTTATGAATCAGCAGTAGCAATGCCGAGTCACACCCCCTTGCAAGTCTTTAATTCCACTGTAGTACAAGCAGACACAGCCTATAGGAAAGTGGCAACTCTGCTTTGAATTCAGGAGCAGTGCAGTATTGTTGCTATATCACAGGAAGATGCATTAGGTGGACTTCACTGGCAGGATCTGCAGGCATTTTTAGAACTTTGCAGGGGTACCCAAAAAAATTGGTACTTATTATCTGTTGTAGCACCTTTCTTTTTTTTAAGGGGTGTTGAACTTGCCATGCTTAGATCTTGAATATTTTTAAACTTAGGAACATCTATTAACTACATTAACTAGTACAAGGCTTTGGACATGCTACAAACACCCCAAAAAAAATCATCATAGTACACAAATGCATTTGAAAAAGAGGGCAGAGGTCTTGGAAACACGTCATGCACACTTCCTCTCCCGACAGCCAACAGGCATTTTGACAGCTGTCATCCTCATGTGTGGCTGTGGATGCCACCGCTAATATCCATACATTGAGTTGGCTGGTTCCCTGTTATCCATCTGTTTGCTCAGCGATGCCTACAGCCTCACACTGATCACAGCTGCTTGGTAACAGGTTGTCCCCATCAATGCTGTTTCATGCCAACTTCAATGCAAGTGTGCTGCTTATTTAAAATATAGGGTGTTCTGATCAGCCAAATGGTTGCTTTTGATCAAGGTCATCTGCTGCTCTTAGAACTGTAGTCGGGACGTTTAATGGCAACTCTGATCACAGGTAGTGTAACTCACTGTGTCTCCAGCTCTGTGGGGTCTCGTAGCAGTGGCACCTATGCCAAAATCAGGAGATAGAGTCTCTTCCAGCCCCTTCCACTTCACATTCCTCACCAGTCAGCTGACCTCTAGTCTCTGCCCCCCACCCATGCTGTAAACTGAATGGGCGGCTGCGAAGAGACTGAGTGGGTGGGCACCAGGAAAAGCCTTGCTGGGAGGCCGCAAAAAGGCTGGGAGAGTGAAGCGGGCTTCAGGAACAGCCCAGGATTTGGTGACCCCTAGCAAATTGTCATTTGACCCCCAGGTTGAAAGCCACTGGATTAGAACCTCTGTCAGTTTTAAATTCTGTCTGTGTCCCTTAACCACTTAAGGACCGCCTCCTGCACATTTACGTCGGCAGATTGGCACGGCTGGGCACAGGCACGTACCTGTACGTCCTTTTTAAGTGCCCAGCCGTGGGAAGCTCCGTGACCGTGGCACCCGATCGCTGCTGGTGTTCTGCGATCGGTCACAGGAGCTGAAGAACGGGGAGAGGTGTGTGTAAACACACCTTCCCCGTTCTTCACAGTGGCAATGTCAATGATCGTCTGTTCCCTGATATAGGGAAAGGCGATCAGTGACGTCACACGTCCAGCCCCGCCCCCTACAGTTAGAAAACACATATGAGGTCACACAACCCCTACAAGCGACCCCTAGTAGTTAACTCCTAAACTGCAATTGTCATTTTCACAATGCATTTTTTGCTGTGAAAATGACAATGGTCCCAAAAATGTGTCTAAATTGTCCAATGTGTCCGCCATAATGTCGCAGTCACAAAAAAAAAAAAAAAAAAAAAAAAAAAAAAAAAAAAAAAAAAAAAAAATCGCTGATCGCCGCCATTGGTAGTAAAAAATAAAAAAAAATTAATAAAAATGCCATAAAACTATCCCCTATTTTGTAAACGCTATAAATTTTGCGCAAACCAAACGTTAAATGCTTATTGTGATTTTTTTTACCAAAAGTATGTAGAAGAATACGTATCGGCCTAAACGGAGAAAAAAAATAGTTTTTTTTATATCTTTTTTGGGGGCATTTATTATAGCAAAAAGGAAATAGTTTTTTTTTTTCAAAATTGTCACTCTATTTTTGTTTATAACGCACAAAATAAAAACCACAGAGGTGATCAAATACCACCAAAAGAAAGCTCTATTTGTGGGGGGAAAAAGGACGCCAGTTTGGTTTGGGAGACACATCGCCAGGTCCTTTGCCTGCATGGTTAATTTGCAGGGATCCCCAAAATGGAACACAGATGGCGAAAAAAAAAAACAATCTAATAGGTTATAACCCTAATTTTTGCTCTATCCAAAATATAAAAAATAAGAAGTTATGCGTATAGTTCTACTTTTGGTATCTATGGTGAGGGTGGTTTCGTTTTTAGCTCAGGGGAGCTAGGAAGTTCAGGCTAATGCACTTCATCTGAAAAGCACACTAAAATTAGAAAAACCAACTGCAATGTTCACATCAATAAAATAAAGAAAGGCTGACCCTGTGTTAGAGCTGCACAATTCTGGCTAAAATGAGAATCAAAATTGCTTTTTGCTTAGAAGATCATGATTTGTTCATAATTCTAGCGGTGAAACATCTTTTACATTATACAAAAAAATTGAGCCAACTTTACTGTGTATTTAGGAGGATTGCTCAGAGCTGGATTAACTCTTAGTGGCAAGACCTGGCACAGATGACTTGACATCCTGCAATGTACCAGGTAGAAGTCTTTATTAACCACTTCATCTGGAAGGCTTTGCCCATTTAATGACCATTTTTTGCAATACGGCCCTGCATCGTTTTAACTGACAATTGCGACGTTGTACCCAAAACAAAATTGACATCCTTTTTTCTCCCCACAAATAAAGCTTTCTTTTGGTGGTATTTGATCACCTCTGCAGGTTTTATTTTTTAGCGCTATAAACAAAACAAAAAAAGAACAATTTTGAAAAAAAGCTATATTTTTTTAATTTTTGCTATAATTATTATCCCCCCCCCCCAAAAAAAAATATAAAAAAACAAATTTGTTCCTCAGTTTAGGCTGGTTCTTCTACATATGTATGGTAAAGAAAAATTTCAATAAGCGTATATTGGTTTGCGCAAAAGTTATAGCGTCTACAAAATAGGGGCTATATTTATAGCCTGCAGCAGATGATACGAATCTTGAAAGGCAGTAAGTCACAGCAGGTTGCAGGGATGAAGTCGCAGATACCCGGGAAGCAGAGTAGAGCCAAACAGGAGACAGAAGCGTAGTCACATGGATAGCTGGGTTCAGCAACAGACGGCAGCAATGTGCAAAGTCATCAGGCAGAAACAAGGTCAAGTAGGGAGCCGAGATCAGGAACCGATAATCGGAGGTGTAGCAAAATCAAATAGCAGGGTCAGGGAAAGCCGAGGTTCGGTAACAGGAGTCAGGCAGGTACACATAGGATACAGGAATCAGAACATCTGAGATCCGCCAGCACTAGGCTGGGATCAGTGCGTCCCTTAAATAGGCTGTCTGGCACCAAGGGGACGCGCGGGTGCGCTCCCGTGAACGTGCGCGCTCCTCCGGCGCATGCACATTGGTGCATCTGCGGTCCATTGAGGTCCTTGTGCGCATATGTGTGCTCCCAGAGTGCTCTGACAGTTCTCTTACATCTACTCTGTGTCTATCCCCAAATAATACATATTCATGTAGCGGATGAGAGAAATGTGTAATTGTTATGCTGATCCAGAGGCTTCAAAATGTTTTTTCACCAATCTAAACAATTTGGCAACTTACATTTTTCACTGTTTACATGCTTGGACTAGTTTAGTGACTCTAAATATGGAGGTGGGATGTTAAAATAACCTGCGTAAACTTGGCTATAGCCTATAAATTGGTAGCAGAACTGGTGGAGCCCCAGATGTGATGCCATCATATTATGAATGCAATTCATTCTTATAAATCAGGTAAACCCACTGGAGATGGATCCCTGCTACAAAACCGCGTCTCACAATGACCTAAGCAGCCCTCTTTCAAACAAGCCATTTTAAAACTAACCGACTTCATGCGCAAGTGTTTATTTTTATCACAGCCCAGTATGCCCGGACAAGATCCCTGATGTTGCATGAATTATTTACTTGGTGCATGTAGAAATTCATATCATCTGACCCGAACAGGATATACAAAACCTTATGCTGTTATACTCCATTTCAGAAACGGAGTGTCCCTATGAGCTAAATTACACTTTACATCCCAACTAGTACTACTATAGATGTGACACCTGATAATTCTCTAATTATTGCTGAAATTTACCTTATGTAGAAGCCTGATACTACAGCTGTTTAAATTATTTTTTTTCTCATTAATCTACATCCAGTGCCCCATGATGACAAAGTGAAAACAGAATTTTAGAAATGTTTGCAAACGTAGGAAAAACTGAAATATCACTTTGGCATAAGTATTCAGACCCTTTGCAATAACAGTTGAAATTTAACTCCGTGCCTCCCATTTTTCTTGACTGTTGCCGAGAGGTTTCTACAGCTTGATTGGTACATTACGAAAATAGATTGGACTTGATTTGGAAAAGAACACACCTCTCTATAAAAGGCCTTACTGCCAACAAAGAATACTGTATTAGGCTGGGTTCACACTATACTACACGACAGTAGTACGACTTTCATCCTACTTTGCTCTGCGACATCAGTCCTACATTGGTCCGACATCCATCCAACTTTCATGAAAAGGATACTACTTTGATCAGACTATGTGATAGTCCGACTTGTTCTTTGACCAATCAAAACAATCCCATAGTGAGATAAATTCCTTTTACTGCTGCTGTAATCACAATGTCGGATATCAAAAGTCGGATGGTAAGGTCAAGGAACCCGACTTCAATGATATTCAATGGGCTGAAGTAGGATCAAAGTCGGACCAAAGTAGTACAGGGAGCATTTTCAAAGTCGGACCAGTTAAGACGGCTCTCATAGGGAAACATTGATTTCCACACGTCATGCGACATGAGCTCCCAATGTCGAAGCGTTTGTCGGACCAGTGTGAACCCGGCCTCAGAGCAAAAGCCACAAAGTTAAAAGGAACTACCTGCAGAGATCGGATTTTTGCAAGGCACAGATCTGGGGAAGGCTAGAAAAAAAAATTCTGCTGCACTGAAGGTTCCCAAGAGTAAAGTGGCCTCCATAATTCTCAAACAGAAGACGTTTGGCACAACCAGAACTCTTCCACGGGCTGATCGCCCATCCAAACTGAGCAATCAGGGGAGAAGGGCCTTAGTAAAAAAGATGACCAATAACCCCCATGGTCACTGAGCTCCAGAGATCCTGTGTGGAGATAGGACAAAATTCCAAAAGTACAACTTTCACTGCAGCTCTCCATCAATCTGTTATTTTTTTGCAGACTGGCCATAGGTGTTGAACCTATGGCCCATCAGCTGTTGCGGAACTACACCATCATGCCTCTGCCTTTGGGAGTCATGCTTGTAACTGTCAGCCTTCCAATGCCTCATGGGACTTGTAGCTTTGCAACAGCTGAAGGGCCACAGGTTGAGCACCCAAGGGCTAGAAGGAAGCATCTCAGTGCTAAACACACAAAAGCCCTCTTGGAGTTTGCAAAAAAACACCTGAAGGACTCAGACTGTGAGGAACAAGACTCTCTGGTCTGATAAAACCAAAATTGAACTGTTTGGACTCAATTCTAAACATAATGTCTGGAGAAAGCCAGGCACTGCTCATCATCTGCCCAATACCATCCCAACAGTGAAGCACAGTGGTGGCACCATCATGCTGTGGGGGTGTTTTTCAGCAGCAGGGACTGGTCAGGATTGAGAGAAAGCTGAATGGAGCAAAGTACAGTGATAACCTCAAGGAAAAACCTGTTCCACAGCATTTAGGCCCTCAGACTGGGCCAAAGGTTCCCCTTCCAACATGACAACGGTCCTAAGCATATAGCCAAGGCAACACAGAAGTGGAATAGGGACAACCCTGAACGTCCAAGAGTGGCCTACTCAGAACCCTGACTTGAACATCTGTGAAGACACCTGAAAATGACTGTCCACCAACAGTCCCAATCCGAACTGACTGCTTGAGAGGATTTGCAAAGAAGAATGATGGAAAATCCCCTATTCCAGGTGTGCAAAGCTTGCCCTGCCATACCCAAAAAGATTCAAGGCTGTAATTGCTGCCAAAAGGTACTTCAACAAAGTACTGAGTAAAGTGTCTGAATACTTAAATACATGTGATATTTCAGTTTATTCTTTTTAATAAATTCACAGACATTTCTAAAATTCTGTTTTCTATTAAAGTGAACCAAAATAAAAAAAGAATCTTTCTGAAAGGTCACAGATGCCATAGATCTAACTTTTTTCACATTGCATCTACTAACCTTAGATGATTTTTAAAGAGGCGGGTGGCCCTGGTGTTATATGTGGACCTTGCAATATACTGCAAGGTTCGCTTTAAATATATGCCTAGAGTTTTGCTTTAAAGAACAGAAAAAAATAGAATGGAAATTACAAATATGTATGGGAATGTTTCTCAGAAGTGTTTTTATAGGAGGAACATGTCACACCACCCCAGGGTGTCTATAGCACATCCGCTGCAAAACAAACATCATTGAAACAGCTCCTAATCAACCACTACAAAAATGGTATACTCTTCAGATGACACACTAAACTCCAGTACACTCTGGTACATTAGCATTTAATATAATGCAATACTATTCTGTAAATTTATGTCATCCATCAGAATCACAGATAAGACCTGACATTCTGCTCCATAGTGTTGACAGATTTTGCAGGGAATATGCCTTCCAACTGTGTTATTAAATGTCATCCACTCCGTAAGTAGGACAAGGAAAACATCGATACACTGAAGACAAGGGACGAGTCATTGCGCATGAATCGGTTTCTGAAACATCTTCAGCTCCAACAATCTGAGGTAGAGAACCAAAATCTGAAAAATGTATCAGCGACTTATTCAATTTGAATCAAGCATGGACAAACATCAATGTCCATGTTCCAGTATGTAAAAATTTGTATTTTGCTCAGTCAACATACAACTGATATTTTTTATTTATTTTTTGTTTTGGAAGAAGCTAAAGAGTTAAACTACTTTACTCCCGGTTCACACAGGGGCGACCTGTCAGGCGACTCAGGCGCCTGACAAGTCGCGGACCACTCTATTCAATGGAATCTTTCTAATAGGAGCGACGCAAGTCGCTCCGACTTGGAAAAAGGTTCCTGTATGAGCCGGTTCACACAGGGGCAACACGACTTTCAGCGTGACTTTGGGAGGCAACTTGAACACGACTTAAGTATGAATCACAACGCGACTTGGGGAGACTTCAACGCGACTTACAACGCGACTTGAAGTCGCCTCCAGGAGGGGGAACTCCATGCCAAATTTTAAATAAAAAAAACGGCATGGGTTCCCCCTCCAAGAGCATACCAGGCCCTTAGGTCTGGTATGGATTTCAAGGGGAACCCCCTATGCCGGAAAAACAGCGTAGGGGTCCTTCCAAATCCATACCAGACCCTTATCCGAGCACGCAGATCGGCCGGTCAGGAAAGAGGGTGGGGACGAGCGAGCCCCCCCTCCTAAACCGTAGCAGGCGGCATTCCCCCAACATGGGGGGGGTGGGTGCTTTGTTGATGGGACAAGGGCCTCCCCCCGACAACCCTGGCCGTTTGTTGTCGGGGTCTGCGGGCGGGATTATCGTAATTTGGGAGCCCCCTTTAATAAGGGGGCCCCCAGAAAACGGCCCCTCACCCTATGTGAATGAGTATGGGGTACATCGTACCCCTACCCATTTACCTGGAAGAAAAATGTCAATAAAAAAACACTACACAGGTTTTTAAAGTAGTTTATTAGGCAGCCCTGGGGGTCTTCTTCCGACTTCTCCCTTCTGCTGGGCACCACCGTTGTCTTCTTTCAGCTCTTTTACCAGCGGGGGCCCGGTCTTCTGCGTCGCCTTCTTCGATGTTGACTCGACGCTCCCTCCCGCTGTAATGCCAGGTATGCAACGATTTATATTGGCCTCTTATGACGTCACAGTCCCAGCATGCTCTGGGTGGCGCTGACATAAGGGGGCGGGGTAATTATGTCGTCGCCACCCAGAGCATGCTGGGACTGTGACGTCATAAGAGGCCAATATAAATCGTTGCACACCGCACACCATTACAGCGGGAGGGAGCGTTGATTTAACACCGAAGGAGAGGGAAGAAGGCGACGCAGAAGACCGGGCCCCCGCTGGTAAAAGAGCTGGAAGAAGACAGCGGTGGTGCCCGGCAGAAGGGAGAAAGAACCGGAGAAGTCGGAAGACCCCCCGAAGTTGGAAGAAGACACCCCCGAAGTCGGAAGAAGGGAGAAGACAGAGCCCCCGCTGGTAAAAGCTGGAAGAAGACAGCGGTGGTGCTTGGCAGAAGGGAGAAGTCGGAAGACCCCAGAAGTCGGAAGACGACCCCCGGAGCTGCCTAATAAACTACTTTAAAAATCTGTGTAGTGTTTTTTTATTGTCATTTTTCTTTCACCAGGTGAATGGTTAGGGGTACGATGTATCCTCATACATCACCCGCAGACCCCGACAACCAACTGCCAGGGTTGATGGGAAGAGGCCCTTGTCAACATGGGGACAAGGTGCTTTGGGGTGGGGGGCCGCAGGGCGCCCCCGCCCCAAAGCACCCACCCCTTCATGTTAAGGGCATGCTGCCTGGTACGGTTTAGGAGGGAGGGGCGCTTGCTCAACCCCACCCCCTTTCCTGACCGGCCGGGTCTGCGTGCTCAGATAAGGGTCTGGTATGGATTTGGGGGGGACCCCCCACGCCGTTTTTTCAGCATAGGGGGTTCCCCTTGAAATCCATACCAGATCTAAGGGCCTGGTATGCTCTTGGAGGGGGAACCAATGCCGTTTTTTTATTTAAAATTTGGAGTTGAGTTCCCCTGTGGGAGGGAGGGGTTTACATTAGAACAGGTTCACACTGGGGCGACTTCCTGTAAAGTTGCCTCACTGTGAACGGGGATCCGACTTGGAGGCGACTTCCATTGAAATCAATGGGTACAATTCGCCTACAAGTCGGACTGAAGTAGTACAGGAACCCTTTTTCAAGTCGGAGCGACTGCAGTAGTGTGCATTAGGACGCCTCCATTCACTTACATTCATTTCTTCATGCAGCGCGACTTGAGGCGACTTGAAGTCGGATCCCAGGTCGCCCCTGTGTGAACTGGCTCTACAACTTTGGGGACAACCCGGGGCGACTTGCATGAACTTCAATACAGAAGTCATTTTGCAAGATGCCTCTCAAGTCGTCTTGAGATCGCCTTGCCGAGTCGTCCCCAAAGTCGTGCCGCTTGTGTGAGCTGGCTCTAAGGGACTTCACTGGTGAGCTCCTAGGCCTTGCCATGGCTCCCAACTGTCCTCCATTTAAAACCAAATCCCACCTCAGATGTTACAGCAAAATGTTTACATTTCTATGTAAATGCCCAACCCAAGGCCCTCTGGAACATGTGTGGCCTGGCCCTCAAGGCCCTTGCAAATAGTAGTTTGTATTTATTTTAGCTAGATTATGGCTTTAACCAGTGAAGGAATTTTTTCTTAAACCTCAGCTGTAGAATCTAACTGGTCTGGTTTATGTTTTTAGTCTTATATTATTTTTTGGGGTTGTCCATCCCTTTCATTTTTGTAATTTTTTTCCCCCTCTGATCTTTTTTACTGGATCACACTGACACAAATATCAATTGTGGCAAAAGCACTTAAAGCGGGGGTTCACCCTATAAACCCCCAAAAAAATTTTTTTCTTCTACCATAAAATCAGGCATTGTAGCGCGGAGCTACAGTATGCCTGTCCCGATTTTTTTATCCCCGTACTCACCGTGTACTCGTACATCGAAGATACCGACTCCCCTCGGGGAATGGGCGTGCCTATGGAGACGGAGGATGATTGACGGCCGGCTCTGGCGCGTCACGCTTCTCCGGAAATAGCCGAAATAGGCTTGGCTCTTCACGGCGCCTGCGCATAGCCTGTGCGCAGGCACCGTGAAGAGCCGAGACCTACTCCGGCTGTCTTCGGGGAGAGTGACGTGCCAGGGCCGGCCGTCAATCATCCTCCCTCTCCATAGGCACGCCCATTCCCCACGGGAGCCGAAATCTATAATGTACGAGTACACAGTGAGTACGGGGGTAAAAAAATCGGGACAGGCATACTGTAGCTCGCGCTACAATGCCTGTCTCGATGGTAAAATCGTGTCACTGAGGGTGAACCACCGCTTTAAGGAGTCTGTTGTGATGATGAATGTGGAAGACCCGCTTGTTAAAGGAGTTGTTACAGTAGTAACCTCGAACAGTCTCAGGTAACATGTCTCTAGTCTATGACTGTCTCCACATCCCCAGTCTCCAACAATTCATATAGCATTTTCAGTCTATAAATACCTTTTGTAACATGCCAGTAGAATCTGACTATATTCTGGTGCATGGATGAAGTCATACGACAGCTTTCTATAGAAAGACATTCAGTAAATATTGTTTGAGGCCCTTTAATGATGTCAGGGGCTGCTTCTGAGGCCCCCTTTTCAACATGGGGAACCCTTTAAATATCTTTCTAGTCTCAGGTAACCCCTGCTAATAATGACTATAGCTAAAACTCATGATACATTGGTGTGATGGTCAGTGGGACGAATGCTCCTTACATTTGTGGACATTGGGAAGAATATCCCCTTTACAGATAGCAAAAAAGATCAATGGTTTCAGTGGGAACTTATCTGAGAGGCAGAAACTGCTCATTGCTTAAGGAACCCCTGGCAACCTCTGGAGGAACTCTGGTTAAGAAACCCTGCTTTAGACTAACTGCTATTTCCGAAATGATGTTTTAGGGCTAATGCACATTGCAGCTCAAAAAGGAGCTCAAAGTGGTGGCTCCTACAGGCTTTTAAAGTGGTTGTAAACCCACGAAAAACGAAACAAAAAAAAAAAAACCTGCAAGACAAAGGCACAATGAGCTAGAATGCATATATGCTATATACTAGCTCATTATGAAATACTCATCTTAGATCGAAGCCCCGACAGCGGTCCTGGCACACTGCTCTGTCTGGCGACATGTCTCCCAGAGTTATTTCCAAGTATCGCGGGCTCCAGGGCCGTTATTGGCCGGATCCGCAATGACGTCACTCCCACACATGCCCGAGGGAGCCACCAGTAACAGCACATCAGCTGAACTAACGGCACGAACGAGCTGTTGCTTCAGTGCACATGTGCCGATGACGTTGGCACCTGCTGATATAGTGGATATCTCCTAAACCGTGCAGGTTTAGGAGATATCCACGGTAGCTACAGGTAAGCCTTATTATAGGCTTACCTGTAGTGAAAAGTGGTCTGTGAGGGTTTACAACCACTTTAAACTCTTGTGAGCTCTTATTTTTTCTGCCGAGAAACTCCACTTCATGTTAGCCAATGTGTCAATGCACACTAGGGCCTTTTCAGGCGTTTTCAGCCATGTGCTCCTACAGCCAATTCCCCCAAAAAAAGCTCAAAAACACGTGAAATTTTTTTGTTACAATTTTTTGTTTTTGTTTATACAGTGGTTAAGAAAATATTATCTAGGAGGGTTTGTATTTAAAAAAAAAAAAAGCTTATGCCCAAAAAAAGCTTGAAAGATCCCAATGAAAAAGTGAGAAAAGCACAAAAACTTTTGCTCCTGCATATTTCCTCATATGCTCAGTGATTGGTCCAAGCCTAAGGAAGTTCATTTTAAAGCACGTAAAACGTACATCTAAAGCCAAAGCTCAGTATCACAATGGGGATCCATTCCCTTCCCTCCTTTTTAGGGAAGCAAAGCAGGAAGTTAAAAGAGGTCTCTCCAAATCTCCAAAATAAGGGCTAATGCCCACAGACGTAACTAGGCATGTCTAGCGTAAAACACATTGTTTCCCCATGGCCAAGAAGCAGGCGAGGCATACAGCTGGCCATAGAAGTGAATGGCTGTATGACTCTGTACTAGAGAAAATGTTAATGCATTTATGCATCTATGTATGCCATACGGCATAGCTTTACAGAAGGCAGACATGTTGCGTTTGGTAAAACACGCAAGCACATGCGTGGGTAGTGATGCATAAAAGCATTGACATTTACATGCATACAGCCATTCACTTCTATGGCCGGTTGTACACCCACCTGTGGCTCCCCGGATATGTTATTTACGCTAGGTATATTTTATGCCCAATTACATCCATGTACCGTATTTATCGGCCTATATCGCGCACCATTTTCCCCTTAAAATAAGGGGAAAATCGTGGGTGCGCGATATACGCCGATAGCCGCTTCCCGCGCTCAGTTTGAAATCCTGCGCCGACATATACCGAATGCAGTACACTCGGGTACATTCGGCTAGGCTTGGCTTCGCTCGTGCTCACGCATAAACGTCACAGAGCGTGAGCGCGAGCTAAGCCGAGCCTTGCCGAATGTACCCGAGTGTACTGCACTCGGTATATGTCGGCGGAGGCTTTCGAACTGAGCGCGGGAAGTGGGGACTCGACGTGAGGCGCGCGCTGGAGAAGCCGGGAGGACACCATCGAGGCTGGAGACGGACGCCGGACCGGACGATGGACGCTGGGAAGACACCAAAACTGAAAGTAATAAAATCATATAACTTTTTTTTACAGGAATTTCGGGGGCAACTTTAGGGGTGCGCGGTATACGCAGGAGCGCGTTATACCGCGATAAATACGGTACTTGTAGCCCAAGGGGATAAAACCTTTTAGACTGATGTAACTGAAACATGTATCCTGACCACCCCTGCACCAATGACTTCCACCAAATTTTGGATTGGAATCACCCTTTGTCCCGGTGACAATTACCATGGTCAAATATAGTACAGGGTAAGTTTCAGCAACCACAAATAAAGACACAAAAGGGGTTTTAGCACGTATGCATTCTATCCAAGACTGACCAACCAACATTATTATGCATTTGGCTCAATAACTGATGAAATGGATTTAGGTCATTAAGTAAGCCCAATCAAAAATTAAGTACATATGCCATTATATATTCCTGTAATGTAGTACTGCTTAGTCACTTTTTGTTGAGACTTGCTATTAATGTAAATTTAGCTAGTGCTGCAAAGATATGGGAACAGTACATTCAAGTTACTGCAAGTTTAGAATCGGCAAATGTCTCCCGACATCCTGCCCGTGTGTATGGGGCTTTACCTGTATTGCAGCAATCACAAGCTATACACCAAGGCTGGGTTCACACTATCGTGAATTGGATGTGGATTTCTCAGCATCCAATTGGCATGTCAGGAGAGTGTTATCAGCCCTCTATGAAGCCGGTCCACACATCTCTGGAGTCCTTTGTGTCCCAAAATTCGGACTGACATCCGACCTGAACCGGTGAACGGGGACGCACTGAACCTTTGCTGTGACCCACTCCGTGCGGCATTGTGAACCCAGCCTTAGTAAACAATGATGTAACAATGGTCATCACATGTGTGTGTTACACTGTGTCAACAGACTAATTATCATTTAAGAAAATCCACATTTCCAATGAGTTATGTCAGTCGTAATATTCATCATAGCCAAAACCTGCTTTACAGGAAGCACTTATGTTACAGCCATCCCTATTCAGTAATGAGTTCTTATAGTATAACTACAGGCAAAACCTTTTTTTTTTTTTCATTTTTGCATAAAGTAAACCCTTGTTCACATTAACTGCGGCTTTGAAATAGTGCAACTTCATCCGAAATTTCAAAATCTCCAAGTCCGTGCAACTTCGGGTGCGACTTGGAAGACATCTGTGTGGTTTCATACACAAATGTCTATGCAAGTTGCACCCGAAAATCGCCAAAAGTAGCGCAGGAACTACTTTTTCAAATTGATGCGGCTTTGCAAAGTCAGCGTTGCACCGATTGGAACAGTGCAATTGTCGGCTATAGGGTGCGACTGGTCGTGCAATTTGACTTGGCGAATCTTATGACAAGTCGCTCTAATGTGAATGAGGACTAAGGGAGGGTTATAACCCCTGTTAATTTTTTTTGTTGCCCCGCCATATGTGCCCCATTGCAAAGATTTCCCTTCACTTCCTGTCCCATAACCAAAAAGGAAATGAGGGGGAATCCCTGCAAATTAAAGAAATTCCTTGGGGACCCCCAGGTCACCAGAACTCTTGCCTCCAGTGGAAGATTTCCCCTCTATTACTTTTCTGGGGGACAACCCAAAATTTGGGATTTTCCTTTACTTTCACTATGAATAATAATAAACAGGACAAATAGAGAGGGTGGATCTGCTTAAAGCGGAGGTCCGCCTGAAAAAAAAAAGATATTAAAAGCCAGCAGCTACAAATACTGCAGCTGCTGACTTTTAATAAATGGACACTTACCTGTCCAGGGCGCCCGCGATGTAGGCAGCCGAAGCCGATCAATCGCTCGGCTCTCGTCTGCCCCCACCGCCATCCTCGGTGAGGGAAACGGGAAGTGAAGCAATTCCCTACTGCGCATGCGCGAGTCGCTCTGCGCGTCCTCCCTGGTCCCAGCGGTCTTCCCAGAAGACAGGGGCGTGACTCCCGCAGGAGTCTATGCCCGAAAGTGGGTGCAAGTACCTAGCTGCACCCCTGAAAGGTGACAAATGTGACACCGGAGGGTGAGGGGGGGCCGGGGTATCACTTTTTGTGTGGACCTCCGCTTTAAGGCTTCATGTACACGGAACATTTTTACAACCTCTCCTGAATGCTTTAACTTGCCGCATTCGCGTTTAGAAACGTTGTTTTTTTTTAATGGGCAAAAATGAAAAACGGCTTTAACGAAACATGGCTAACTGCGAGTTACCGCGTTTACAAGCAGTTACAGGCGATTGGCGTTTCAAATGCCTCAGAGCATCGGTTCTGAACGCATTTTTTTGCTTTCCAAAAAATGCTTCTAAACTCATAAAATGACCCCGTGTACATGTACCGATAAGAGAACAGAGGAAAGTTCAGGGGCTGAAAAAAGCACCCAACTGCTTCTAAACGTTTGTTTACCAGCAGCAGTGTACATGAGGCCTAACAGGGACACAGACAGCAATATTAAGGCTACTTTCACACTGAGGCGTCGGTGGTAAAGCGCCAATATTTTTAGCGTCACCTTACCGTCGTTTTTGCAGCGCTATTCGGCCGATAGCGGGGTGCTTTTAGCCCTTGAAAAGGGGTTAAAACCGCCGCTGCAGCAGTGTTTTGCCGGCACTGCCCATCCGGCCAGCGCACCGCTCCAGTGTTAAAGCCCTCGGGTGAATGGAGCAGCTCTTTCAGGGCGCTTTGCAGGCGCTATTTTTAGCACTATAGCGCCTCAGTGTGAAAGTACTCTAACTGACCAATGTTCTTATCTATCTCTCTCTCTCCTCTCTATCCAAAGCTTAAAAAAAGTTTTGCCTTTAGTTATACTTTAATTCTCAGGTGCCAATTTGTAAGTAACTCACAGCCATTAGAAATTTATCATGAACTTCTAATTGGTTCTGCACTTATGAATAAGTGGACTAAAAGTGGCATTATCCTTTAATGACAGGCAACTAGCATTTTCCTAAGGCCGTCAGTAAAGGCAGCCCGCATATTTCTCACATTACAGATAGCCTTTTGCCCTGGTTCACACCAGCGCGGCTTTGAAATCGTGCTACTTCAGCGCAATTTTAAAGCTACAGCTCAGTGCAATTTTGACCTCCGACTTTGTTGCGGCTTGCCCTGTTATTTAACAAAAGTCAATGCAAGATCGCATTAAAATCGCGCAGGAGCCTTTTTCAAAGTCGCCACAATTTGAACAGTTCCATTGCCAGCAATGGGGTGCACAACTTGTCATGCGATTTTGAACTGACAAATTGCACTGGTGTAAAAAAGGACTCACATAAAGCAGTTCATTTATTAGACATGTAACAATTTCATCTTTGTATGTGTACTAATATTTCAGAGGAACACGTGCACGCTGGGTGCTGTCATGTTGAATACTCTTCATTGTTCAGGTATAGAACAGTGACAAAAGGTTTCAGCTCCATGCGACTTCTATGTAAATTGCAATATAGTCAAAGGTTTAAATAAACATGCCAAAGCTCCTGATCTTCCAGTACTGATTGCACACAATGGCAGCACGACTTCAAAGAAATAGAAGCTGTTTCTGTAGCGTCTCAGCCTGCTCTACATCGCTGTGATCTTGCTTCACATGTCGCACATTAGCTTTTAATGATCCAATGTTTGCAAAGACCCGGCGCATTGACTGTCGCTGCTCTGGCACCATCTGTCTTAACTTGGCTACATTAGCGGAGGTTTGACACTTAACAGCTCAATAACTAAAATGACAAGTATAATAGCAAGACAAACAAACCCGTTTAAATTGTGGCCACCAACCAAGCGCCTGGAAATTGATAAATATTACATATTTCTATCACAATTACACTGTATTCTAGGATTTGCTCCCAGTAGAAGTCATTATATTTGTAGGAAAATGCCGTTCATGCTATAAATCAATACTAATATAATATTACTGCTGTGAGATAATGGACGCACGTTTTCGCAGGTTCAGGCACCCCTGGCAGGTCAATTGCTCCTGCTGTAACAAAAGCATTGATTGGCTGTTCTTTTTTTGCACAATGATCATGCCATGGCTCTGCCCCAATCAGCCTGCCAAAAAGAGGTAAGTATCACAGAAGGCCTTCTATTTGTTTTTATTAAAAGCAGCCAAAAAGTTCTGGGCAGGGTTGGACTGGCCATTGGGACTACGGGGAGTTTCCTGGTGGGCCGATGGCTCAGTGGGCCAGCTTCAGTGACAGCGGAATGCCGCGTCCCTCCGCTCCTCTGTCTCTCCCTCCCCGCAGCGCTCACCTGGGGGGAACAGAGAAGCAGGGGGAAGACCAGAGGAGCAGGAGGGGGCGACAGAGGAGCATGGGGGGAGGGGACAGACAGCCGACTCCACAGCTATGGCCTGGGAGTTTCTCACTTCTGCCTAATCTTGTCCCATAAGGGGGGGGGCACCGAACTGATTCTTTGCCCCGGGTGAAATAATGTCTAGCTTCCCCACTGGTACTGCCTATAAGGAGTACCAGTACCAGCCGTTCTACTCTAATAAAGTAGAACGGCTAGTGAAGGGGGAGAGGGGGCTTGGGTGGCCGGGGGGGGGGGGGGGGGTGCGGGAGTTGTCCGGCCGCCATGGGAGAGATCTGTCAAAGTGGGCCAGTCTGGATGAAGTCCAGGGCCAAATTTCTGTCCCAGTCCAGCCCTGGTTCTGGGTGTAGCTCAAAATTAGTTTAAAAAGGTACTATAGTCTGCTCACATAATTTGTAATAAAAACATCTTTGCCATTCGGAAGCTTCCCGCCAATCACTGCATATTTTATATATACTGTGATTTTGTACTTGCTATGCTGCAGAAATCTCCCTCCACTGAGTCTGGCTGCATCCATTTTAACTGTGGGCAGCTGAAGCCTGTTCACTTCCTGGGTTTAAACAGAAACATCCAGCTCTGCAGCTCTCATTGGCCCTCTTATGAGAGAGCGTGCTGTGCATGATGTCATAAGCCTAGGCTTTTTACCAGACAAAAAACAGGAAATGGGCTGTATAAAGGTATTTACAGGCAGAAAAAAAATGTTTTACTATCCAAAGTTAAGACAACAAGGGCAGAAGGTTTAATAAATACATTTTTTTTACTGAAGTTCAGCACTGAAAAATGAAAAATGGCCTGGTAACACAAGAGTATATACAGTATAGTATTCAAGTGCTAAACATTGTCCTTTAAGCCCATTAAATTTTAACAGATGGTAAGGTAGGCCATAGACCAGGGGTCCTCAAACTATGGCCCTCCAGTTGTTCAGGAACTACAATTCCCATCATGCCTAGTCAGGTCTGTGAATGTCAGAGCTTTACAATGCCTCATGGGATGTATAGATCTGCAACAGCTGGAGGGCCATAGTTTGAAGATCCCTGCCATAGACAGTGCAAATTTCTTCCCTGAAAAACATGGGTTGCAGGAAAGAAATTTGCACGATTCCCTCATCAACACAGACAGTGCCGACAGTGGAATCTGTCCTGCCGATGGTAGATTGAAGCAGCCAATGCAAGTGAATCCGGCAGGCTGGTTGTACCCAAGTTGATCGATCAACTTGGTACATTCAGCCTGCCCAAACACAGTTCGAATCTCGGCAAGTTTCTGCTGAACTGTCTATGGCCGGTGTTCCGTCAGATATGGCGACCCGCCAGAATTGGTAATGAAAGTGACGTTTTGTCGCCGCCATCTTGCTACACCCCACACTCCTCCATAGTAATGATACACCGAGAAGGGGGCAAGCGAGCATATTGTTACACCCACCGGAGTTTTGCATTCCACGGTTATTTTTAACAGAAAATTGAGCTTATATGCTTAAAGCGGGGTTCCAACCACAATTAGCATTTTTTAAATGTATGTCCTATCATCATGCGTTTTTATAATATAAATCCGGTCACTTACTATTTTACAATCCGCCGCAGCTCCGCATTGTTATTCAAAAAAGATAGTTTATAAAACTATGTCCACACTGTTGTTATTTTGCTTGTGGGCATTGTGAAGCCCACAAGCACGTACTTCCTGGAAGTCTTGGATGGGGAGTTATAATGGGGGAGTTATAATGGGGGAGCACACTGCATCCTGGGAAATGACACACATTTCCCAGGAGCATTAGGGTGCTGAGGAGCCGAGGGAGATGATGTCAGAATCGTAGTAAAACATTTATTTTTATTTTTTAGGTCTAATGAGTACAATAATGAAAAATAATTTTTGGGATGGAAACTCCACTTTAAACGGGTGTTCCAGCTTTTTTAATGTTTATCAAAAAGTGTAGCTGCTGGTTTTTAATAAACATGCACTCACCTGCTCCACGGTGCAGCGACGCGCCGGCCAGAGCTCCGCTCCCTCTCCTCCCTCCTCTCCGGGTGGTGTCTTCACTCTTAGTGTGGGCACTCCACGGCCGGGCACTCACTGCGCATGCGCG
The DNA here is from genome assembly GCF_905171775.1 of Rana temporaria. Lineage (NCBI taxonomy): Eukaryota > Metazoa > Chordata > Amphibia > Anura > Ranidae > Rana > Rana temporaria. The sequence continues at coordinate 267,394,922 of NC_053493.1, read as the reverse complement.
AGCTGCGCACTGTAATTGGTCAGGCGATCGCCTGGGACCGGTCACGTGTCCCAGGTGATCGCCTACAGGGAGGGGCCACTGTAGGCGATATGACAGATCGCCTAGGTGAAAAACCATGAGGGTTTACAACCCTGAAGTATGAGTAAACACTAAGTTAGTGTGAAACGTGTCAGCTGTCCTGGATTTCGTTGCTGTGACTTGTAGTGCCCGTTTCCATTTTTTACAATAAAACTAGGTTGGATTGGACTGCGGCTGTCCTAATTATCTTTTGTTTCTACTTTCTAACCCAGAAGTATAGCCATTGCAAAAAAAAAAAAAAAAAAACACCTACTCACCTAGGTGGATGCATCATCGATCTCATGCTGCATCTGACCACTGCTGGCTCTGCAGTGAGAACAGAGATCATACACCGTTGATCACTCAGTTCTTCCCCTCTGCTCTGAGCAGAGAGCCGGGACTGTCAGTTTCCAGATCCCTGCTCTTTCCCCTCCAGCGCTCACTGAAACACTGGACTGTGGAGGGGGCAGGAGGGGCTGGCCCAGGCTCTCCGCAGATTGCGCAAATGTTGAGCCAGGTGCCTGTCCGTGCTTCTGGGTGGATCCTAATCATATGGTTGTGATCTTTTCAGAGCCTGAACCAGCAGTCAGACGTCAGTGAGCTTTAGCCCAAGTTTTCTGAAAACGGGTGACAGAATTGCAGAACGAACTGCACTGCTGTGAGCCAAAGGGGAAATGCAGCCAAAAAAGCTTTGGCTGCACTTCCCCTTTAACCCCTTGCCACCTAATCTGCCAACCCTTTAAGTGGTTATGTACATCAGAGGCTGGTAGGTGGCCTCCCGGTTATGTGATCACTGTCACTGGCTGTCACGGGTTGTTCCATCCTGAACGTAAACAGAGAACGGAAAGCTGTGGGTGACATCTCGGTCACAGTGCTGGGGACATTCAGTGAGCGTGCCTGCAGAACAGAACAAATGTACCAACTGTGCTGCCACTATGTGTACAGCCAATGGCAACAAATTAGAGACTCGGTTACTGCACTAAATATTTGTAAAAGAGTTCCCTGTAAAAGACGATGTAGCATCATATTCTCGCGTGCAAACTGCGTCATCGGTCTCTTGGCACCCAACACTCGTAAGTGTCAAATGCCTGTGTCCTCCGATTTCTTCCACTGACTCCAGGACAAAGCAGTCATTGCAAGGTGACTGCATATCTTCCTCTCCCAAGAACTGGGGGAACCCCAAACCTAGGCATAAATATAAGCAAATGGTAAATGTGTCAAGGTCTACATACCTCTACTTCCAAACCAGGCCTTTTCTGACACAGTTTAGTAATCAGTATTTTTTGGTAGAAAATTACTAAGAACCCCCAAACATTGTATATATATTTTTTAAAGCAGAAGCCCTAGGGAATAAAACAGGTGGGTTGCGCTGTGGTTTTTCAAATGCAATTTTCTGGTTAAAAAAAAAATATATATATATATATATTTTAAATTTTACATCATGCGTTTGGTTTTTTTGGCATTAAAAATCAAAAAAAATATTTACCCCCCTAAAAAATAATTTTTTTTAAACTATAAGAGATGATGTTACGCCAAATAGATACCAAAAATGTGTCAATTTAAAATTGCACACGCCTGTCCGATGACAATAAACAACGTCAATTTTACTATACATAGGTGAGGCTTTAAAAGCCTTTACAGGTTACCACTTTAGGTTTACAGAGGAGGTCTAGTGCTAAAATGACTATTATCTGATATTCATGGTAATGCCTCACGTGTGGGACAATCGCCGTTTGCGTGTGTGTGGGACAGACGCACGCTTTCGCCTTTTGCACGTGAGCAAAGGGTGGGCAAGGACACTTTAAATTGTTTATTTTTATTTTTTTATAATTAATTTTTTACACCGTTGCTTTAATTATTTTTTTTTAGCACTTTTATTGCTGTCACAAGGAATGCAAACATCCCTTGTAAAAGCAGTGACAGGTACTCTTTATGGAAAGATCTGAGGTTTATAAGACCCCAAATCCCTCCCCTGCCCTTAAAAGCATTCAAAACAACAAGATCGTCATTTTATAATGCTTCTGATTTTTTTTTTTTTTTAAATGCCACTGATAAACCAGAAGCGATTTCAGGTCATTGCTTCAGGGTTACCATAGCCAAAAGCCGATCAAAGCCGATCTGGGCTTTGCTTGGCTCTCCGATCAGCCGGCAGAAGTGTCAGAGCCCGAGAAAGCGGCGGAAAACGGCAGGAGGGAGGGGGACGGTATGTCCTCTCCTGCTGCTTGTAAAAGCAATCCAGCGACTAGTTAGCCGCAAGGATTGCTTTAACAAGCGAGCAGGCCACTAGCTGTAAAAAGCGGTAATGTGATGATGCCTGAAATGTAACCGAGCATCTAAGCTGATTTGGAGAAACTAGGGAGAAGAATTTAAAGCAAAAAAACAAAAACAAACATGCAAGTGACTTATATTGCCTGTCAAATATAATATCTTGAATATATAGGTAGGTACTCTTTAAGCAGCAATAGTCAATTACATCACAGACTTCAGAAGAGCACACACTTCCTCTACGGTAGCTAAACTGAAAGAAAAAAAAAAAAAGTTGTTCTTGGACTGTAAATTGTTTTTCCTGATGATAGATCTGCTGCAGCAGCACTTTTACCCACCGCTTAAGAAACCTCTGCTGTTAAAATGCATTTGGAAAACATTCAGATGCTCATTAATCTATTTACTTCGCCATCAGTAAAGCTGCTGCCTCATACAACATGATAAGCTGTCAGATTTCTGTGTTAAAAAACATGATGCAAAATGGAAATCTGGCATTTCCTCAAACTATTGTCTAATTTGATAAATCATGTAGTCCAGGAAAACTGTCCAGCAAAATCAGACTGGGGGGGGGGGGGGGGGGGGCAGTGGATGGTGGATGTAGTATATGAAGGGGAACAGTTTTCTTTAGAGTCAAAGAGTTACGAGGGGCGAGAACCTCGGCCAGGTTTTTATTGCCACTAGGAAGATTGGGGCAGCACAGTCAGTGGTTGGCATCTCTGCCTGGCAGCAATATGGCCCTTGGTTCAAATGCCATCCATGGCACTACCTGCCTGGAGTTTGTATGTTGCAGGTTTCCTCTGGGTACTCTGGTTTCCTGCCAAACTATAAAAACATGCTATGACCAAGCCAGGGTTTGACAAATTTGCTTGGAATCTAGGAGCCAGCTAAAAAAGTTATAAACCAAAAAACGCACCCCGTCCCGCCAAGCTCACGCGCAGAAGCGAACGCATACGTGAATAGTGCCTGCATATGTAAAAACGGTATTCAAACCACACATGTGAGGTATCGCCGCGATTAGTAGAGCGAGAGCAATAATTCCAGCCCTAGACCTCCTCTGTAACTCAAAACATGCAACCTGTAGATTTTTTTAAATGTCGCCTATGGAGATTTTAAAGGGTAAAAGTTTGTCGCCATTCCACGAGCGAAAGCAATTTTGAAGTGTGACATGTTGGGTATCAATTTACTCAACGTAACAATCTTTCACAATATAAAAAAAATTATTGCAACGACCGCCATTTTATTCTCTAGGGTGTTAGAATAAAAAATATATATAATGTTTGGGGGTTCTAATTAGAGGGAAGAAGATGGCAGTGAAAAAACACATTAGAACTGCTGTTTTTTGCTACTTGTAATGTAGGGCTTCTTTCACACTATGGATTGTATGTCCGTTTTATAATATCCGTATTACACCTATTAACGGACGTTTCCTCTTCTTGGTCTTCCCCAGTGATGTAGCAGAGGTACGTCAGAGGGGGCAGGGTCACGTGACGGGTGGCTCTGCCTCCTCTATATAAGAAATGTCACAGCTTCAGCCGCTCATTCGCTGGGCTGTGCCCAGCGGTGAGAGGAGGTCCGGGATGCTGCTGCGCCGGATGGATGGATCTTCACATCGTCGGAGCGGAGATCACCCGACGCTGGATCTTCTCATCGCGGGAGATCACCCGCACCCGTCGCTGGATCAGGACAACGCAGGAAGCCGGGAACGAGTGGATTTTTCAGCGCTGGAGTTTTTTTTTTTTTTTTTTTTTTAATAAAAGGACTTTATTCTTTTGTGTCAGTGTGTTTTTTTTACAATACTTTTTACTTCCTTCGTGAAATGGTAGAGGTACAGTGTACCCCATTACCATTTCACACAGGGGGGGGGTCAGGATCTGGGGGTCCCCTTTGTTAAAGGGGTCTTCCAGATTCTGATAAACCTCCCGCCCGCAGACCCCCACAACCACCGGGCAAGGGTTGTGGGGATGAGACCCTTGTCCCCATCAACATGGGGACATCCTCCCCATGTTGAGGGCATGTGGCCTGGTGCGGTTCAGGAGAGAGGGGGGGGCCGCACTCTGTCCCCCCCTCTTTTCTGCGGCCGGCCAGGTCAACGTGCTCGGATAATGGGTCTGGTTATGGATATTTAGGGGGAACCGCACTTCATTTTTGTTTTAAATTGACGGCGGGGTTCCCCTGAATATCCATACCAGACCTGAAGGGTCTGGTTATGGATATTTACCGGGAACCGCACGTAATTTTTGTTTTAAATTGACGGCGGGGTTCCCCTGAATATTCATACCAGACCTGAAGGGTCTGGTTATGGATATTTACCGGGAACCGCACGTCATTTTTGTTTTAAATTGACAGCGGGGTTCCCCTGAATATCCATGCTCAGTAAAATTAACGTCCGTTAACATAACGGACATTTACGGAGACATTTACTAACGTCCATGTGCCATAGACAATGTTAAAATATAACGGACGTTAATATATCCGTTACTTGCAACGGACAAAAAATTGACAAAAAATAGTGCAAGACCCGTCACATATTCCGTTATAACTAACGTCCGTATGTTATAACGGACTATTACGGATCTTTACGGAACATAAAAAAATCCCATAGACTTTAATGATATTTTATAAAGGACGTATAACTTCCGTTTTTTAACATTATCTGACGGATTTTAAAACGGATTATTAAAACGGATTTATTTTGTAGTGTGAAAAGGGCCTAACCTGTAATGCCAATGGCCACCACACGATGGTCACTCCTAGATTCCTTCTGCAAGGCTCAGCTTCCTTCTGTGAAGGCCGCAAAGCCGCGGCCTCAATTACCGGCCAGCGCGCACCGGTCGGTAATTGAGGCCGCGGCTTTGCGGCCTTCTGCACACCTCGGCTTCCTTCTGTGAAGGCCACAAAGCTGTGGCCTCAATTACCAGCGGGCGCGGCCCCGCCTCGATCGCGCCCCGCGCCGGCCGGTAATTGAGGCCACGGCTTTGCGGCCTTCTGCAGCCCTAAGCTTCCCCAGGCGCTAGGGCACAATTTGTCGCAATTGTGACCTGGCGCCCGGCTTTTGTCGAGGCCTGGACTAAGCACTAGCCAATAGTGCGAAACACGTCAGCTGTTTATCCCTTTTATCTTGCTGTGATTTGTAGTGCGGTTTCATCCTTTTTTTACAATAAAGACAACCAACAAGGTTTTTTGGAGTGCGGCTGTCCATACAATTTTCTGTTTAATAAAAACATGCTGGTAGGTCAATTCGCCCTGGTATTTGTATGTATAAATGTGAGTTAAGGACCTTATATTGTATTATATACAGTATATGTAAAGCGTTGCATAATTTGTCAGCATAATATAAATACATAAATTTGCCATCTTGTCCAATGTTACTGTGGATGAAAGTGAAGGTAAATCGAATACTTTAAGTTGCTACCAGTATATGATATCTTTTAATGGGGACACTAGTTTACCTGACAGTTGTCTAAGGCTCGGTTCACACTAGATGTGGCGCAAAATTCACTGCAAATTTGCACGTATCTAAATCATAAACCTGTTCATGTGAACTGATTGAGGAGTGACGCCCCACAATCAGTTTGCAAAACGCAGAGCACACCCATGCGATTCGATTCTGTTGCAGACCAAAGAAAGGGTCCTGAACGAGTTTGGTCCAAATGTGATGGGAAATCAAAATTTGCATCGCACAGACATGGCAAGAGAGGGTTATCTTTTTTTTTTTTTGGGACAGACATCCCCTCACTTCCTATTGAGTCTACAGTGCAAGAGGTGAAGAGAAATTTCTCTGAGACACATAAAAAATGGAAAGTGGTTTTAATTATCCCCTACTCTATCCAAACAGAAAAAGTTTTGGCTTTAGATATACTTTTAATACTTTTTCCTTACAATAAACACCTTAAAGGGTTCAGTCTACAAGCACATCCAGTAGTTATTAGCCCAGAAATGGAGAATATTCCCACAGACTAAGAAGCAAGGATCAGCCATCATAAATGCTCTGAGTGAGGCAGCAGACTGAACATATACAGTCACAGGAAATACATGAACATAGACTTTACATGACGATCGGCCAAGGTCTCTGCCAGTCTTAAGGCAGGGGTTGACAAATTTGCTTGGAATCTAGGAGCCAGCTAAAAAAGTTAGGAGCCAGAAAACGCACCCCGTCCCGACGAGCTTGCGCGCAGAAGCGAACACATACGTGAGCAGCGCCCGCATATGTAAACAGTGTTCAAACCACACATGTGAGGTATCGCCGCGATTGGTAGAGCGAGAGAAATAATTCTAGCCCTAGACCTCCTCTGTAACTCAAAACATGCAACCTGTAGATTTTTTTTAAACGTTGCCTATGGAGATTTTAAAGGGTAAAAGTTTGTCGGCATACCACACAATTTTGAAGCGTGACATGTTGGGTATGAATTTACTCGGCGTAACGTTATCTTTCAGAATATTAAAAAAAATGGGGATAACTTTACTGTTGTCTTAATTAATTAAAAAAAGTGTAATTTTTTCCCCAAAAAAGTGCGCTTGTAAGACCGCTGCGCAAATACGGCGTGACAGAAAGTATTGCAACGATCACAATTTTATTCTCTAGGTTGTTAGGATAAAAAATATATATAATGTTTGGGGGTTCCAATTAGAGGGAAGAAGATGGCAGTGAAAATAGTGAAAAATGACATTAGAATTGCTGTTAAACTTGTAATGCTTAACTTGTAATACCAACTGCTCACCACCAGATGGCGCCAGCTCACAAAAAAAAAAAAGAAAAAAAAAATTCTTGCCCACCTTCCAAGCCAAGTCGCCAGGACACTATTTCTAGTCGCCATGGATTTGTCGATCCCTGTCTTAAGGTACCCGCAGACATCACAACCATCACACAATTCTGCCAATACCATAGATCATGGATAACCAATGTCCACAGATAACATAGTAGCCAACTCTGACATTTCCCTGACACGCACATCTTTAAAATGGTTGTAAAGGTAGGTTTTTTATCTTCATACATTTTATGCATGAAGATAAAAAACCTTCAGTGTGCAGCAGCCCCCCCTCATGCTTATCTGAGCCCCATCTCGATCCAGCAATGTTGTATAAGAGGCTCGGCTGTCCAGGACTCCTCCTCCCGATTGACCAAGACAGCAACGGGTGTGCCATTGGCCGCTGCTGTCAAAGCGATTGAGCCAATCAGGAGAGAGAGGGGGCTGAATGGACACACAGACACACACAGAAGCAGCTCGGCTTGGGTGCCCCCATGGCAAGCCGGTTGCTGTGGGGGCACTCGACATGGGGCAAGGAGCGCCGGCAAGGGACACGCGAGGAGGAGCTGGGCTGCTCTGTGCAAAACAGGCATTACACTGAGCAGGTAAATATAACATGCAAAAAAAAATAAAAAAAATGAAGCCTTTAGTATTACTTTAAGGTGCAACTGAAATTATAAAACGTAAACCAGTAAAGGCTTCCCAATGGAAGTAAACCCTCCTATCGTTTTCAGCTAAGGAAGCTGCCACCTTGGTCTCTGTTTAATCTTCAACTGCTAGGATGCTGCACGTCAGTCATGACACCAGCCATTGGATGGATTGACAGTGTTGCGCTGGGTACAGATATTAAAACCGATTCCCGCAGCCAGTGGGAGGGAGAGAAGGGGAGCCGACTGAGCTGAAGGGAGAATCGGAGCAGAGGAACCAATGGAGCCCAGTGCTAGAACTCATTCTGGCACTGTGCTCTGGGATTTAGCCTGGATCTGCGTGACACAAAATTTCCATGAAAACTCAGAAAGGCTGGGAGGTAAAGTTCTCTCAGTCTCAGTACTGCACCTGCAATTGCTAGATGCACATACGTCTTTAGGTTCATTTTTCAAGGATTCAATTTATCGCTTGCCAGCCCATAGAAGTCCATACAGTTGACTAGTACAGGCACAATGTTGTAATCTCAACGCAAAGAACCAATGTAACCAAAGCCGGAGAGCGGCTCTTCCAGGTAGAAGGGTAGGCCTGATAGGAAATATTCTTTTCTAACAACCCTAGGTGTCAGGGAGGGCATGGGAGGCATCATAACAACCCTGTGACCTAAGAAAAATGGTCAGGATTAAAGTGCAGGCAATACATGTAGTGTAAATGGGTAGGGTGCAGCTCTGTTGGGAGAGAAGATGGCCAGAAGGTTAGGAACCTGAAATACCAAGATAATAAAGGACGGTATCCTAACTGGTATATATGGAACTTAAAGTGGTGTTCCGGCCTTGAAAAATAAATTAAAAGCCAGCAACTACACATACTGCAGCTGCTGGCTTTTAATAAATGGACACTTACCTGTCCTGGAGTCAAGCGATGTCGGCACCCGCAGCTGATGTTTACATCAGCGTTGGGTGCTCCGCCACCATTGCGGGTAGGGGAACCCGGCAGTGTAGCCTTTTGGCTTCACACCGGGAACCCTACTGTGCATGCGCGAGGCCCCGCTCCTCTCTCCTATTGGCCCGGCGGCCAGGGGAGAAGGAGGTAGCCCCGAAGTGATGTCACAGCTCTGCGGCAGGGACTCCCGCAAGTGGAAAAGGATACCTGTCATAGACAGGTACCCTGTCCCCCCTCCCCCCAAAAGGTGCCAATTGTGGCACCGGAGGGGGGGGGGATAAGAGGAGCGGACGTTCCACTTTTGGGTGGAACTTCGTTTTATATAAGTTTATTGGTGATTTTTTGATCTGACCACTGGAGGGAAGCCCTCCATTCAAGTAGAAATCCTTTATCCCCCCCCCCCCACACGGGTGGGGCAGGACTCCGCTTAGAACACAGCATTGCTGGAAGGTACAACTTTTACTATTAATAGTTAAAAATGGCCGACAAGTCCACTGCGATGTGGGTTCTAGTTTCACATAGACGACTGCGTGTGCACATTTTCACTAGAAACATCAAATGAATTCTCTACCTGTAGAACATAGGTTTGTCCGGTTTTGTAGAAAAAAGGTATTAGTATTTGGTGTACACTCGGTGGCCTTGAAGCACCTTCAGTATAAGCAAACAAATGAACAGTGCCATTATTGAATTACAATAGTAACGAGGTAAATATTGGAGCACACGATAAGAACAAGATAACTCCATCTCTATAACCTTAGTAAGGGCGCCAACTGATTATATATGTCAGGCTACAATAATCCAATTATTAAAAATTAATAAACTAACAAGTGTGCATTATAAATTCCCTGCTTGAAATGTTCAAGGTAAATTACACGCTGTAATGGTACAGCAAGCAGAACGTTCGATTTTTTTGCGTCAATTACTATATTTATTAACGTGGACATGCTTTACTGATAACCGACATCGTAATGATGAAAATTATGCTCACATGGTTATCTCGGTACGGTAGTTTAGCTCTCACAATAGTATGTTTCCTTATGGGATGTGTATGCTTCAATAACATTTACAGCAAACTACTTAGTATTAGTGCTTTTACATTGTCTGCAAACAATTTAATGCTCTCTGGAACGGTCAACTACGGTAATTATGTTTGGTCAGGTGTCGCAGAGAAACGGTACTTGCTATTGTAATGGGCGCCATTTTTAAAAGAACAAGCTGTGCATTGACATGCATTCAATTAAATGTGTTGCCTAATGCACCGGAAAAAGTGCATGTACTTTTTTTTTTTTTTACGCACAGTAGAGTATTACTGTGCGCCGATGCGCTGCAGCACACATCTCCTGCAGCACCACAGTATGAACCCAGCATAAAGAAACAGAAAAAGTAGCTCCCTTATAGACACATCTGCCTTAAAGCGGTTCTAAAGGCTGAAGGTTTTTGTACCTTAATGCATTCTCTGCATTAAGGTAAAAAACCTTCAGCTCCCCCCAGCCCCCCCTTATATTTACCTGAGCCTATCCAGGGATGTGCACGAGATCAGCAGCTCTCTCTCCCCTCCTCATAGGCTCAGAGACAGCAGCAGGAGCCATTGGCTAAGACGTGCTGTGTTTGTGTGTAGCAAACGTCTTGCTATTGAGAGCACTTGGCAGTGGGGAGGAGCAAGGCACACCGACGGGAGACCCAAGAAGAGGAGCATCGGGCTGCTCTGTGCAAAACAATAGAACAGTAAACAATGGCCTGTTTTTAATGTTGTTTCACAGCAAGTCGAACCCGAGGATGGAACTAATGTATGAAAGTTTTCGTAAGGCAAAGGTTTTTTTGTTTTTGTTGTTGTGGTGCGAGAAATTTTTTGGCGTTTTTACCTTCGGAAATTTTTTACTTAGGAAGTCTAACTCAGATGTCGAAAGTAGTGCACACACCAACCAAAAATTCCAACAAACGATCGTGCCTACGGAATTTTTCTTTAGATTTTTTCATAGCGTATACCCAGCTTTATACAGTGTTTTTCAACCAGGCAATGGTGGATTGAGCTTCCACATTTAGGGCTCTTTCACACGGAGCGGATGCGTATTGATCCGCTCCGTTAGCCCGTTTGGCTCAGCGGGGATTCCTCCGTTAATCCCCGCTGAGCTGTCGGTGGACAGGGCGGTCCCTGCACACTGTGCAGAGACCGCCCTGTCTTTACTCTGCTCTCCCCTATGGGTAATCGGATGAATACGGACCGTGTGTCCGTATTCATCCGATCCGTTCCGCCGGACGGGAAAAAAATAGGGTTTTCTTCCATCTAAAAAAACGTAACTTTGCGGACGCGGATCGTTACGGACGTTAGCGGATGCATCATCCGCTAACGTCTGCAATCCCATAGGGATACATTACAAGTCCGTAAACGGACTTGTAATAAACGGTCCGTTCGTCCGCCCGTGTGAAAGGGCCCTTAGTGTTCGCCAGAGGGGGCAATTTTCCACGACTTCTAAACTGACCACTTATGTTAGAGTAGACACCAAGTACACTACATTACTTATTATATTAAACTTTAATGTATTAAATCATACTAATGTACCATGAGATGTAGACACTTTATTAGCAGGGGTTCCCGAGAACCTGGAAATCTGGGTAAAAAGGTTGAGAAAGGCCCCTTTCACACGGGCGCCTCGGAAAAGCGCAATTCGCTTGCTCAGTGGGGGATATCTCTGTTGATCCCCGCTGAGCAGGGGGGTGACAGGTCCGTATCCTCTCCTCTATGCAGAGCAGGCACAGCCCCGCTCTCCCCTATGGGGCAATCGGATAGAAACAGACTGCCTGTCCGTTTCCATTCGATCCACCAGGAGGATGGGGAACAGGACTTTTTGGCGGACCGGATCAGATGGGATGGTGGTAGATATCAGTGGACGTGTCCGCTGAAATCTCCTTCTCCATAGAAGAGACTGGAGGGTCCAAGCAGGTCCACCTGAATAACTGACCAGATATCTGATCAGATCGCCTGTGTGAAAGGAGCCAAAGGCTGCGCTTATATACGAATCAGGAAATAAAGCATACAAAATTATTTTACGCTCAGTTTTTCTTCAGTGGCCAATATAGCCACCCAGAACATGAAAAGAACAAATCGGAATAAATGGTATTACAAGCCAGATGAAGGTCAAGATTTGCCTACAATTCCAACTGCTTTTGGATCTACTAATAATTTTGATGTAATTTTACAAGAAAATTAGAGACCACACTTTCCTGGAGGTGGTATTGCTTTTATTTCTCCATTCATATTGTAAATAATTCCCATGTCAAATTTGTATGACGTGGAGGAAAACCAGGCGAAATTATGTGGCAATCATAAAATAAAAAGCTATTACCATTACAGTAGATATTTCTTATAACGGAAGGAATCTACATGTCTCACTTCTACCAGAAATCCAAAAAACAAAGGATTTTTTTTTTTTTTTGTAGGACAGCGGACGGAGCCATGCAAATCACTGTTATGCGCCACTGGGGCACAGATAGAGCATTCTATAGAGCTGCACACAGCTGTTTCAGGCTGGTTGGCCATCAGCAGTGCAGTGTATGGAAACCAGGACTTCCATGGAGTAGGGGAATCTGAGGTCAGCAATGTATGTTTTTCTTAGAAAGCTGTGGTGGGGAAGGGAGGGGGGCTGGAAGCAGCCGATATATTAATTAGGGCAAGCAAGCACCCTTGTGACCTGTTAAAGGAGAGCGACATTAGCCAGGATTACTAAGAATGAACAGGTTGACCTCTGTCTTATTTAGGGATCTGATGCACTGTCATCAGCTTGGAGAAAACCCAGGGAGAAGAAACAAAACAATGGCCAGTGTCCGTCAGACCCAACATCAAGGTGAGAGGAAGAAAGCAGATGTTTTCTATTTAGGCCTTGCTTACACTAGGCTCAAAAATGGAACGGTCTAAAAACTGAACAATGGATCTCAACTTATCATGGATTCTATATACATTTTTACACTTGACATCTAGAAGCATTTAAATTAGATGAGCTTACCACCTCAACAGAAAATTGCCTTAGCAGTCTGTTTAGTGTTGGTTATGTTGATTTAGGCATCATGCACACTGGGCGTTTGCCCAGTTCTTCTACACACCAGGAGTAAAGCAGCATCAAAAAACACGCCTAAAGCCGTGTATTTGCAAACGTGTTTAGGCTCGTTAAAGCGATTGGGCGTTCATTTATTTAATTAGGCAGAACATTAAATTTATTCTGTCCACGGAAATGAACACTCAAGCGCTTGACGCGCCTAGCACTTTAAGCAGACCTTGACCCACCCGTGGACGATCCCGCCTCTTCACCCCTCCTACCTTCCTCTGCAGGAATAGGGCATGGTTTTATTTATTTTAATTTTTTTTATAAGTAAAGTCCAGTCTGCCCCGCCTCCCCATGCATGTCACTCGCCTTAGGTGAATGAGGCGCACACTGCCGACCATGCCTCCCGGGATATGTACATCACAGATCCAAGGAGCCAAAGCTTTTCATGCAAGAATAGGAGGGGGCGGGCCTATTAGCGCATCATTGAGGGGCCCTCGCTGAACCTGGAAGAGCTGGTGGGCTTCTCAAGGACATTTGAAGCCTCGTACACACAACCAGTTTTCCTGTCGGGAAAACTGCCATGAGAGCTTTTGGCCGGGAAAACCGGCCGTGTGTATGCTCCATTGCAGTTTCCCCGACAGGAAAACTGCCAGTAAAAAAAAAAAAAGAACCAGCTCCTTTTTCACTGCCAGAATTCCTGGCAGTTTTCCTATGGGAAACACTGCGATGAAGCATACACATGGCCGGGATTCCCGTGTGTAGGGGGAAAAAGTTACCGAGCAGGTTCACGGTTTTCCCCTCGTGTTTCCCGGCAGTAAAAAGACCGCTGGGAAACCCGTATGTGTGTACGAGGCTTGAGAAAACATGGTGGCGTGGGACAAAGCTGTGGCTGGGCATGGGATAATATCAGCGGGTCAACACTGGATCCACTGGATGGGCGAGTATCTGAAATGTCCAGATACCACCATCAGGTAAGCGGGGCAAAAAAGTAAAAAAAAAAATGGCTGTGTGACTGGCCGGAGCTGCGTGACAACACTCCTGTGCACATGTGGCGGTCACGGTACACGCTCCTAAAGAAACGGCACGGGCTGACATTCCTTCAGAGCGCATGTGACGATGAGATCATCTGCACAGTAGGACAGTAAACATCTCCTGAACAGCGCACGCTTACAAGATATTTACAGTACCTATAGGTAAGCCTTACCTATAGGTACAAATGTTACAGGGAGGTGTACAACCTCTTTAAAAGAGAAGTATGGGTTTAGGGGTTTTTCCGCCATCATACTTACCTAGGTGGATGCAGCCTCAGTCTAATCCTGCATCTGTCCTCCGGTGCCTCTGCACTGAAAACCAAGCGATCGAACACCGCCGATGGCTCGGTTCTCACAGCTCTCCGAGTAGAGAGCTGCTGCCTGTCAATCAGCATCTCTTTCTCTCGGGCTCACAGCGAGAGGCCGAGACGGGTATCAGTCCAGACACCGGCGGATCCAGACTTCTATTGTCGCGATGACAGTGCCTGGACCGATTTCTGTGATGTCAGCAGAGAGCAGACTTCAGTCCGCTCTCTGCTAAAAATGGGTCACAGGAATGCAAAGGGGATTGCACTCCTGTGACACATAAGAGAAGCCCAGCCAAACAAGCTTTGGCTCGACTTCTCCTTTAAGCTTATTTTTTAAGCAACTCCCCCCCCCCCCTTTTGAAAAATCTAACCCCCCCTAGGGTTAAACGATTTGTCACAACCGCTGTAACTGTCACTTTGGGTGGAAAGCTTGGTCTGCATATAAATTTGGAGAAAAATGTAACAATATAATATTTTTAGGTATATTGTTCCCTAAAATAGATTTTAAAAAAATGGGTCAGCGTTTGAGGAAATCGGGATTTGGGTCCAAAAGATGTACAAGATCATTAGAAAGCAAACCTGAACATTTTACAGTATAGACAGCACAGCGGCATTTTGTAAAGTGAGGGTCCATGAATATAGGATTGTTCCGCTCAGCAGGGGATCCGTGAACAAACCCCTTGCTGAATCAGAGAGAATGGGACTAATGTCAGTTTTGTGACTCTACACACGGCCGGGATTCCCGGCAGTATAAAGCCCACCAGGAATCCTGACAGGAAAACTGTGGGGAGAGCTTTGGCCGGGTATCCCGTCCGTGTGTACAGGGACGGTGCTCCCTCGGCACAGCCTCGCAGTGTTTTCCATTGGCAAGTGTAGTAAATCTGGCGGGAAAAAAAAACACCGGGAATCCCGGAGGGAAAATAGAGAGCAGGTTCTCTATTTTTCCCGCCGTGATTCCCGGCAGTTTTTCCGGCGAAAAAGCTCTCCCATTAGTTTTCTTGCCAGGAAAGGGAAAACCGGTCTTGTGTACGAGGCTTTACATGCCCATTCAGTTGCCGTCTGCATTTTAATAGCAGACTGAGGTGGACTCAGAATGGCTCTATGGGCAGTCGGATGCAAATAGATCTATTAGGTTTAGGTTATGAAAAATGGAAAAGTACGTAGTCCTTTTGTGTTTTTTTTCTTTTTTCAGAACTGAACAGACTGAGGTTGGCAGATCTAAACAGACAAGTCAGTTTAGATCCGCCTGCTCATAAAGCTGCATTGGGCATCTAATCATAATTTCATAGTAGGTAAAGTTAAAGACAATGGTCCATCCAGTGCAACCTGTGAAGGTGTACGTGTGCCAATCAGATCGACCTGAAGAACCAACAGGGGGACCTGATCAGAACGCCTGTGTAAAGGGGCCTAGACTTCTAGAATGTTGGCTGAGGAACACATGGCTGTTACAAAATGGCAGCCATTAAACCTTTCTATCATTCCCATTTACATGCTAGTTAAAATGTTTAGGAAAAAACGTTATGCCGATGATATGAAACTAAATCTTCAGCACTGTACATGCACTGCTCCCAAAAAAAAGACAAGTCTTCTCTTCTAAAGCTCAAATTCTGACTGCCAAGTTATGTAGACATCTGCAGATTTTGTTCTAGTGCATTAGGAAGGAAAAGGTAAAGCTGCTTCTTGACCTGTGGCCATTTTGTAACAGATGCCAGAACAAGCTAATGGAAATAAAACCTCCATGTCTTTTTTTAAACTGGGAACACACATGTATGCTCCTACTCATTGTCAGCAGGGGTGATCACCTCTAATCTCTATATTCCATATAACTGACAAGAAAATCGCAGCAGTCATTGGAAGGTGGCAGCATGTAATAAACACCTTTCATTACAGATATTAGGTTAGAAAGATTGTGTTCCTATGGGGAAAAAATAAAACAGGTCAGGTGTGTTCGCATTAAAAAGGAATACGTGAGGAAAGAAATATAGCTGTTTCTGACTTGTTTTTAAAGGTGCAAGCCCAAGGGCTGTCATCCGTACCCTGGCATCTTTACCTAGTGAGTCACTGACCTGGAACAAGTATGCAGGCTGGGAGTCCAGGCTGCTGCAATCTTGGTTCCAGGTCAGTGACTCACTAGGTAACAAAGCCAAAAACGGAGCACTGTCATTGGCAACTATGGCTACAGTACATGTTTTGCATAATTACCACAAACTGTATAAAAAGAGGTTTTAAAAAAAATACAGATTGACATATTAGTTTACACTACAATGACATTTAGGCTTGATTCACATCTATGAATGTTGCTTTTGAGCGTTTCTGCGGTGCTTTTTGCTCTGCGCCCCTAACCCCAAAGCACCTTGTCCCATGTTGATGAGGACAAGGGCCTCTTCCGGACAACCCTTACCCGGTGGTTGTCGGGGACTGCGGGCAGAGGGCTTATCGGAATTTGGAAGCCCCCCTTTAACAAGAGGGCCCCCAGATCCCGCCCCCCCTATGTGAATGAGTATGGGGTACATTGTACCCCTTACCCATTCACAAAAAAAAAAGAAAAAAAGGAGTGTAGCGTTAAAAACAACAGTAGACTGTTTTTGACAAGTCTTATCAATATCATCTTCTTCTCCGGTCTTCCTCCATCTTCTCCCGCATTTTCTTCCACCGTTCTTCTCCTTCTACCCCCCTTCTTCTTTCTCCGGTCTCCTTCTTCCTCTGCCCCCGCTCCTGCCAATGATCCTCCTTCGATGCTGCATCCCGCTGATCTGTCGGCGACGATGTCCTGCATTTTTTAAATAATGATGGGGTGTGGCAATCGGATTACGTCACACCCGGGGCACGGTGGGACAGTGACATCATAAGGGGCGTGGCCTCCATGTGACGTAATCTGATCGCCCCAATCATTATTTAAGAAATGCAGGACAACAGCGCAGACAGATCAGCGGGATGCAGCATCGGAGGAGGGTTGTTAGCGGGAGCGGCGGCAGAGGAAAAAGGTCACCAGAGAAAGAAGAAGAACGGAAGAAGAAGTAGGGGGAGAAGGAGAAGAACGGAGGAAAAAGATGCGGGAGAAGATGGAGGTTGACCGAAGAAGAAGATATTAATAAAAGACTTGTCAAAAACTGTCTGTTTTTAACACTATACTTTTTTTGGTAAATGGGTAGGGGTACAATGTACCCCATACTCATTCATCTGGGGGGCCCTTGTTAAAGGGGGCTTCCAGATTTCAATAAGCCTGCCCGGCAACCACCAGGCAAGGGTTGTCGGGATGCAGCCCTTGTCCCCCCGCCCCAAAGCACCCATCCCCTCATGTTGAGGGCATGCAGCCGAGTATGGTTCAGGAGGGGGCGCTCGCTCGTCCCCTCCCTTTCCCCTGACCTGCCAGGCTGCATGCTTAGATAAGGGTCTGATATGGATTTAGGGGGGACCAAAGAAATGTTAAAATTGTGTTTGTATGTGTGTGTGTGTGTGGGGGGGGGGGCACACTTTTTTTTTTTTTTCCCACAATTTGTTTTTTTAGCCGCCATTTTTTTTCACATTCAGCGGGAAGCTAGCTGACGGCTGATGACTCATCGGTTGTTAAGGATGTGGTGGACGGCTTCCCTGCCCCCTCCTTAGCAACCAGCTAGATACAGTGTAAAAAAGAAAAATAACGCAAATCGCGGCATTTGCGTTTTGGATGCGGGTCCATTGAATTCCATTACATGCAAAACGCTGCATTTTGCAGGAAAGAGTCCGTGCATTTCTGCAAAATGCATAAAAAAACGCATTAGTGTGAATCGAGCTTCAAAGACATTTAAAAATGTAAAATACTTAAAATTGTCTTTTTTACGGAACCCCCCTCTACCCCAAAAACATTAAAATCCTACGGTGCATGCGGATTTTAACACATCTATAAGTGGGTTTAAAAGAAAAAAAAATATTATTAACACACATTTACAGTTATGTTCAAAATAATAGCAGTCCTATATCACTAACCAGATCAATCACTGCTTTTGGTATAAATTATATTTGTACATGGCAAATAATATACTAGTAACGCGTTTCCCCGAAAATAATAAGCCCTACCCTGATAATAAGCCTTAGTTTAAAATGCATGTTAAATACTATAATTCACTCCAATACAGTAGTATATAATGTGTGCATTTCTGTAATATAATTGTGGGAAAGAGATCCGGCAGCTCACAGAAGCGCAGAGCGGCGCTATAACGAAGGTATTTGGCACAATTACAGAAACACACATTGTACATTATATACTACTGCAATAGAGTGGATTATAGGATTTTACAAGCATTTTAACTCTTTTCACACTGGGGATTCCCGTCAGGCAGAGAGAGTGGGGAGAGAAGACATCACATTACATGGCAAGACCTACCCCGAAAATAAAGCCCTACTGTGTCTTTTGTTGCCACAATTAATAGAAGACCTAGGCTTATTTTCAGGGAAACACGGTAGGTGTAGTAGAGTTGGAGAGGGGAAAACAAAGAGGTGCAGAAACGGATAGGCTGCTCAGCTAAAAAGATCTCAAATGCTTTAAAAAGGCAACCAAATCCAGAAAGACGTGAAAGAAAATGAAAAACTACCATTCTTCATGGATCGAATAATAGCCAAAATGGCAGAGCCTCAGCCATGCCAATTAGCTCCAGGGTGATTAAAGAAGGTCTACAGTTACCTATGGGTACTGTAACAGTCCCACTGTGGAAAAAACTACGTCCTGAAGAGGTTACAATTTGCCAAAGAACACGTTGACTGGTCTAAAGAGAAATTGCACAACATTTTGTGGACTGATGAAGGCAAGACTATTCTCTTTGGGTCTAGGGGGCGCAGACAGTTTGTCAGATGAACCCCAAACACCGAATTCAAGCCACTGTACACTGTGAATACAGTGAAGTATGGTGGTACAAGCATCATGATATCACTACTATGGGGTTTTGCCTACTTATCGCATACCAATGATCATGGAACAGTTTGAATACATCAAAATACTTGAAGAGGTCATGTTGCCTTATGCCAAAGTGGAAATGCCCTTCAAGCAAGACAATGACCACAAACACACCAGTAAGCGAGCAGCACCTTGGTTCCAGACCAACAAGACATCATGGAGTGTCCAGCCCAATCCCCTTAGTCCAATAGAAAACTTGTGGGGTGACATAAAAAAATGCT
Organism: Rana temporaria; assembly: GCF_905171775.1. Lineage (NCBI taxonomy): Eukaryota > Metazoa > Chordata > Amphibia > Anura > Ranidae > Rana > Rana temporaria. The sequence goes on along the minus strand of NC_053493.1, from coordinate 267,375,738 downwards.
GTTTCTGAGAAGAAATGCAGAGAAATTGTGGAATGTAGTGCAATCGTCCTGAGCCAGAATACCTGTTCACAGATGTGAAGTAGTTCTTAGAAAACTAAGTTATACAACGAAATATTAGTTCAGTGATTCACAGGAAAAATCTATTTTCTAGCATTTTTCAGTTTATACAGTAAATGTTCGAGTTTGTAAAGAAAAATGCAGACACTGCTATTTTTTGAAGGAATTGTAATCCAAAGTACTCGCACATCAAAGCGAGTTTTCCCACTGTCAAAGATTTGTTCCGCATTGACTGGGATGCAATACTAAATGCGGCCAGAGGTGAGGGGGCGCCAGAAAGCGACGAAAATGGCCAAAAAGGCCCGAGGACACTTTGGCTCGTTTCCTGCACCCCCGTACCTCAGGAAAAATGAGGTACTTCAGGCCAATGTTCAGCTTTTCTCGGCTCATGCGCCCGTACCTCAGGCCAAATGAGGTACTGCAGGCGTTTTTTTGGCTTCTGCTCAGCCTCTGCGCCCCCGAACCTCAGGCTAAATTAGGTATTGTAGCTTGAATTCTGCTTGTCTTGCGAGTCGCTTGCGAGTCCGAATAAAAAAAAAAAAAAAGTTGCTCGCAAATCAAAACGCTCTCGAACCAAGTTACTCTTAAACCGAGGTTCCACTGTATTTCCTTTTCTTCACTTTCTGTAGTAATAATAACAAATTTGAAATACAAAACAAAATGTTCTTCATGCTTTGATTTGGAATAGACTGTACAGTGTTCCCAATGCATTTGTGTGTATGGAAATAAAAGCCATTATAGGGATTTTGAGCTTTACTTTTTAAAAAGACTGCCTGTGTGCTTGAGGCACAGGTGATGCAGACCTGACCCTACAGATGCATCCTGGAAAGGCTACATCACCTGTGCCTTCCAGGAAAACCTCATCTGAAAAACAAGCGCTCAGGAAAAAAATATATTTTTCTCCCATCCGATCGTATGACCTGTCACATTTTCAAAGAGAAAGATTTTGTTAATTCATTCACAGATCATTTTCTGCCTTCTCTACCAGATTTTGAGCAGACATCATCAGTAGGTAGTCACAGGTAACAAGGATGAAGGAGGAAGAAGTGGCCCACAAATTACGTTTTTTTTTTTTTTTTTTCTTTAAGATGGAAGCGCAGTAAGGATTTAAAACCACAAGCAATTTATGCCCCAAGTAGGACCTCAACAAAGTGGTTACTGCTATGAAACTTTGCATGCTTTATTTGCACTGAAATATTAGATGTTTTTGGGCTATGCATGCAAAATATAGTCAGGTATGAGGCAAAATTACTGGTGATCTGGTTTAAAGCTGTCATTTGCATTTGGTGAACCCGTCCCTGGAATGCATTCAGCATATGCAACAGGACATTAAGCCTTAGGAGAGGAGTGGCAGAGGGTAGGAGGGCAAGTGCATAGTGATGTGGCTCAGCCTCCAAGAGGAGCCCAGAGTGTTGTCTGGTGGTGGGACAATGTGTCTAACTACTGCCAGTTCAGTGGTCCTTTAAGTATATTATGTGTAGAACATTCCTCCACTCAGATCCCAAATGCTGCAAAGACCAACCTGTCAGAGACAAGTGATATATATATCCGTTTCATCATTAACTGCCTTACGAGACATAATGAGCACAGAAACCCAATAAGGATAACAGAAAACCCATTGTTTTCAAAAGCACCCGTTCCCATCAATGAGTTACACAGAAGTGCATGGGGAAAAGCCCAGTGAGCTGCCTTTTCAGTGTGGTGACCTATTATCTGCCATTCGTGCCAATTAAAAAGTTGCTCTACAAAAATGGAACTCAAAGCATGGCACTGCACATCAACACAGAGCATGTTAAAGTGGATGTAAACCCCAAAAATTGTTTTTTTGTTTTTGATGTCACAATGTAGAGTATAAGATTCCCTATCATCTGTGCCCAGTCTTGCCACACAGAGTTAATCCATCGCTGAGCAATCCTCTTTTAATGTTCAGTGAAAATTAACAGAATTCCAGATAAAAACTTGCCAAATTATAAAGTCCGTTTCTCTGTTCTTGCTTTGTGTTACAGGTTATTTACATATCTAGAGCTTGGACATGTTTATCATATGTTATGTTATGTTTATCATAATATGAGGTGATCCAAAGTTCATTGTATATTACCAGGATATGTAAATAACATGTAACACAAAGCAAGAACAGAGAAACGGACTTTATAATTTGGCAAGTTTTTATCTGGAATTCTGTTAATTTTCACTGAACATTAAAAGAGGATTGCTCAGCGCTGGATTAACTCTGTGTGGCAAGACTGGGCACAGATGATAGGGAATCTTATACTCTACATTGTGACATCAAAAACAAAACACATTTTTGGGGTTTACATCCACTTTAATGCATGGCATCTAGTGTGAATGCGCCACAACACAGATCAGTGAACTGCAAACCCTTGTCTAAATCTTAAATACATTAATCATTTCTATTATTAACATATGACACCACCAGTATGATAGACAGCCACAGCCAGTAAATTTTATTTTGAAGCCTAGGTGTGGTCCGGCATCAGTTAAAGGCTTAGGAGGGAGCAACAGTTATTCACAGAATTTTATAGAGACAAATACCATCTATCACCTTTGACGAGATATAGATAGCTATCTATATATAGATAGATCTATGTCTACATAATCTACAGTATATCTATTTTTGAAGTATTACTATAATTTCCGAGTTAACGTAAAATGCCAAACATACACACACACTATATATATTAGTGTGTGTGTGTATATATATATATATATATATATATATATATATATATGTCTGGCATTTTACTTTGACTTGGAAATTGACACAAGTGATTTTTTCACCTTGCTGTTTGTTTTCTTACATATACATACACACACACACATAATATATTATATATATATATATATATATATATATATATATATATATATATATATATATATATATATATATATATATATATATATATATATATATATATATATATATATATATATATTAAGAAAAGAAACAGGAAGGTGAAAAAAAACCGCCAAAAACATTTTTTCTAGTATTGGAAAAGGGGTTAAACATCAAAGTGAACCTGGTGAGTGTAGCTGTAACGGGAGTCACTTTAGGGGCACAGGGTGAATGAGAACCCCACTATGGTCTGTGCTAGTCACATTTAATGCGGTCAGATATTGTATATATATTGTGTGTTGGCTGATGTGTACTAGTAAGCTTGCTGTGATGAAAGGGGTGGGGTGTGATTGCATCCTATTGTCTATTGTGGTAATTAAGTCTGCTACTGTGGTGATGTGGATTGGAGCTTGGTAGACAGTCTGGATACCTATTATGGGAGGTTTAACTGTCTTGCTGTGAGGAAAGGGGGGGAATCACTCCAGCAACCCCCCCCTGCTAAGACTGAAGGAGAAGTTTGAACACACCTGACCTGTATCACCATTGTCATTGGACAATTTAACCCACCATGTTTCCCAAGGGCGGGAGGGATGTCTTTTGAAGAGAAATGTGTTACCATGTGTACCATGTGCAATAAAGATTCATTCCCTGTTTTGAACCTCAAACAGAGCTGTGTGTCTCGTTTCTGGGGGAATTCTTATGGGTCGTGTTCGTTTGCCTGATTGTGGAGTGTCGATAAGCTGTTTTAGGTGGAATGGAATATCGTAAACGGATTTAACCCGTCCCATTTGGGGTTCCGTTACAGTAGCAAACTGTGCAGCCTAATAAAAAGTGTGGGACTCCCTACCCACAACCGAGTTCAGGTTGTCAGGCTGGGCAATGAGATATGCGAGGTTTAAAATGATAAAGCCTAGTACATACACACTGCTAGTTTTTTTTCCGTTAAACCCAGTGGGTTAAACGAAAAAAAAAAAAAAAAAACGACAGTTCAATATGATGTTAGTACAGCGATCTCACCTACTGTGCTATTGTGTTCCGACAGGGGGACGGTCCCTACGCCAGAACATTATGGCCAGTGCTCTCAGCTATTGGCTGAGAACGCTGATTGGGAGTCAGTAGGTCTTATCCGGTCATGCCCTTTTGACAGAAGCCGTCTGAACGACCGACTTCTGTCAGAATGGCTGCAGTACACACGGGCCAAATGTCGGCCAGTTTCTATTGAAGCAGTCCCAAAGTCGTATAAGTGTAAAAAGGGCCTAAAGGAGTTGTAAAAGAAGAGGTTTTTTTTTTAATCTTAATACATTCTTTGCATCAAGATAAAAAACCTTTTGTGTGTAGCAGCTCACTCAGTACCCTCCAATTACCTGAGCCCCTTCTCTCTCCTGTGATGTCCACCATACCCTCAGCCATACAGTACACTCCTCCTGATTGGCTGAGAAAGAGCAGCGGCGCCATTGGTTCCTGCGGCTGTCAAAGTTAGTCAGCCAATCAGGGGAGAGAGGGGGTGGGGCCAGGTTGGGGCTCTGTGTTTGAATGGATACACGGAAATCCAACTCAGCTTGGGTGTCCCTGTAGCAAGCTGCTGGCTGAGGGGCACTCAAAGGAGGGAGGGACGAAGAGGGACCCGAGAAAAGGAGGATCAGGGCCACTCTGCATAACGTGTTCTATTAAATAAAACAACCTTTACAACCCCTTTAAGGATTGGTAAGCTGCAATATATTACATTTTAAAGCTTTAAAGAACTGCTTTATCAGGCATTCAACTAAAAAAAGATCTGGATGTTTTCCTGTACCAACCTCCAGTTACTTTCTGCATGTATGAAATAATATGTTGAATACTCTACAGATCTGGGGGTGTTTTCTTTTAAACACCTATAACTGGCTGACATTTTCTCTCTCTCCTTATGCTGCCTATGAGCAGTTAAAAGAACAGGAGCCCAGAAGGTTTATGTGAAACGTTAATATTTACCGGGCTGTAGATTCCATTCCCTAATGTGATCTAATTATCTAGTCCTTGCTCAGCTAGACGCTATGCCTAGGTTACTAATGTAAATCTTAAATACATTACTGCTGCTGTATAAAAAAAAAAAAGCTTAAAAGTGGAGGTTCACCCAAAAACCTTTTTTTTTTAATATTAGATTGAGGCTCGTTTTGTCAAGGGGAATCGGGTGTTTTTTTTACAATCGAAGCAGTACTTACCGTTTTAGAGATGCATATTCTCCGCCGCTTCCGGGTATGGGCTGCGGGACTGGGCATTCCTACTTGATTGACAGGCTTCTGACGGTCGCATACATCGCGTCGCGATTTTCCGAAAGTAGCCGAACGTCGGTGCGCAGGCGCTGTATAGAGCCGCACCAATGTTCAGCTTCTTTCGGCTACTCGTGACGCGGATGTATGCGACCGTCGGAAGCCTGTCGGAAGCCTGTCAATCAAATAGGAACACCCAGTCCCGAAGACCATACCCGGAAGCGGCGGAGAAGATCGCTCTCTAAAACGGTAAGTACTGCTCGGATTTTAAAAAAACTACCCGATTCCCCTTGACAAAATGAGCATCAATCTAATCTTAAAAAAAAAAATTCGGGTGAACTCCCGCTTTAATGCAAACATTGTCAAACGATATAAAAAAAAAAAAAAAATAATAATAATCTGTAGGTGGTATATTCATATATATTAAAAAAAATCTGTACAGTATATACCAGCCTTTCTCAACCAGTGTGCCGCGGCACACTGGTGTGCCGTCAGAGGTTCTCAGGTGTGCCGCGGGGTCAGTGGAGAGAAGGCTGTCAGATGAGCTCTCCTGCCGAACTGTGAGAAGCTCTGCCAGCTTCAAAAGTGAAAGTAAAGTGCTGAGGAGTGTGCTGTGCTCTCTGCTTCCCCCTAGAGTGCAGTACCCGGCTGAATGAGGAATCTGGAAAGGTACTGAGCTAGAAGCTAGATTCATTTTAAAATGGCTGTATACATGTGTCTGTGTGTGTGTGCACATGTGAGTGTCTGTGTGTGTATTTATGTATATGTGTAAGCATGTGTGTATGCGTGTGTAAGCATGTGTGTATGCGTGTGTAAGCATGTGTGTATGCGTGTGTAAGCATGTGTGTATGCGTGTGTAAGCATGTGTGTATGCGTGTGTAAGCATGTGTTTATGCGTGTGTATGTAACTTTTAATCCTGACCCCCCCGCCCCCATTCCTGTACCATCAGAATGGCTTTTGTAGGGCTTGTTTGATAGAAGCAAGGACTGCTGCTCCTCTGAAAAGCAATCCATGAACAGATCGCTTTTCAGAGGCATTTGACAGGCGGTAAAGAGGAACTATGTTGCCTCTTTACCACCTGTTTTAAGCCCGTAAATGCAGCATCACTACACCGCAACCATGCAATGCACACAGTTGCAGGGTAGTTGAAGTGCAGCCCCGTTCATCCTTGGTATACCTCCAGTTGCAGCCACAGCATGTGAACATCCTCAGCTGCTGCCTCTGCAGCTAAAAGGTGGAGAAGTTGGGGGTGGTAAAAACAGCTCAACCATGTGGTTTTACCGCCCCTATGACATGTGAACAAGCCCTTGGTTCACATCTGTGTAGCTGCATGTAGGGCAGTCCATTCATTTCCGTACCCACAAAAATGCAGGAAAACAAGTCGCCAACCTTTTTTTTTTTTTAAATTGCACTGCAGCAAAAGCACCCCACATTTTCCAATGTGTGGGGGTATCATTAAGAATTGTACCCCTAAAGAGCAGAGCATTTGTCTGTGTGTCAGGAATGAGCGTGATTTTGCGCGTGTTCTGCGACACACCGTAATGTGAACCAAGCCTTGGACTGGGGTGCCTCAAGACTGAAAATACTTTTTAAGGGTGCCCCAACTGGAAAAAGGTTGAGAAACATTGGTATATACAGTAGGCTGCCAATGCTAACCTTATCAAACAACCGGCTTGGGTCATTCACCTGCAAGACAAATTGAATTGGATTGCAGTGAAATCTCCCAATCTGCATCAAATCAATCTGAGACCCATTATGGGATTCGATCCATCAGCATGACAGCCTGGCCACTAGCATTTTCAAAAGAAAAGGTCAGTAATGGCAGCAGGTTTTCTTTAAAGTAGAACTATAGGCAAAGGTGGGGTTTTTTTTGGATAGGCTTAGGCAAGGTTATAACTTCAGTCAGAGTATTTACACCATCCTGTGTCCCTTAGCAGAGATTTCCTTTCACTTCCTGTCCCATAGCCAAACAGGAAGTGAGAGGAAATACCTGCAAATTAGGGGAATCCTTTGGGGACCCCCAGGTCGCCAGAACTAGTTTCCCCATTGGAAGATTTCCCCTCCATTACATTTCTGGGTGCAGGCCAACATTTGGGATTTTCTTTTACTTTCACTTTCAATGAAAGCTGATAATTGTAATCATTCATCCATGTAAACTTGTGTTTAAATGTACTAGCAGATTTAGATACAGTAATTGAGGCACTTGCTGATCTGATCACCAAAAAAATGAAAAATAAAAATAAGGAGTAAAACCTTGGGATTACGAGCACAATTCATTCCAGAAACAATCCAAAGCACTTGTATATCAAAGCAAAATTCCCCATAAGAAAGAATGGAAACCCAAATGATTTGTTCCACGACCATTTATTCATAAATCCTTCAGTTTACAGTCCATATAAAATTATAGCAGTAATTTATCGCTCCAAGTGCTCTGGGGGGTTAGCTCTACCAAACTTTAAAATGTATTCTCGCGTATATTGGTTCAATTGGAATATGGTCTATGCGGCACAGACTTATCCATTATCCCCTGGATACCTCGCTCTTCCAGAGCCCTTTCTCCAAATACCTCACCCCTTACCACCTCTTCCCTTGATGTATGGGACTCGCTACACAAAATTTTTCATGGTTCTATGACTTCCCCTTAATGCCGCTTCTACACCACAACCACTTCCTACATGGATCTGGGATTTAAAACATGGTCACCAGAGGAACCTCTTCGGCTTCACCATATCCTCCGCTCACACATCCTCAAGCCATTGTCAGAGATTTTGAGTCCAAAACCCATCACATTTATAGACAAATGGAGGAAACGTTTCCTCCTGACCCTCCCTCGACCACTACGAGAGGCATACAGGACCCTACCATAATTTAATCCACAAAGATCCTCCTCTATATTGCGTGTCGCAGTTTTACAAGTCCCTCATTGAATTACAAAGCTCTTCATACCCGGACTTCCTTGCTAAATGGGAAATCGACCTTGAATCTCATCCAACAAACACGCAAAGAGATAAAAACGTGCAACTTGTGCATGTCGCCTCACTATCTTCGAGAATGGCAGAAACCCCAGGTGGCACTGCACCCCAGCCAAACTACACCAAATGTTTCCTTCCAGCTCCCCGTTGTGTTGGAGGAACTGCGGGAACAATGCTACTCATGCTCACATCTGGTGGACCTGCCCCCTAATCCGCTCTTTTTGGACCGACATTCTCAACTTGATACATCAGATAACCGACATTCAGCTACCCTCGCGATCCATGGACAATACTTTTCCATGCCACTCCTGAACCAATTGACACATACAAATGTTCCCTTATCCCTCACTTGTTGAACACAGCCCTTGTGCATGCTCTCTGGAGCCAACCCACATCAGGGCACAGGGCACATCAGGGCACATTGTTTACCAGTCAGCATGCAGAGTAGCACAGGCAGGAAGCGTGTGTAATAAGTTCTCTATTATAGGCCCCCCGGCGGCCCCTCCTCTCTTCTTGTCCATCCCAGATGATGTCACAAGCAAATGGGGATGGACGAGAAGAGAGGAGGGGCTGCCGGTGGGCGGGGAGCAGCCGCAGTGAGACATATGATGAGAGAATTTATTCTACACGCTTCCTGCCTGCGCTACCCTGCATGCATTGCTGGCTAAATCAATCTACCCGTCAGGCACCAGCTGTCGGCGATTGATGGGTAGATCGCCGCGGACCTCTGACCGGCCCACCGGGAATCTCCCGGTAGTCCCGATGGCCAGTCCATCCCTGCCCACACCAAACGCCATTGCTTAATTTGGGCACCATGGGTCAAATTTACATCCACCGCTTGCTACAAAGATATATCTACCTGTACAACCCTGAACGACGCTCTACCAAAAACAACTACTTCGTCATCTAAACCAACATAAAATTCTGCTTATATAACACTTTGCATACCACTGTTGATCATACTTGTGTGCTTGATATCTAAAATCACCTTGGTTACCAGCAATCCACCCTCGCCTCCCCAATCCTTACTTATCCCTTACTGTACAGCAAATCAGAACAAGGACAAGAGGTGGGTAAGAATGGGCAGCTGCCCAGGGTGCAGCATGCATTTTAGGAATGGTGGTGCCGCAAGTTCCTTCTACTAGAAGGCTGGCAGGTGTAGTGACAGCGGCATCACTACATCTGTCAGCCCAGCGCTGAAGCATCAAGGATAGGAGGCGTGAGCTGTGCTCTCTCTCTCTCCTCCTCATAAGCTTACACATAATGAAGGGGGGTGCAATTTTAAATTTTTGCCCTGGGCACTGGATGAACTTGTCCTGGCACCGACAGCAATCACATCTAAGAAATGGTAAGCTGCAATATAATAAAATGTTAAACTTTTGGGTTTAATACTGATTAACTGAAACCCACTGCATTCAGCTTACATCTGCGGAACCAACATAGCACATCAGCTTGTCTTTCTATTGCCTGTCCATTACGATTGCCCTCAATGGGACCAATTGAACCAACATTCCTCCATACAAAAAGCAGCAGATGCAACGGCTATTCAGAAACCTAAGCAAGCTTTGTTCCATTTCATAGAAAGATGCCTTTATTTTAGGCCAATGATTTCACAAAGCATAACACGCATAAGGGACACAAATAATTTACATTGATTAAGGCGACTAGAAAACAGCTGAACAAAACTGAAAATCTGTCCACTATCAAATTAAGATAAACTGCTACTTGTTTAAGCACAACCAAATGTAAATTGAGGATAATGTGGAGTGTGCAAAGTCTGAAAGGCCACCGATTCATTATTGGTCAGTGCAGCAGTAAGAATCATGCCAACCTGTGCGACCCATGTACAAAACCAATGGCAAGACATTCAATTATGTACTGTAAAATGGATAACAAGATATCTATTGACAAGAAGTGACTAAAGCATGTTTCAAAAAGAATAAAATAAAATATTTATGGTTTAAAAACAAAACAAACATTCTATAAATTATAATGACCCCATATTCCGCATAGTCATTAAATATTAATTATATTAAATATTTAAAAAATATAATAAAATCTAGCAGTTTATGATAGTCTATTTCCAATATGCAAATATACTTATCCAGAATAAATCTCTCTGCTCTGCTTCAGGGCCCAGTCACACCACCACACTACACTTAACATATACTGTTCATGCCTTGGTACCATGCAGTGCCATGAAGAAGGATTGGGGCCACTCTGTGCAAAACCAACTGCACAGAGGAGGTACACGACATGTTTGTTCTTTTGTTTTTTAAAACAAACCTTTACATATCTTTTAACTAGTACAAAGGCCTGCCTGATTGCATCCAAATTGAAAGTGTTTAGGTTTGACCTCATATTATGTGATTTTGGTCTAAAGGAAAATTGTACAAGAAAGTTGTACAATGTATGGCCAGCCAATTCTAACACATGAGCCATCCACACATTGATATCACAGTATTAGAGCCGATTTATTAGTACACAACAAGCAATGTTTTTCTGAATTAATAATATCGAAATTATCATCGTAGAACACGCACTGTGTCCCCAGAAAATAGGGGACAAATCATAGGTGCGTGTGATATGCCGATAGTGTACCTCGGAGGGGAACGAGCGCTGCCGGAATTCACAGAGCGATCATTTCCTGTTTACTCGGCTCTCACGTTGCACACACACAGTCTCGCCTCCGCCACTGGACCAGTGACCTGTCTATCACAGGAGCTGGTTCAATGCTGATGGCGGGACTGTGCATGCGACTACCAACTGAGAGCCGAGTATACGGGAGATGACGGCTCAGTGATTTCCTTCACTGCATTGATGAGAGATGGAGAGGCGCTGATCAGGCTGCATTGAGGCTGCAGATGGGCGCAGATCAGGCTGCATTGAGGCTGCAGATGGGCGCAGATCAGGCTGCATTGAGGCTGCAGATGGACGCAGATCAGGCTGCAGATGGGCGCAGATCAGGCTGCATTGAGGCTGCAGATGGGCGCAGATCAGGCTGCATTGAGGCTGCAGATGGGCGCAGATCAGGCTGCATTGAGGCTGCAGATGGGCGCAGATCAGGCTGCATTGAGGCTGCAGATGGGCGCAGATCAGGCTGCATTGAGGCTGCAGATGGACGCAGATCAGGCTGCAGATGGGCGCAGATCAGGCTGCATTGAGCCTGCAGATTGGCGCAGATCAGACTGCATTGAGGCCGCAGATGGGCACAGATCAGGCTGCATTGAGCTTGCAGATTGGCGCAGATCAGACTGCATTGAGGCCGCAGATGGACGCAGATCAGGCTGCATTGAGGCTGCAGATGGGCACTAATCAGGCTGCATTGAGGCTGCAGATGGGCACTAATCAGGCTGCATTGATGGGCACTGCCCATTATTTTACTTGAAAGTGGTTTATTTAAAAAAATATGTTTTTTTTCCTAAAACTACCCTCTTCAAAAGAAGGTGCGTGTTATACGCCTATAAATACGGTAAGTTTGGTTTTATCCTTTGAAATCAATATTACATATTAGACCTCTCTGTGTATGAAATAATTTTATTATAAATGAACATAAATTATGTAATTAAAGTTATGAGGGGAAAAAAAAAAAAGGATCACGCCATTTCTTGCCCACATCCAGAGTTGCATGATGAGGATGACGGATATACAAAGCACAGAAAATAAGGCTCCTACGGGTTCATGGCCGCAGGTTCTGACTCACACCTACACAGATGGGGAGTAGGAAGACTAGTCACGCACAGGTTTTCCTTTGTTCCCCATGTATATGGCTCTTAGAGCTAATGAAACTCTACTAATAGGTTTATCCAATAGAGCAATGCACAGAACTCATGTCACTAACCCACAGCAATATCCAGGTTAAAGCAGAAAAAAAAAAAAAAAAGAATATGGTTGCTTGCTACTGCTGTGCGATTTTATTGCAAATTAACTTTAAATAATAAAAAACTTCAACATGAAGTTGTAAACTGCTTGTGATATAACAGTATACCATGAGATGGAACGGGAGAATCGATTGATCTTTATCTCTCTTACAGATGAAACTTTTAACTTTAACATTTGCAGATGTTCTAGGACGCAGCGCCCACATAAACGCTAATGCCAAGAGAATACAAATCTCCCTGGTGTAAAACAACGGACTGTCTTAGAAGTGATCATACACAACAAATTTGGAGTCTGGTGTCTTTCATTATTAAGCCTTCTGAGGGCTGTTTTGTGAGAAGGTTAAATTCTATTTCATGGCTTTATAGCACTTTATTGGTTAATTGCGTTACGCAGATTCCTTTTAAAGGGGTCAATAAAAGTCATGTTCAGACCTAGAATATACGAAGAGGGCATGGGCCAGAAATGTCACACAAGCTACAATTTGACAACAAGGCCTTGTAAAACACTTGCCATAAATCCCTGAAGCCTTGTGTAAGCCAATGAAGCCATGAAATGAGTCCGATAGTCTTGCAAAGTTACACACAGCTGCCGTGTCAATCTCCTTCCATCCTCTAATAATTATCTATCCAGAACACTAGGCAACCTCCAACTGCTGCATCTCCTGCCACCCTGCAGGCAATGTCTTCACAACTAAATGCCAACATTCAAACAAAAGTAGAAATTTCTCAGTGACTCACCAAGGCTCATTGACCTCTCGCTATCTAAATTACAATCTTAATCCCTCAAACCTAGGAAGCTGCAGAATAGAAAGATTTAATCTTTAATAGCATGTTCCACAATAGGCAAAGCGGGCTACTTCCTATGGTTACTCCTGGCAGCCAAGAGCCAGAAAATCTTTGACGCTTGAGAATAATAAACCCATAAATGAGCATTTCAGACACTTCTACCAAATATCCATAATGAAAAACGGGGCCGAGAATCGGATCTATGATTATTGCACTCAAACGTAACGGCTTTTTATTAATATGCTTCAAACACATTAAACCACTACAAAAACAGGGATGCCTAATAACCATTTTTCACATGAATATTCTAATTTGTTGCAGCACAAGCCATCTGAGCCAAGCGTAGGTGGCAGCCTGGTCTGGGGATTGTATGCCCAACTTTAGATTTCCATAGACTAGGGCTGCAAATAACGATTATTTTCATAATCGATTAGTTGGCCGATTATTGTTTCGATTAATCGGATAATCTTGAAAAAAAGTGTGGTGTACAATTTAGTTAATATGTAAAAAAAAAAAAAAGGCAATTTATTCTTAAATATCTATTTGCAGTGGTAAATATAAATAACCAACTGCAGTAATTGTAATGCCTTCTATTACCTCCACTTTCTCTGGGTTCAGATGCTGATCTTCCCTACACAGAGTCTTTAAAGCGTTTTTTTTTTTTTTTTTTAAACAAACTTGTTATACTTACCTGCTCTGTGTAATGGTTTTGCACAGAGCAGCCCAGATCCTCCACTTCTGGGGTCCCTCACCGATGCTTCTGGCTCCTCCTGCCTTCAGAGTGTCTCAATAGCAAGCTGCAAAGTATAGTATAGAGAGCCCGCTATAGCAAGGTCAAAAAACTTTTGCCTTTAGAACCACTCACTTCCTGCCCAGGACTACATGTCCCATGAGGCATTGCTCCTCACACTTTCGCATTCAAAAATTCTCAGGCACTTAGTGACATGTATGGATGGTGTACTGAGCTGTATGTGTGCTGCACTGTATTTCCTGATATGTAAACAAATAATGCATACTATATGCAGGCCAACTAATCAACTGGCCGATTAATCGATTATGAAAATAGTTGACAACTATTTTCATAATCGATTAGTTGTATCGGCCCTACCATAGACATTAGATGAGGTTCATAGCAAAAATGATTTATGACACAATGGGGGAGAGTTGCTAAAACTGGAAAGTGCAAAATCTGGTGCAACTGTGCATGGTAGCCAATCAGCTTCTAACTTCAGCTTGTTCAATTAACCACTTACCGCAAACCGACGTAGCTCTACATCAGTACTTTGACGCAGAATACTGGGGTTATGTCAGCAGATAGTTGCCATAACCCCGATATTTTCTGAAACGGTGGGCGGCCATTTAGGATAAGAGTGGTCACCGCAGCGGATTCACCGCAAGATCACTTAAAAAAAAAAAAAAAAAAAAAAAACGGTGACGGGAGAGGTGCCCGCCCCCGCCATGTTACAGTCGTCTCTGCCGCTTAGGCTGCATTCACACCTGAGCGTTTTGTAGCCTTCACCCTGGTGTGGAGAAAGCCTCTTGAGGGGGCGAGCAGGACGCCCACTAACACACAGCTCCTTTCTCTATCTGCAAAATAGAGAGTGTCCTGACCCTCCTGCTCGCCCCCTCCCCCCTCAAGAGGCTTTCTCCACAATAGGGAGAAAGCCAAGCATTACTGTGGGTAGTTACAGACAGAAGAACAGGAAGTGAGGATTTCTCAGAAGAAATAAGGACGATGAAAAGCAAATTCGAAGGATGAGGTAAGTGAAGGAGGACTGCACTGAGGTAAAGGAAGCTATTTAGGGGGGGGGGGGGGGACCTTTACAGCCCCTTTAAACCTGGATATGCAGCACTATACCAGATTTTGCACGCGTCAGTTTCAGTAAATAATCACCAATCCTTCTTACAGCAAAAATAACCATACAACATACATTTAGTGCACCTTCGATCCGGACAGCAGGTGCCCATACAGGATGGGTAGTTTACACTATCCACTGCCTGAAAACAGTAGGACAGGTTCTCTATAGGGTACAGTATAAAGGAAAGGGATGGTTGGCACTCGGGATGACATCCAAAATAGTATTTCTTTATTAAATGCATGTACAAAGCTGTAAAACAGCCTACGCGTTTTGGACGTTAGTCCTTAGTCATGGCTGGTAAAAAAAACCGAAGTAACACTTAAATAGTATATACAAAAAGTTCACATGATTACCCAACACAGGTGTATTAAAAATGCAAAAGAAAAAACCCAACATGACGCTGTGCAATGGAACACATAATAAAAAATAGGCATATGAAAAAACAGGCCTATAAAAAGTGATCGACAATAGCATGCATCATGAAGGATTCCTCCATCCACGTCACTTGAGTAAAAAAAAAAAAAAAAAAAAAAAAAACAGGATTCCTCCAATCAGCCCACTGGATGATCAAAAAACAAACACCCATCTATGGGCAGACTTACTTCAGAATAGGCATACAGAAGCCTGTCCATGGAGAGGGATGAGCTCAGGCATGTTCAGATCCTACGCTGCCAGAAAGCTGTCACTGCACACAGCCAATCACAAGCAGCCAAGGCATTCACCACCCAACACCCACACACCCCTCCTTCTATACATGTGGTTGCGGGGGCTGGGAATACCACGGTCATATATGATTGGCTGTGTGCAGCGACAGATTTCTGGCAGGATGGCTCAGACGACTTCAGAGTAGGATCCAAAAAACATCTGAGCTGATCACTACGCATGCTCATTACAGCAAAAGAGACAACATTTTGCAAACCCAAACAATCTACTTCAAATATTACAAATGCTTCCTCCTTTAATTATTGATAAAATGCTTGCAAATCACTGTGTATATATATATATATATATATATATATATATATATATATATATATATATATATATATATATATATATATATATATATATATATATATATATATATATATATATATATATATATATATATATATATATATAATCAAGTCTACCATTGTCCTTAAAGCGTTCGTAAAGGGAAAAAAAAAATGTACATTTAAAATAACAAACATCTTATACTTACCTCCACTGTGCAGTTCGTTTTGCACAGAGTGGCCCCGATCCACGTCTTCTGGGGTCCCTCTGCGGCTGTCTCTGGTCCTCCCCGCAATTACTCACCACAGTCATGCGAGAGCTCGTATGGTGGTGAGTAATTGCGGGCGCGCTCCTGTTATACAGCGAGCGGCCATAGCCGCTCACTGTTTCACTCGGCCCCGCCGCGTCACTGGATGTGATTGACAGCAGCGCCAGCCAATGGCTGCGCTGCTCTCAATCCATCTGCTCTAGCCAATCAGCGGGCAGGCTGAGCGGCGAAGAGGATATCGGGACCGCACAGGACTTTCGAGGGATCAGGCAAGTATAACGAGAGGGGGGTGCGCGGCGACAGCATTCAATGTTTTTTCACACTAATGCATAGATTGCATTAAGGTGAAAAAAATAATTCTTTACAACTCCTTTAATGAAGAAAAAAAAAATAATAAAAAAAAAAAACAGGCATCTTACCTTGTTTTTGAATAAATACTCTTAGGAGGGGGTTGGCACTTGACACAGCTTTTAAGAAATTATCATCATTGTTAATGGGTAGAAGATCACCATGAATATCTGCATATCCAAGCATAACATCCACATTGGAGATATTATGGACTTGAAGTATAAGGTTGTAGAATTCCTCAAAATTTCCTGGTTTGAACCGATTAAGGCAAAACCGTCTGAATTCAGCTCCATACTGAAAAAAAAAAAACGCAACAGATTAGAGAGTCATAAGATCATCTCTTAAAGGATATCTAAACTTAAAAACAAACATTTTATATTTCGCCATTCATCAGTCTTTAAAAGTAATTATTATTATTATTTAGGTTCTTTTATAGCGCTGTCAATTTATGCAGCGCTTTACATATACATTATACATTCACATCAGTCCCTCAAGGAGCTTACAATCTAAGGCCCTAACTCACATTCATATACTAGGGCCAATTTTAGACAGAAGCCAATTAACCTATCAGCATGTCTTTGGAGAGGGTAATTGTTGCATTTGTTTATATTTTTCGGGCTAAGGACATTTTCAGCTATACAGCCCCCCACCCCCCTTCATTTACATCGCCCAGTAATGTCCTCAAACCCCCTTCATATCAACACCCTTCTCCAATAGTAGTGCCCTCCTCTGCCCCCCCCTTTCACAACCCCCCACAGTAGACTCCTCCTCTGCTCCCCCTCCCCTCACAGTAGAGTCCTCCTCTGCCTCCCCCTCCCCTCACAGTAGAGTCCTCCTCTGCCTCCCCCTCCCTTCACAGTAGAGTCCTCCTCTGCCTCCCCCTCCCCTCACAGTAGAGTCCTCCTCTGCCTCCCCTCCCCTCACAGTAGAGTCCTCCTCTGCTTCCCCCCTCACAGTAGAGTCCTCTTCTGCCTCCCCCCTCACAGTAGAGTCCTCCTCTGCCTCCCCCCTCACAGTAGAGTCCTCCTCTGCCTCCCCCCTCACAGTAGAGTCCTCCTCTGCCTCCCCCCTCACAGTAGAGTCCTCCTCTGATCTGATCCCATTCTCCACCCCTCACAGTAGTGTCCTCCTCTGCCTCCTTATCTACCCCACAGTAGTGTCCTCCTCTGATCCCATTCTCCACCCCTCACAGTAGAGTCCTACTCTGCCACCCCCCCCCCGTAGTGTTCTCATCTGCCCCCCACAGTAGTAGCGGGAGTAAAACCTTCCAGAGATCAAGTGGTTAAACAGTATAGGCACTAATTTTTTATGTTTTACGCAGCTATAGCTGCAAAAATGGGCAGCATGAAGTGATCTAGCAGGACTTCATATTCTGAAAAAAGGACTGGTAAGCTGTAATACAATATTTTTGTCTATGAGTTTAGATAAGCTATAAATGGACAATATATAAAAGGAAGTCAATTTATTTAGCATAATCATTTGTGAAGTACAGAAAATTAGGTACAAACAGGCTTCGAACTTCATATTTTTCCACTAAACCCCATAGTTGCCCTGTATTATTTACACAGACCACGACTTTCAGGTGCCAATATATGCAGCACTTTTGAAATGAAAACCAATTTGCAGTTTACATCTAGTATGAAATGATCTAAAAAGGTATGTTTTGGTCGCTTGACATTGGCCATTCATACTGATTAGCAACAAAAAATTCAATAAATTTCAAATAATTATTAGATTTTTTTTTTTTTTTTAAAACAAAGATAATCCTCCAGAGCAAATATTATTGATATTTTTTTAGTTTGTTTTTATGTTGGAATAGTTATTTGTAAATGAGTGCCCTCTGGAAATGATGAGCGTAAGCCCTAGAAGCATATGGGCTTTTCATGTATTGATTATTCACGCATCTTAGAAAGGTCAGCGGTCAGTCGGCAGTAATCTCGTATAATTAGCAAAGCTTCAACCCATGACACATAGGGAGAATTTTTTTTTTTTATATTTTTCTGCCAATTCTAGGTTTTTTAAAGCCAAAAAGTTCAAAATGTAACTAGAATGCAGAAATGATGTTAAAAAACAAGGGATTTTAAATACCATAAAAAGGCAGAAGGTAAAAATAGACACTGATCTAAACACATTGGGATGTTTTTAAAGGATACATTTAAAAAAAATGCACATTTATTTACAGGTAAAAATAAAAAATAAAATATTTTTGAAGCCTGTAAGGCATTTCACCAGCGATCAGCAGAGCGCTGGTGCCATGCAGATCTGTCAGTGTATCTGTGTGCCCGTACATCCCATACAGCCAGGCAGATACACCAACAGGAAGAATCAATGAACTACCCCAGCACTCCACAGCGACGTGGTATTTCATTGAGAACTACAAGCCGACAGCCACAAAGGATATTAGAGCTAGTACATCCTCCACACACAGAGCTGTGTGAATGAATGACGCAGCTGTGCAGGGCTCTGCCGCTTTCAAAAGGTGACAGCTAGTACGGGGTGGGGGGAACAGGCCGTGGTTGTAGCATTGGGAACATGTTGCATGTTCCAACCTGAAAACGGGTGTAACACGTTAAATGTTTCTTTAAATTAGAACTATAGGCAAAATGTATTTTTTTCATTTTGGATAGAGTAAGGGAGGGTTATAACGCCTGTCAGATTTTCCTTTCGCCATCTGTGTACCATTGCAGACTTTTTCCTTCACTTCCTGTCCCATAGCCAAACAGGAAGTGAGAGAAAATCCCTGCAAATGGAATTCATTGGGGACCCCCCCTGGGTCACCAGAACTACTGTCCCCATTGGAAGATTTCCCATCTCATACTTTTATGGGGACAACCCAAAATATGGAATTTTCTTTTACTGTCACATTATTGCAATGCGGGAACCAGCGAGATTACATTGCCGAGTCTGCATCGCATCTCTCCCACAGGCAGTTCACACCGTCCTCTGCGAACCGCTACAGGTGTCAATACAATGTTAATGACAGCCCCAGATCGGTTCACAGATCGCAGTGCGAACTGTGAACTTGCACAGGAATCGGATCGCAAGGGTGAGAAGCCCCATGCGATCCGATTCCAATGCGAGAAAATGAAAGTCCCTGCACTATTTTTTTGCAAATCCAATGCGAGTTCAGCCCTACAACTGTATGGCTGAACTGTAAGACATCGCATTCGATCGGCACCGCAACGCAGGTGCGAATTATACGTGATGTCTGTGTTCGCTATATAGTGTGAACCCGGGCTCTATGATAATGGTAAACAGGAAAAATAGAGAAGGTAAATCTGCTTACCTGGTGGGTGTTCTAATCCCTCTCTGCTTTATCCAAATAAAAATAAAAAAAGTCTTTACTTTAAAGTGGTTGTAAAGCCACTGTGACAACTTGCACCTACAGGTAAGCCTAGATTAAGGCTTACCTGTAGGTGCAAGAAATATCTCCATAACCTACACGGTTAAGGATATATATGCAGAAAACACTGCACCGATGTCTACGCGCATGCGCGACGTACACAACGACGCAGGTGCACTGAGCGTGACGTTTTTTGTGAATGGCATAACAGGGTGGCGTGCGCAGGGAGCGACGTCATCGCCGTTCCGGCCAATCACAGCGGAGCGGCGAAAACAGGAAGAAGCTCCAGGAGACATGGCGGCGGCGGACGGGACCGAGGAGGACTTTGGGGGCTTCGATCTCAGGTAAGTGCCACATAAAGAGCTAGTATGCTGTGCATACTAGCTCATTATGCCTTTCTCTTGCAGGCGTTTAAAAAAAAAAAGGAGGGTTTACTTCCGCTTTTAAGGTTGTATTTTTAAAATAAATACATAAGAAGAATGTACAAAAAAAAACAAAAAAACACAATATTAGCCCCAAAAAAGATTCAAGCATCTCAGAACAGTGCAGATATATTATAAATGTTTTTTTTTTTTTGTCTACCTAGTTTTGTCAATATTAAGACCCTTAGACGCCATCCTTTTCACATTTCTAAAAAGTTATTTGTAGACAATAGGCGATTTCTGCCAGATTGGGCAGCAATTACAAATGACTTAAGAAAAAGTGCCCTGAATTGGGGACAAGTACACCTTTGTGTGAGTAGGGATCAGTACAGTGTTAAGATCCTCCAATTCTTCTGATACGGTCATTTAGAGGAAACAAAGATGATGAGGTCAAGTCTGTGTCAGGCTGGCTTGTGAACAATGCAGCTCAATAGAGACCCCAAATTCCCTCTATCTTCCTTCTGGTTGGCAATATCAGGGGCACTGGAAGGGTCAAAAACTGATGGCCCTATACTGGGTGCTACATAATTAAAGGTAATGTACATATAGTTTTGCACAAATGTTCTTTATTATGATTATGGCTAGGAAAAAAAATATTTATAAAAAACTTTTTAGTCAGGTAAATATGAAAAATTGCATGTTAAATTATAGTCAAACTATAAGTAGCATCCTATTTACAGAACTAAAAAGTATATGCTAAATCAATCAGAAGGATGACTCTTATGGCCTGTACATACGATCCCAATATTGTACGACAGATCGTATGATTTTTTTTCGCTTAATAGTCGCAAGTAGAAATTAAATAGGTTATTAAAGTCACGAAAATTCTCGTACGACAGAAAAAAATGAAAAATAAATCGGAAGTGATGTCATGTGTTGTAATGCAGGTTTTGACAAATTTGCTTGGAATCTAGGAGCCAGCTAAAAAAGTTAGGAGCCAAAAAACAAACCCCGTACCGCCAAGCTCGCACGCAGAAGCGTTGAAACGTTGCCTATGGAGATTTTAAAGGGTAAAAGTTTGTCGCCATTCCACGAGCGGACGCAAATTTTAAAGTGTGACATGTTGGGTATCAATTTACTCGGCGTAACATTATCTTTCACAGTATAAAAAAAATTGGGCCAACTTTACTGTTTTCTCATTTTTTTTATTTAAAAAAAAGTGTATTTTTCCCCACCAAAAAATGCGCTTGTAAGACCGCTGCGCAAATACGGTGTGACGAAAAGTATTGCAACGACCGCCATTTAATTTTCTAGGGTGTTACAATAATATATATATATATATATATATATATATATATATATATATATATATATATATATATATATAATGTTTGGGGGTTCTAATTAGAGGGAAGGAGATGGCAGTGAAAAAACACATTAGAACTGCTGTTTTTTGCTACTTGTAATATAGTGTAATGTAACCTGTAATGCCAATGGCCGCCACAAGATGACCACTCCTAGATTCCTTCTGCAGGCCTCAGCTTCCTTCTGTGAAGGCCGCAAAGGCGTGGCCTCAATAACCGGCGGGTGCGGGCCCGCCGCGATCGCTCCAGCCGGTAGTTGAGGTTTGCCAGGTCACAATTTCTTGTCGCAATTGCGACCTGGCGCCTGGATTTTGTCGTGGCCTGTTGTAATGTATTTGTATTGTATTGTCGGATGACAACTATACTGACTAAACGAAAATCGTACGAGGAAAATTTTCATGCTTGTCCGATCTAATATCGGATGAACTGTCGTTATCGGGTTTCGAAAGTAGTGTACACACGATCGGAAAACCGTACGATTCTTCCTCGGACGATCGTCTTGGTCCGATATTCGGATCGTGTGTATGGGCCATTACCCTTACCAAACTATTCAGACGTTAGCTAACTCGTACCACTCTAGGAAACCTTTGTCACATATTAAATGTATATTAGCAAAACAGAAAAAGTTCTAGACTACAGATGGAGATAACAGCAGAGCGTCCTTAAAACATTAGGTATATGCATGACTCACTAACATCACAAATAATATATATATATATACACACACACACACACACACACACATACACACACACACACATATACACCCCCCCCCCCCTGAAAGGTAATGTGACACCAGAGGGGGGAGGGTTACGAAAAGCGGAGGTTACATTTTTGTGTGGACCTCCGCTTTAAGTATGTTAAAGAGATAGAAAAGTAAGTTACAGAAATTGTCTGGACTCCCATTCAGTTTTAAGAATTAACACAAATAATTTATGATGTCTATTTGTTAGATGTTTGGAGAATGAAGATCCACACTGCTTTTTCCAAAGAAAAATCATGTGTCTTGTCAGATGCCATAAGCACACCGCCATGCTTTTTTCGGTTTGATATATGGGCCGTTTTCACTAGACAAAAAAGGTCAACAGCATTAAAGCCTGGATGTCAATGGCCACTAAATTCCCACTCTGATTTACAGCACCTTCGCTCTTATTTTGTTGAGACAAGGCTCTCACATTTCACAAAAGCAGAAAGCCTTCTACAAATGTACAAGACCAAACAAAAAATGTAATATTTAAAATAAATAAATGGCTCAATATAAAGAAACTAAAATACAAAAAGTTAAATAATCGGTATCAATATTAAATGCTGTACTTTGAGTAGATCAAAGGGGTTGTAAATAGCTAAATAGCTTCCTTTACCTCAGTGCAGTCCTCCTTCACTTACCTCATCCTTCGATTTTGCTTTTAAAATGTCCTTATTTCTTCTGAGAAATCCTCACTTCCTGTTCTTCTGTCTGTAACTGCACACCGTAATGCGACACTTTCTCCCTGGTGTGGATAAAGCCTCTTGAGGGGGGAGGGGGCGAGCAGGAGGGTCACACCAGGGAGAAAGTGTGTGTAGTTACAGACAGAAGAACAGGTAGTGAGGATTTCTCATAAGAAATAAAAACATTTAAAAGCAAAATCGAACGATGAGGTAAGTGAAGGAGGACTGGTGCACTAAGGTACAGGAAGCTATTTAGGGAAAACATTTTTTTTACCTTTACAACCCCTTTAATATATATGCCATTAAACCCCTTACTTTAACTGCACGGTTAAAGGGAGTTGTAAAGGAAAAAAAATATTGCCTAAAATGAATGTCTGCAAGGTAGACAGACAGAATAGTGTAATGATTCTGTTAAAAAACAACAAGTAAATACCTATTATATTCCTTTATCTATATCACCTCCGGCGTTCTAGTTTCTGTTCTCTCATTCACTTCCTGGTTTGCGGCACTCGTTCATGTAAGAACTACATTTCCCAGTATGCATTGCAGCACACCCAGTAATTCACACCTCCTTGAAGTCTCCAACATGTAGAGAACGTCCTGCCGCACAGATGTAGTTCCCAGGAGGGGGTGAGCACGTTACTGACCACCGCAGTAAACCCTCCCGTCACGGTGGTGAGTAACAATCAGACAAGCAGGAAGTGAACAGAACAGAGAAGAAATAGAGCAACTTCTGAGCAAAAACGAACAATGAGGAAGAGAAAAGAGGAATGTCTGCAGGTAAAGGATGCTTATTATGAAAAAATGTTTTCCTTTACAACCCCCTTTAAGGCCTTAACACTGCTACCTATTATTATTATAATAATTAATTATGCCAAGCAGAATAGTATTGATGTCATTGGTGCATTTGCACTAGCATGGTGTGTCAAAGCAAAAGTGTAGTGTTGCAAATGCTAGTGGAATGTTTACTTCAAAACTTCCATTTCACCTCATATACATTCTAGATTTCATAAGTACATGATACAAATGGAGACTGCCGTTTGACTGGTTAGCTGTACAAACTATGGGGTTTTCCATTATAATAGTGATTAATGTTATCCACATAAATTACAATTTCAATTTGGGGCCCATTCATAAATGCTTGCTGCAAGACACGGTGGGGTTATTTACTAAAGCTAGAGAGGGAAAGATTACTTACAATTCTGCAGAGAAACCAATCAGATTCCAGGTTTTAGTGCTAAAGCAAGCTGAGGTTAGAAGCCGATTGGTTTCTCTGCAGAATTGTATGTCATTTTTCCCTCTCTAGCTTTAGTAAATAAACTCCTATGAAGGCCTCTTGAGCCCCTTAGGGAAAGAGAGCCTTAACTGATGGGGGCATAGCCAGGTACTGGACAAGGTGGTGGTCACCAAAGGATTGGCTAATTTGGGGGATGGGATGGGCCCGAGCTCGGGTAAAAGGCATCACCCCAGGGAATTCTGGTCTTTTGGGAAACGTGTTTAGAAGAGCTGTGACCTGCTGTGAGTAACCTTTACCTCAGTCATGGACACCAAGCTCCTGTTGGCTAGGGTCCACGAACTGGCTCTTCAAGGTCAAGCGGACTGGCTGTTTGCCCTCCTCTCCCCTGAAATGGCTTCCGCCACCTGTGAACTCTGCTTCGGGGCCCTAGGAACCCAGGACCTGGAGGAGGGCCCGCCCTCCATCTCGTTGAGTCCCAGTGCTTCCAGGGCCTCCTATATGACTGTCCGCCCCCCCGAAGCCAGTTCTGAGGCTAATTTAGGCACTTCTCCTCCTCGGAGGACCAGAGCGTCTGCCCGAAGCCACCGGGGGTTCCCCCCCGCCTGTTGCTTCTGCTGCAGCCCGTGCCTCCTCCCGTTGTCCCCGCTCGCGGAGCCCTAGAGCCGCATGTCAGTCAGCCCGGGCTCCTACGGCTGCCTCTCCCACTGTCTGTGTCCCCGTGTCCGGCTTGGCAGGTGCTGCATTCTGGCGTAGGATGTATCTTTCTCTAAGCGCTGCGTGTCAGTGTTGTTGCGTTCCTCGAAGACGGACGTCGTTGGCAAGGGTAGGAGGGTTGTTCTGTACACTTGCGGTGGCCCCTTTTGCCCTGTATCGCTGGCCTCCCCTTTCATGTCTACGCACCCCCCCCCCCGGCCTGCACCTTTTTCGTCCATGCGGATTCCTCATCCCTGAGCAGGTTCCGATCTTTACGGGTTTTCCATCGTTGCCTCGAGATAATGGGCCTCCCTTCGCACGATTTTGCGACCCACTCGTTTTGCATCGGTGCTGCCACCGCTGCTTCTGGTATGGGTTTTTCCGATACGGAACTCCAGCGTCTGGGTAGGTGGGAGTCATCCCGGTTCTCTTTGTACGTCCGCACACGCCCGTTTTGATTTTTAGGTTGTTACCCAGTTCTAGTATGGATGGTTGGCGATTCCTTCATCTACTGGGCTGCTCGTCGGGGTGAAGTTCGGAGGTACAAGAAGAATTTGGGTTTTGGATATGACCTTGCTAGGATTCGCTGGCTTGGGCTCCATGGGTTACGCTGGACGCAGGTTTTCTTGACCTTGCCAGCATAAAATGGCTATAATGGGCCATGCCCTTGATAGAAACCGGAAGTAGGCGGCCTGTGCAGCACTTATGGTAAGGACAGGCCCCCCCCCCCTTTTTGAGTTGTGTGCTCACAGTACAACTGTGACTGGCACTGGTTGAAATGTTCAAGGTTCAAAATGTTATGTTTGCTTTTAATAAAGCTGTGGCCTTGCCCTTTCCAACTTAAAGCGGGAGTTCACCCATTTGTAAAAAAAAAAATTTTCTCCCCTTAGCTTCCTGCTCGTTTTTACTAGGGGAATCGGCTATTTATTTTAAAATATGAGCAGTACTTACCCATTTTCGAGCTGCATCTTCTTCCGTCGCTTCCGGGTATGGGTCTTCGGGAGCGGGCGTTCCTTCTTGATTGACAGCCTTCCGAGAGGCTTCCGACGGTCGCATCCATCGCGTCACTCGTAGCCGAAAGAAGCCGAACGTCGGTGCGGCTCTATACTGCGCCTGCGCACCGACGTTCGGCTTCTTTCGGAAAATCGTGACGCGATGGATGCGACCGTCGGAAGCCTGTCAATCAAGAAGGAACGCCCATTCCCGAAGCCCATACCCGGAAGCGACGGAGAGGATGCATCTCGTAAACGGGTAAGTACTGCACATATTTTAAAATAAATAGCCGATTCCCCTAGTAAAAACGAGCAGGAATCTAAGGGGGAAAAGTGCCCTCTAAGGGTGAACCCCCGCTTTAACAGTTGTAAGCGTGTTTATTTAATAGGGTGAAGGGGCAAGGGGGAAGGTTTTATATATATATATATATACACATATATATATATATATATATTACAGTTAAGGGGTACCTGGGCTCATTGCGCCTCAGCAGTCATGTGTTCATTGGTGCACTATGGAACCGTTAATTTTGAACTGTAGCCCAGTCTCGCAGTCTGCAACAAAGTCTGTTCATTTTGAATAAGTAGCCAAAGGCACGAGACGCTGCTAAGCGTACGTTTAGAGGCAGGTGGACGTTTTTTTCAACTGCTCCTGAACTCATTCAATGTTATCCTATGTGACCATGTACACAGTCTCGTTTATTGCCGTTTTTTAGGCATTTGCGTTTAATAGCGTTTCTTAGAAAACAAAAAAATGGATTCAGATGCAGAAAATTTTCATGTTTCAGACACCAAACGCGTATTTTTTTTTTTTAAACTGTTCTAAAATGCAAACACGCCAAAACAGGCGTTTTAAACGTGGGTTACGATCTGTCAAGTTTAATCATTTAGGAGCAGTTGAAAAAACGTCCCGTGTACATGGAGCCCAACACAGCTTGCTGTGGTGCACCCCAATTTACAAAAACATAGTGTATAGCACTATAGTGTGAACATACCCTTACTGTATGGTAACAGAATATACTTGATTTAAAAGAACTCTATGGTAATGCAAAGTATTCTCTGATTGGATAGAGGTGGAGAGGCGAGCGGTGATGTAATAAGGTGGCGATCAGGACGTCGCCACTCCGCCTCACCACATCACCCTTTTCATTCACTGAGAATATGCAAAATGTGCTCTGAATGGCGTCTGTGCCAAGCAAGTGACCTCCTGTGTTCACCAAGCAACAGGGTAGTCCCTTAGCTTGGGACCTGGAGGCTAGTAGAGATCACTGTAGTAGTGTGGTCTACTACAGGGCTTTCCAACTTCTACTGTTATCCCACAGGTATGGCATATACATACTTACAGTGGTTCAAGCTGGACCAATATAACTGTACAATTTGCCATACCTAAACTTCAGCTTGATGCAGCACACTTATGGTTCCTCCTCTTAAAGCGGGGGTTCACCCAAAAAAATAAATTTTAACATGACATTCAGCCGAGTTGTCAGAATGACAATCGGCTGTTTTTTTTTTTTTTTTCAGTGCAGCACATACCTTATTTTCACCGCCGCTTCCGGGTATGTAATGTGCGGGACTGGGCGTTCCTATGTGATTGACATCTATCCGACCGGTGCATACTGCGCGTCACTAGTTGCCGAAAGAAGCCGAACGTCGGTGCGCAGGCGCCGTATAGAGCCGACTCGCAGTCCGGCTTCTTTCGGCAACTAGTGACGCGCTGAATGCGCCGGTCGGAAGGATGTCAATCACATAGGAACGCCCAGTCCCGCACATTACATACCCGGAAGCGGCGGTGAAAATTAGGTATGTGCTGCACTGAAAAAAAACAGCCGATTGTCATTCTGACAACTGGGCTGAATGTCATGGTAAAAAAAAAATTTTGGGTGAACCCCCGCTTTAACCACTTCCCGCAGGCCATATAGCATTATGATGTGTGCAAAGTGGTTCAGTTATCCTAACTGAACTTCATACGATGTCCAGCAGGATAAGCCGTGGGGGCGCGCAGAGCTGCGATCCTTGGTGTGGTGTTTCAGTCTGACACACCGCATCTCCGATCGAGGTAGAGAGGCTCTGGCGGTTTTGTGAAAAAAAAAAA
Organism: Rana temporaria; assembly: GCF_905171775.1. Taxonomy (NCBI): domain Eukaryota; kingdom Metazoa; phylum Chordata; class Amphibia; order Anura; family Ranidae; genus Rana; species Rana temporaria. The sequence continues at coordinate 267,347,956 of NC_053493.1, read as the reverse complement.
GGGAGAGGCTCCGACGAAGGCTGGTTACCACGTGATCAGCTGTGTCCAATCACAGTGTAAACAGGAAGAGCCGTATATATCGGCTTTTCCTCCACTCACACTGACAGGCGCGAGTAGCGGAGAGCAGATCGTCCGCTCTCCTGACAGGGGGGGGGGGGGGGGTCTGCCCCTCGAGGACCAGAACCACCAGGAATGCCCATAAAAAAAAAAAACCCCAGAGGCGATTAAATACCACCAAAAGAAAGCTCTATTTGTGGGGGAAAAAAATGATAGAAGTAGGGATGTCCCGATACCGATACTAGTATCGGTATCGGGACCGATACCAAGCATTTCCCGAGTACTTGTACTCGGGGGGAAATGCTCCGATGCTTCACCCGATACTTGTACAGTCAGGTATCGGGTAGTGGGGGGAGTTACAAGTCTTCTCTGCATTGTCTTCTCCCCCCCCCCCGATGTCTTCTCCCCCATGCCATCTTATTCCCTCCCCCTGATGTCTTCTCCCCCATGCCATCTTATTCCCCCCCCCCCCTGTGATGTCTTCTCCCTGTCCGTGCCGCTCCCCCACTGACTCTGTCCATTCATATAACTGAAACATCGTAACCTGTGTTTACGATGCTTCAGTTTATGAATGGAGAGGAGCTTCTCTCCATTCATTTCAGCTGAGGCTGCAGAGAAAGGGACTGGGGAATCTGTGCCCTAGTCCCTTTCTCTGTCTTAAAGGGGAGATGTCAGAGGTCTGTTAAGACCCCTGATATCTCACCAAAGCCCCCCAACAGGGCTAATTAAAAAAAAGATTTTTTTTTTTGCAATAAATAATTAAAAAAATAAAATGTAAATAATAATAATAAAAAAAAAACACACACACACATACACACTGACAATCCACTACCCCCCCCCCCTCTAAAAAAAATAGAAAAATCACTTTAAAAAAAAAACGTAAAAAAAAATATTATATATATATATATATATATATATATATATATATATATATATATATACTGTCACATGACATTAAAAAAAAGTATCGGTATTGGCGAGTACTTGAAAAAAAGTATCGGTACTTGTACTCGGTCTCAAAAAAGTGGTATCGGGACAACCCTAGATAAAAGCTTTGTTTGGGTACAGTGTAGCATGACCGCACAATTGTCATTCAAAATGTGATAGCGCTGAAAGCTGAAAAATGGTCTGGGCAGGAAGGTGTATAAGGTGTACAAGTGCCCAGTATTGGAAGTGTTAAGTAAGTGGTTAAGTGGGAAGATCGGCCAGGTTGCAGAGAGATTTTCCTGCAAGTTCAAAATTTTTCTGCAAGCATTAACAAGAAAGTCTGATGATAGAATTACTCATTTCCTGCTAGAGGCAGGGTGCAAGCAATTACTTTTCACTATATGAACCAATGTAAAAATGTACATGCTAGCAGTCTGCAAGCACCCAGGCACAAAATCATGAGAAACTAATGAACACTTAAAGGGCATCCCATTAGAAAACAGCAGCAAACTAATTAAAATATATTTTAAAACAATTTGCAGACCTGTGGAAAGCAGAACTGCTGAGAATGCGTTTACTGCCGCTATTAACAATCGCACAATTTGCTGGGAGTTTTATTCAATTTCACAAAGATTTAATTATCTGCTCATCTGGAACCCACATTGAATGGAGGTCTCCGGGGACTATTTCAGCTTCGCGTCGAGCTATCAAGTAAACCACACATTTCACACAACTGGGATTTCACCTGCTTATCTTCAGCCAATATTTGCCAAGCTTCTTTCCAAAGTTATAGTAAGTCTATTTGCAATATTTATGCGGCACGTGTTATTTTACACTGACAATTGCGCGTATATTGATTGGTTTGCACAAAAGTTATAGCGTCGACAAACTATGGGCTATTTTTTTTTTATTTCTTTACTAGTAATTGCGGCGATTAGCGACTTCAAATTTTACGGCGGACATTGACACTTTTTGGGGACCAGCGACGCCAATACAGCGATCAGTGCTAATCATATGCACTGTCACTGTACTAATGACACTGGCTGGGAAGGGGTCAAAAATCACATTTTTGAATTAAAAAATAAAAAACAGTAAAGTTATCCCAATTTTTTTATATATTGTGAAAGATAATGTTATGCCGAGAAAAATGATACCCAACATGTCACTCTTCAAAATTGCGCCCGCTCGTGGAATGGCGTCAAAATTCTACCCTTAAAAATCTCCATAGACAATTCTATAGGTTGCATCTTTTAAGCTACAGAGGAGGTCTAGGGCTAGAATTATTGCTCTCGCTCTAACGATCGCGTTGATACCTCACTTGTGTGGTTTGAACACCGTTTTCATATGCGGGCGCTACTCACGTATGCGTTCGCTTCTGCGCGCGAGCTCTACGGGGCGCTTTAAAAAAAAAAATTTGTTTTATTTATTTTTATTTTATAAATTTTTACACTGAAAAAATAAAATTAAAAAAAAGGATCACTTCTATTCCTATTACAAGGAATGTAAACATCCCTTGCAATAGAAAAAAGCATGACAGGTCCTCTTAATGTGTCATTTGAAAAAATGACAACAAGAAAATATTGCTTTAAGGAGCATGGGCGTAAGTGACATTTTGACGTCACTTCTGCCCTGCTATGGGGACGGGTGGGGGCCATGTTGCCCTCACTCGTATCCCAGCCGAGCAGGGGACAGGACCCGATCGCCTCCGTCGCTACCGACGGCTCCGGTAAGCGGCGGAGGGCCCTCTCCCGCCGCCAAAAACGGTTTTCCCACGGCGAATCCGCCACGGAGACCACCGTTATCGTTTACAGGAACGCTCACAGTAAAGATGGATATTTCGGTTGTGGCAGCAGCTGCTGCCGTACCGAGATATCCATCTTTAAAAACAGGACGTATATAGTCGTGAGCAGGTCCTTAAGTGGTTAAAGGAGTTGTAAATGAAAAAAAAAATTCACCTTAATGCAATCTATGCATTAAGGTGAAAAAACATCAGATGTTTCCGCCCCCCCCCAGCCCCCGTTTTACTTACCTGACCCGTCCAAAGTCACGCGCGGTCCCAAGATCCTCTTCGCCGCTCAGCCTGGCCGCTGATTGGCTAAAGCAGATGGATTGAGAAGAGCGCAGCCATTGGCTGGCGCTGCTGTCAATCACATCCAGTGACACGGCGAGTGATACAGCAAGTGGCCATAGTCGCACACTGTATCACGGGAGCGCATCCGCAATTACTCACCACCATGCGAGCTCTCTCATGACTGTGGTCAGTAATTGCGGGGAGAACCAGAGACAGCCGCCGAGGGACCCCAGAAGACGTGGATCGGGGCCACTCTGTGCAAAACTAACTGCACAGTGGAGGCAAGTATAACATGTTTGTTATTTTAAAGGAAAAACATTTTTTCCTTTACCAACGCTTTAAATGCAGTATACACTTGTTTACTCTATATATATCATATATGAGCTTGTTTACGCAAGTATAAATGAGTATATTACCATCCTGGCAATGAAGAATTTTTACTCATCCATACACTTCTGCAACTTTACTTGCTTATACTCAGCATTGCTCAGGTCTTATACATAGTTTCTATATCGTTTCTGGCACCTTGCACATGGTTGTCACAAGTAAATATCAAGTAAATTATGACGCCTGTGTGCAAGGGGCCTAACAGTACTGATAAATGGAGAACCTTACAGTATTAAGACAAGCGACCATTCAAACTGGACCCGGTCCTAAATTTGTGTAGGACAGTGATACAGAATACAGATTAAAGTTACACAATATATCGACTACATTTTTAGAAAATTTAGCTGCAGTGGATTATACAGAATTCAGATTTTGGGAAACTGCTGTAGACTTTAAAGCAGGGGTAGGCAACTTCAGCCCTCCAGCTGTGGTGAAACTACAAGTCCCATGAGACACTGCAAGACCCTGACAATCACAGGCATGACTCCTGGAGGCACAATGGGATTTGTAGTTTCACAACAGCTGGAGGGCCGAGGTTGCCTACAAAATACTGCAGCTGCTAACTTTTAATATAAAAAGGTCACTTACCTGTCCAGAGATCCAGCAATGTTGGCCCCCTCAAAGCCGATTCGTCCATTGGTTCAGGTGCAGGCGCCACCATTGCAACTAAGGGAAACCAACAGTGAAGCCTTCACAGCCGGTTTCCTACTGTGCATGCGCGAGTTGAGCTGCGCTTTCTGAACGGCTCCATTGTCTTCTGGGACACACGCACACAGGTCCCAGAAGGCAGCGGGGGAAGGGGGCGATACAGAAAATTACGTACCTTGCCGTGGTGGTTAGGATGGAAGTAGTCGCGTACACTATAAATGGTACACAACAAATAGATAAAAACGTTGCGATATATATCTCTAAATAAATATATATATATATATATATATATATATATATATATATATATATATATATATATATATATACACACATACACACACACACACACACACATATACATACATACATACATACATACATACATATATATATATATACACATATATATATATATATATATATATATATATATATAAAGCATCTCTATCTACGGTATATCCTATAGACCAGGGATATGCAATTAGTGGACCTCCAGCTGTTGCAAAACTACAAGTCCCATCATGCCTCTGCCTCTGGGTGTCATGCTTGTGGCTGTCAGAGTCTTGCTGTGCCTCATGGGACTTGTAGTTCTGCAACAGCTGGAGGTCCGCTAATTGCATATCCCTGCTATAGACAGATTGGGGTGGCACTCCGCTTTAACTTTACTACAGCTGCATCTTTTGCTGGATGCCGTTAGGAGCCAATTAGAATATCGTATATTTATTGTCTGAACTGCTGTGTGTGGTGTTTATGTCACAGAAAAATGCATTGATGTGCTGCAGTGCATTACAGAGTTTAACTAAATGAATGCCAAAATACTGTACAGTTCAAAATACTCAAGGAACAGAATTATTTAACAATGCAGTGCTCAGGTGTAAACCGGTACCAATAAAAAAATAAATAAAAAAAAAAAAAAAGTTATATTTTTTCTTCTGTCCATTGGAAAATACAGCAAAATGCACGACATATCTGGGTCGATCAGAAGGGTCAGACTAAAAATACCGAGAGCCGGTTCACACTTCCGCGGCACGACTTTGGGGGCGACTCTGCAAGTCGTCCTGAAGACAACTTTAGAGGCGACCTGCAAAACGACTTCTGTTTAGAAGTCAATGCAGGTCACCCCGAGTCGCCCCCGAAGTCGTGCAAGAACCTTTTTCTAAGTCAGAGGGACTTGCGTCGCTCCTATTAGAACGATTCCATTGCCTGACGAGACGCCCCAGTGTGAACCGGCTCTAAGGAACATCCTTGCCAAAATCAGGCTGCTAAAAATTACTCACATGATCATTGAGCTGCAGAATCATTCACCTGGTTAGAGGAATGTGGCCAGGTGTACACAGAGTCATACTTACTCATCATTCGAACACCTCTGACGGTGCTAAAACAAATACAGGTTGTACCAGTGGTACAGTTAAGCACAGATTTTTCTCTAGGAAGTCACACAGTGACAATCAAGACAGATTTCTCAAAACCAACCCAAAAAGCACTTCAAAAATCAGAAAACATTCATTCCTCAATGTACCATCTAAGGCCGGCCATAGACGGTTCAGTAGGGGCCGGCCGAGGTTTGAACCATGTGTGGGCAGGCTGAATGTACCCAAGTTGGTCGACTGATCAACCTGTCAGATTTTACATGCGATGGTTGCAAGCGTCTGTTACAGCCACTAACAGTAATCACTTCTGACTTCCACTGTCGGGAGAACACAATGGCTCCTCTGCAGGGATTTCCCCATTAACACCGACTGCGTTCATAGGGAAGGAAAAAAAAAAAAAAAAGCGATTTTCTTTCCCATAACCCTTGTTTGCAGGAAAGAAAATTGCTCTGTCTATGGCCGGCTTTACAGTATCTGTGCATTGTTGCAGTATGCACTTTATTGCTCCTCTTCTACTGTCACACCTCTAGCAATCCCTAGATAGCAGTTGTGAAATCTCCATTTAAAACTTGGACATCAGAACAGAAGTAGAGGATAGAAGTAGAGATATCTATTAAGGTTGCACCGATATCGGTACTCGTGCAAATGTTCCGATACCCGAAACCGATACTTTCAGGCTCGGTTCTGTCAATGGGATTCCCCCACTGAGAGCTGAAAAAAAAAAGAAGAAGAAGACCACCAATTATCAGTTGTTAAAGCGGGAGTTCACCAATAAATGCTGTTTTTTAATCTTTTACCCCTAGTCTGATGCTCATTTAGTCTAGGGAAATCGGCTAGTTGTTTTAAAATCCGAGCAGTACTTACCGTTGTAGAGGGCGATCTTCTCCGCCACTTCCGGGTATGGTCTTCGGGAGCGGGCGTTCCTTCTTGATTGACAGTCTTCCGAAAGGCTTCCGACAGTCGCATCCATCGCGTCACAAGTAGCCGAAAGAAGCCGAACGTCTCTATACTGCGCCTGCGCACCGACGTTCGGCTTCTTTCGGCTACTCGTGACGCGATAGATGCGACCGTCGGAAGCCTGTCGGAAGACTGTCAATCAAGAAGGAACGCCCAGTCCCGAAGACCATACCCGGAAGTGGCGGAGAAGATCGCCCTCTACAACGGTAAGTACTGCTCGGATTTTAAAACAACTAGCCGATTCCCCTAGACTAAATGAGCATCAGACTAGGGGTAAAAACAGGATTTTACCGGTGAACCTCCGCTTTAAGGACACAGCAGCCTTTTTTCTTAACAACTGATGACTCATTCAGTAGAGTTCCCCTGTTGACAGCTGAAGTCTAAACGAAGTCCTAGCAATTGAAGCAATCCAAAAAATAAAAAGCAGCCGGGCAATGTTTATCAACAACATTGCTCGGCCACTGAAACAGATAAAAAGAAACATTGTTTCTTTTTGTATGTTTTGTCATCCACAGATAAATCAAGGGATGGACTTCCCTCAGCAGATGAAGTCAGTTTAAAGCAACCTGCCAGGTAAAAATTATTATATACAGTTATACACACACACAGTATCTCACAAAAGTGAGTACACCCCTCACATTTTAGTAAATATTTTATTCTATCTTTTCATGTGACAACACTGAAGAAATTACACGTTTCTACACTGTAACGTAGTGAGCATACAGCTTGTATAACAGTGTAAATTTGCCGTCCCCTCAAAATAACTCAACACACAGCCGTTAATGTCTAAACCGCTGGCAACAAAAAGGTGAATTATGAACAGTTCCAAATACCAGTCAATATTGGCACAAAACTTTCAGGCTTCTGTTAGAAAGCTGAACATGAAGATGAACTTCATCTTTCAGCATGACAATGACCTAAAGTAAAGTATACATCCAAATCAACAAAGGAATGGCTTCACCAAAAGAAGATTGAAGTTTTGGAATGGCCCAGCCAGAGCCCAGGACTGAATCCAAATGAAAATCTGTGGGGTGATCTGAAGAGGGCTCTGCACAGGAGAGTTTTTGCAAAGAAGAGTGGGCAAATATTGCCAAGTCAAGATGTGCCATGCTGATGGACCCCAAAAAAAAAAAAATGGAGTACTGTAATAAAATCAAAAGGTGCTTCAACAAAGTGTTAGTTTAGGTGGTGCACACTTATGCAACCATATTTTATTTTTATTACCCTCCACCTAAATGATTTCAGTTTGCTGTTCAACAGTTTATAGGGTCACATAAAAAAAAGGTGGAAAAAGTTCTTAAAATGATTCATATTTTTGTCTCATTTCTTTTACATCACAGAGAATTTTACCAGGGGTGTGTAGACTTTTCCACTTATCCATCCACACTGTAAAATTTATATATATATATATATATATATATATATATATATATATATATATATATATATATATATATATATATATATACACACACACACACACACACACTATATATATATCTATATCTATATCTATATCTATGTGTGTGTGTGTGTGTGTGTGTGTGTGTATATATCTGTATATATATATATATATATATATATATATATATATATATATATATATATATATATATATATATATATACATACATACATACATACATACATACACACACACACACACACACAATTATGAAGTGTCTGTTTTAACCCCTTATCAGCCTTAATTAACCCCTCATTCTCCTCCATTTAATTATTGCTTTCCCACTCATTTTTTGTTCACTTCCATTTTATAAGCCATTAATAATTTAATATTTTTTTTTATTTTGTTTAATATTTTTACATCTTTAACATATATTTACATGTTTCACAATAAAAAAAAACACAACATTTATAGAAGAAAAAAAATATATTTCATTTGTAAATAACTTTTCAATGTTTTGTACTATTGCTTAGGGCTGGGGGGAAAAAAAATCGATTTGATCCGTGAATCGAGTTGCGAGGTCAAATCGATTCAGATTTTCAGAAAATAGATTTTTGTGATTTTTTTTTTTCATCAGGACCGGCGCGGTGTCAGCGCCGTCCTGGGGAAATAAAAAAATTACAAAAATCTATTTTCTGAAAATCTGAATCGATTTGACCTCGCAACTCGATTCACTCAGCTGTGGGCGGAGTTTTTAGTCCATGAGGCCGGACGCCACGAACTAGGCCGAAGCTGTGCCTAAAAACTCCTGCCCGCAGCTCCTCAGGACCGATGTAGTGTCCATAAAAATAAATAAATAAATAAATAAATAAAATAAAAAAAAACTAGATTTGAATCGTAAATCGATTTATTTTTTTGAAAAAAAAAATTAAAAAAAAAAAATCGCCCAGCTCTACTATTTCTGACAGCTGAAGTGTAAACAAAACAGTTGTGATAGGTTATCAGTAATTGGTATCAGCGAGTACTAAAACAAACCAGATATTATATATAAATAAAATTTAAAAAAAAGCATCCCTATATACCTATGACAACTGCAAAAAGTGGAATTTCCCCTCATTTTGGAGAGGGAAATTTCCCTGATGGAGACACAGCTTACAATAAAAACCTAACATTTTCCCACTTTTAAAAATAAATAAAGTAAAACTAAACATAAGTTGGGGATACTAAGTTAGGCTAACTTTTTCCAATGATGAAGTTATAACTACAGGGGGTCCCCGACTTACGAACAGGTCAGGGACTTTAGATTTTGTTCTTAAATTGAAAATGTTCGTAAGTCGGACCCTCATGCGCAGAACGGCAATTACATAATTTACCGATGTTCCATCTAATGGCCGTGCATGTGGAGAACGGGAAGATGAGTCGCTTTCCGACGTTTTCCTATGTTCCGTCGAATGTGCCCGCCATCGAAAATGGCCGCGAATGCGCAGAACGGCAGATACGGTCCTGTTCGTAAGTAGAAGTTGTTCGAAAGTCGGGGGTCCCCTGTATCTGTACCTACATAGAATGATCAGGTACAGCTTCTATATTTAAGGAAATGGCGACATCCGTATATACTGTAATAATCTTCTTGAAGTTCTACTTGGATGTCTGACAACTGTACCTTAATAAAACACGACTTCCTCCTATTATTTATCTCCCAGCCTACTATATTTAGCGTCTCTCCTGCATATGATGAAGACCAGTTTCCTGTGCTGTATTTTAAAGGAGCGATCTCCCCAGAAATCAAAGTTGACTAATGACAGGGGCACATTTTATGAGTAATGCTGGCAACGGATGGGAAGATCATTGAAACGCACTTAATTATGTCACAGGGTAGAGGCAAGTGAAGATTAAACACATGATAAAGTCAGCAGTTCAGATGAAAAGATAAACATTCTTTTTTTTTTTTTTTTTTTTTTTTTTTAACAAGAAGGACTAAGTGCAGCTTGCAGGAGGTTAGACAAACTGGAGGCAGAACTTTTGTTCAGCATAAAACAAAGGGATCAAACAATATTCTCCTCAGTTAGCCCGTAGCCCACTGCTTGCTAAACTACAACATGAACTTGACAACCCTGCAGGACAAGTTGTTCAAGGAAATTTCTAAGGGACATCTGCAGCCTCTGAAACCTCTCATTGGTGACATAAGGGTTGCAGAGATTAGCAGCTGTCATCTACAAGAACAGGACTAACATTTATTGCATTCTGGAGCCATTGACAGATGACAGCTGCACAATCTACAGAATTGGGATTATGGCGACAGAGACTGAACATCCACTTAAATTCACTGTCATGGAGTAACATTGGCCATGCAATACCCAGCGCTACGTTGTTTGCATAGTTTATTATGCCAGCAAAAGTGGACAGCATTTAAATTCAGTGGTGACCAATCATGAGCCTGGGTTTGGGCCGTTCATGCGGTAAACAATGGAGCACAATTGTTTAAAGGGCACAAATGCTGCCCAACGTCTTTTGTTTGAGGCCAGGTTCACACCTATGCGAATTGAGTGCGGCTTAAACCGCATCCAATACGCAGAACATTTCTAAATACATTGTTTTCAATGAGGCTGGTTCACTTATGTGCGATGCATTCGCACTGCGCATTGCAGTAAAACCGTGTGCGTCTTTTAGGCATTGCGGTGCGGCTCAGGTGCGAATTCAAGCCCATTATCTTCTATGGGTACGCAGCCGATTCGCAGATGTGTTCAGTTCTCTTCAGGAATTTCTCTCATTCAGCTCAATACACTTCTCCCCCACTCTCCTCTCACCCGTAACTTCTTCCAGGTCTCCAAATTCGCATCTAAAAACGTTGCTAATCTGCTGAACACTTCTCTTATCTCTCCGCAGAGATAAGAGAGCTGAAATTTGCACCGCACTAGTGCGATTCCGGCCTTATACCACAAAATCTGGGAGCTGCGGTGGCTCAACGTGATTGGCACTGCGCTGACAAGCCATTCACCTCTGCAGCTAGGGGTTCGGGTCTCGGCTACATGTGAATTGAGTTTGGTGGTCTCAGCCCGGCTCCTGGTGGGTGTGCTATGCGAGGTAAGCCTGCGCTTAGTACGCCCACCCCCCTAACACAAAAACCACCACACCTACACACGCACTCGAAATTGGGTTAACATGCACGCACTTTGACCACGCGGTCTCTAAAAAGAGAGGCAAAGGACTAATGGGGGTGGTTGAGTGGGCTAGATCCTCTCACTCCCTTATAGGGAGTCCCTCTGCCCCGTTGGGCTTCAAAGCGGAGCAGGTAGGGCGGGCTATGTGGGAGGACCCCCTCTCACACACCCGCCATTGCCACCCGGGGCATGGAGAAAGGTGGCAGAATGCCTCTGGGGGAGGCCTGCCTACTCCCAACTCCTGCAGTCCGGCTCCTCTCTCGAGTACACGCACAAAATACACTTTTCTGGAACTTTGTTTACAAGTTTAAATTAGCAGGGTGAATAAAAAAAAAAAAAACACAACACGATCGGTCGTCTGATTTTTGAATCATGTGTACGGGCCAAGAGTATACACAGCACAGTTATTTTTGTTCAACCAGTGAGTTGAGGATTTTTTTTTTTTTTAAGTCACATCAACACAAGCAATGCTGATGCAGAAATCTCCCCCTCTGCTCTATTGTATTTTGACAGAATACACCGATCAGCGCTGCAGCCATTGGCAGAAGCCAGTCATTTCTGTTGAAAATTGGCAGTACACAAGAGGGGGCAAACGCCTAATGCATTACCAAAAATAACCATTTATTGAAAGCACGTAGCAGTGTTCTACTCACAAAAGTAGGCATAAAATCAGGCTTGTCAAATAAAATGCTCCAACTGGTGAGGCAGCAGACCCTACAGCCACAGGGTGGAAAACCTTACGCGTTTCAGGGCCAGACCCTCTTCCTCAGAGCTCATTAACGGAAAACTAAACCAGCCAAAATTCAGTATGTGTATACCCAGCTTTACAGTGAGGTAAGAATATCAATGTATAAGTGAGCTGTACTACTAAAGCTAAACCAGGATATTTATACAATAATACCCATTGGAAATGCTGTAAATTAGGCGGCTATCACACGTGAGACGAGCAAATTTCAAACATTTTAATTTGAGCGTTTTTACACACATATGAGCTTTTAGAAGTGCATTTCAAGCATTTTGCATGTGTAATCAAACTTCAGGCACTTTGTTTGAGCCAATGGAAAGCACCAGGGGAGAGTAGTTCTTACACAGCATTTCAGTTCAAGCTTTCGCAGGTGTTCCTCCTGAAGTCTATAGAGTCAAATATACCCAAATCTGCCTCAAAATGAGCTCATCTAGCTTTTGGAGCGTCAGATGTTGAGCTACAGGTGCCTCATTTGTGAATAGCTTGGCTACCATTTAATTACAGGAGATCTCGTTTAAGAGCTTTGTAGTTTTGAGCTCCAGGCTACAAAATGCTCACATGTGAATGGGGCCTTAGGCTGGGTTCACACTACTACACTACTTTCATCCTACTTTGCTCTGCTACATTGGTCCTACATTTATCCTACATTGGTCCTACATCCATCCTACTTTCATGAACAGGATACTACTTTGGTCCGACTTCAATGATATTCAATGGGCCTGAAGTAGGATCAATGTAGGACCAAAAGTAGTACAGGGAGCATTTTCAAAGTCGGACCGACTTGTGTAGGACGCTACAAGATGTTCTCATAGGGAAACATTGAACACAGAGCAAAGTAGGATGAAAGTAGTGTAGTAGTGTGAACCCAGCCTGAGACCCCATACACACTATTAGATTTTCTGGAGATTTTTGTCTTCAGATTTATCAAAACCATGTAATATGAGGTCAAACCTTAAGAGTTTCAATTTGTATGCAATCAGGCAGGCCTTTCCACTACATGGTTTTGGTAAATCTGAAGACAAAAATCTGCAGAATATCTAATAGTGTGTATGGGGTCTTAGGGAGAACAGTTCCATTTAACAATGCTATATGTGAATTATTTAAAACACCAAGATCACAGATAGAAAGATATGTAAAAATGTAGGATAAATAGAGAGAACTTGGCAAGTATAAAACAGCGTTCATGTTCTTATATATCACTTAGAGCAGCCTTTTTCAACCGGGGATCCTTCAGGTGTGGTTCAAGGGTTCCTTCAGGAGGGTCCCTTCAAGGGTTCCTTCAGGAGGGTCCCTTCAAGGGTTCCTTCAGGAGGGTCCCTTCAAGGGTTCCTTCAGGAGGGTCCCTTCAAGGGTTCCTTCAGGAGGGTCCCTTCAAGGGTTCCTTCAGGAGGGTCCCTTCAAGGGTTCCTTCAGGAGGGTCCCTTCAAGGGTTCCTTCAGGAGGGTCCCTTCAAGGGTTCCTTCAGGAGGGTCCCTTCAAGGGTTCCTTCAGGAGGGTCCCTTCAGGGAGGGTTCCTCCAGGGAGGGTTCCTTTAAGGGGTCCATTGACAAAATGCCTGAAAATTGTGTAGCTAAAAGGCAAACTTGATTCACCCGCTGGATTGTATACAGTTTTTGGGCAAAGGGAATAGTCAGCGCCAGGGAAAAAGTTTATGCGGCTAGAAGGTAAAGTAAGGCAGTCTCCCATCCAAGTATTGGCCAAACCCCAAAACTTTCACATTTAGTAACACAAAGCCACAGGCTACATTGTGCATCATTACAACCTTCAAGCTGCCAGCATCCTAACAACCAATTACATAATCGGTTCATGATGATGGGCGCCAGGTACAGCATCCTTGTTTACCCCTCCCCTGCCCTGCCCCTCTCCATCAGCACTGGGGTCATATTAGCTGATTGAGGATGAGAAATGAAAGGAGAAGAGAAGCATTGGAATACCATAGTCAATACCGGTGTGCAAAGGTGTAATTGCTTTGGAAAAATGAATCCCCCCCTAACGTTAGGTGTTCTATGTGTGTGGATGTTGTTGCATTACATAAAACTAAGTTTGGTTTTCACATTTTAGAACGAGGTGCCTCAAGGTCAACATAGAGGACAACCAGGCCGATGTGCAAAACTGACAGAAATAAACATTAGAAATCGCTTTCTAACCAGCACGAGAAGATGGAAGCTGGAACCTATGATTAACCACACCGTATCCCTCTTTTAATTCATCAGCTTGTCAGATCTCTACTTAGTTCCCAATCAGTAAAAGTATAATTCTGATAGAACTGTGCGTCTGATATTTCATCTCGTCTATTGCAATCTGTTATTCAGTATGGGCCTGCTTTGAATTGTTAAAATTATGAGATGAAGAACATTAAATTCATGTCTCTACGTGACGTCTTCCTGGTGCCCATAATGCTTTCTTTACATGCCAATATCCTGCTGGACTTTTCCACTATTTCTCTACAAAACTTTGCCTCCAAGCAATTTGAATTACCTCCAAGTTTACCTCCGACAATAGATCAAACAACTCATATTTTGACCTATTGTTAAGCCAAAGACTCCCCGCTGGAACGGAGCACGAGTTGTGATGCAGTACATTTTTGGACTAGTTTCTTTGCTGCTGCCCACTGTGTAAAAAGTAATGTTCTTTTCTTTTGTGCAAAATCTTTTTTACATTGACTTTTATATAGCGTGTTCTGTTAGATCATGTTTCCATTCGGAGACGTGCAGCCTGTGCACTTGATGCATGAGGTTACTTTAGGTCAATGGACAGGATGGAGAAGGGAACAATCTGAATATTCTAACAAGTGACAGAAAACGTTAATGCTTAAAACGGCAGGATTATTTTATATGCAATCAACCGGTTTCCACAACTTCCATCCAACGTCAGGCAGTTCTGGCCCGCGAAGCTTTGACGCTATTGGAACTCATATTTACCTACATAATTAAGTCCACCATGATCAGCCAACAAAAAATAATTATGACCTGCATCCACAGAACTCTAAACTGACATTTGGTCCAAGAAAGGGTAAAAACCCACATAAACTATGGTCCAATTTACTGTAACAACCCCTTTATATTCTGACAGCAGGGCCCTGATATACTAAAACTGGAGAGTGCAAAATCTGTTGCAGCTCTGCATAGAAGCCAATCCGCTTTCAATTTTTCCTTTTTGGCAAAGCTTAAAAAGAACAAGTTCACCTTTTCAGGGAAAAAAATAACAACAGATAAAAAAAAAAAAAATGGGCATTTATAAAAAAAAAATATTTTCAGGAGCCTGTGAAGCATTGCACCAGTGATCAGCAGATTGCTGATGCCATGCAGGTCTCCTGCAGACCTGTCAGTGTATCTGCTTCCTTGTACATCATACGAGGAAGCAGATGCATGCCGACAGGAAGAATGAATAAACTACCACGGCACACTTAGCACAGTGGTAGTTCATTGAAAACTACAAGCCGACAGCTGCAATGGCTGCTGGACCTTGTAGTTTTTCATTCACAGAGCTCTGTGAATGAGTGATGCCACGACAGGTGGGCAGAGCCCTGCAAGCTACCGGGTGGAGAAGAACCCCCCCTCCCCCCCTTGCTGGCACAGCAGGGATCAGGGATGCGCGGGTGCCAGTGCCAAAGATGGGTGTAATATGTTATGAAAGGTGAACTTATCAATTAATTGAACAAGCTGAAGTTAGAAGCTGATTGGCTACCATGCACAGCTGCACCAGACTTTGCACTCTCCAGTTTGAGGCTGGGTTCACACTACTACACTACTTTCATCCTACTTTGCTCTGCTACATTGGTCCTACATTGGTCCTACATCCACCCTACTTTCATGAACAGGATACTACTTTGGTCCGACTTCAATGATATTCAATGGGCCTGAAGTAGGATCAATGTAGGACCAAAAGTAGTACAGGGAGCATTTTCAAAGTCGGACCGACTTGTGTAGGACGCTACAAGATGCTCTCATAGGGAAACATTGAACACAGAGCAAAGTAGGATGAAAGTAGTGTAGTAGTGTGAACCCAGCCTTAGTAAAGCAACCCAATGTCCCAATTGGGAAGATTCCTCCATCCATCTTGTTTGTGTGGATGGAGGAATCTGTTCAATTTTTTCTTTCCTTCCGCCAGCAACCCATCAATAGCCAGCTTAACACACTTGTTTGCAGAGAGTCAACTAAACTGCTGCAGAGAGCATTGCATTAAAAAAAAAAACATAAAACACATTAACTTGTTTTGCACTCAGCAGTGGATGATCATTTTAAGCCTATCATTACGATATGAGATTTATTACCTGCCTAAGGCTGAAAATGTATAAGTCAGCATTCAGGTCCCTGAGAAAGATACCAGTGCAGAACGCAAGTTACCAAACCACTGCAGTATCAAGCCCTAATGTACCGTGGACGGCAAGCATATTTTAGATAGATTTTCAGAATAACAGGTTCACCTAACCTCAATAAAAAGAATTTTGAGACCATTTACTGACAGTATGTTTTGTCTTCTTGTCCATAAGCTACCCAACACAGTCCGGTTACAAGCCATTTTTTAAGAGACTATACCCGATTAGATCTGATCAGCAGCTACAAGCTTTGGACAAGTAAAATGCAGATACACACGCTGCTTGCATTTTAATGATGTATTATTGATCACTAAGCTGCACCAATTTGAATATTTTACATCTGCTTGGAAATCCTACTTGTATCTAACTAGCTTTAAAACGGTCCTCTCGCTCCCCCTACCAACATCTATTCAAACTAACCTGTGTTAGAAAGATGTATATACTTACCTATCTGCACGTGGCTCCGGTCTGGTCAGGTGACCCATCTCCCCTGTGCCAGCCAGCGCTGCTCCAGGGGAGAGGAGAGAGTAAAGATGATGGATGGGCCATTAAAGCCTATGGGTGATATCAACAATGCAGGCTTTACTAGCTATTGTTGGCACACTTTCTTCTCTACGCTGCAGCCGCCACTGGCTGACACAGGGGAGATTAGGAGACCAGACTGGAGGGGCCTAATTATATATATATATATATATATATATATATATACACACACACACACACACACACACACACACACACACACACACACACACACACACACACACACACACACACACACACACACACACACACACACCTTTCTTACACAGGTTATTTAGCACAGGTGTTAAAAGGGGGGCAGTTTTAAGATTAGTTAGGTCAGGGGTGTCCAAACTTTTTTCAAAGAGGGCCAGATTTGATGAAGTGAACATGGGTGAGGGCCGACCATTTTGCCTGAAATTCTTTGAACCATTAAAATTTGGTCTAAGTGTGTTAGTTCGAGTACTAATACACTGCCCAACACAAATTCACTTGCCTTTGTGGCTGTGTGTGGTGAAGAGATGAGCGTGGGCGTGTTATTTGGATATACCGTATTTATCGGCGTATAACACACACCTTCACTTTAGGAGGGAAGTTTCAGTGAAAAAAAAATGTAAATAAAAAGCTGTGAAGCAAAATAAGGGTCATCAATGCAGCCTCTCCATTGCCATGAATGCAGCCTCTCCATTGCCATGAATGCAGCCTCTCCATTGCCATGAATGCAGCCTCTCCATTGCCATGAATGCAGCCTCTCCATTGCCATGAATGCAGCCTCTCCATTGCCATGAATGCAGCCTCTCCATTGCCATGAATGCAGCCTCTCCATTGCCATGAATGCAGCCTCTCCATTGCCATGAATGCAGCCTCTCCATTGCCATGAATGCAGCCTGATCAGATGTCCATCTGCAGCCTAGGAGAGAAGGGGGGGCGGGATGAACACCAACAGATTACATACAGGAGAATCTCCTGTTTACACAGCAGCCTCTTTAATCCAATTTCTCCCGCCTCCTATGATAGACAGAGGAGTCGTCCAATGGCAGCCCAGTAGACGGGACTTCCCATTACAGATGTCGCTGAGTAAACAGGAGATTCTCCTGTATGTAATTTGACAGCACTTGTTCCCCCTCTCCCTGTCCCCTCCGAGGCAGCGCCGATAAATACAGTATATATCCAAATTACCAGGGGGGCCACATTAAACTGGAACGGGGGCCGCAATTGGCCCCTGGGCCGGACTTTGGACATGCCTGAGTTAGGTGTTCACAGAAATTCCACTTCAAACTGAATGGTTGAAGTTTTTAAATTTATTTTATTATTCTTCCCGACTCCACTGGGGAAATTTTGTATTATTTCTGCAACATCCCGACAAGAGAATGCAGCAGCAGAGAGCATGAAAAGCGTTCTGTGTACCTGTTGGAAGGATTCCCCATCTTGCAAAAATAAGCTGGCAGAGGTCCAATCCCTTCCCCACTCCTATCCATATACTTGTACTGAGAATAAAGAACAATGGAGCACAGTCATTGTGCAGCGTCACTAAACGGGAATCCGAGCCTCCGAAGGTAATGGACAAATATTGGTGCCAATGCATTCAAATAAAAGTAAAACAAAAAAGGCAAAACTTTTTTTTCAGTTTTTAATAGAGTGGAGGTGGATTGGAACCCGTTGGTTTTTATTGCCGTCTGTGCCCCTGTTAAGGAGATTCACCTTCTTTATTCGTCCTGTTTAGCGTCATAATTGAAAGTGAAAGAAAATACCAAATTTTGGGTTGTCCCCAGGAAAGCAATAGAGGGGAAAATCTTCTAATGCGGACACTGGTTCTGGGGTTCTGGTGAGCCCCAGGAATTCCCTAATTTGCAGGGATTTCCTTTCACCTTCTCCTTGGCTATGGGCCAGGAAGTGAAGGGAAATCTCTGCAATAGGACACAGATGCCGAAAAAAAAAAAAAAAAAACCCTCCCTTGCTCTATCTAAAAATTAAACATAGAAACAACGTTTAAGAAACCTTAAAGTGGAAGTAAACCCTCCTATCGTTTTCAGCCAAGGAAGCGGCCATCTTGACCTCTGTTTATACTGCAACTGCCATGTTGCTGTACATGTGACCTGTTATGAAAGCAGCCATTGGATGGTTTGGCAGTTTGGTTGAGAGCACAAACAAATGTGACAGCTAGCATTTCCGGCATGCCGGGAAAGTTAACTGTTTTTGTAACTATCAAATTGAAGGGTTTACTTCCACTTTAAAGAGGAACTTCAGTTTAGTCCAGCACATGCGCCAAGGGGCTCTGCCAGAACTCAAGAAAGGATTTGGCAGAGCTCTACTGAGCATGCACCAAGCTGATAACACATATTCAAAGGGAAAAATAGGTCCCAAACCTCCTTCACTGTGCCACCTTTGTGCCCTTGTGCATTCACATGGGTACAGAGGCTCTCTGCCATGTCCCGAACCTTAGGAAAAACAGCTTCAAAATTACGACACCAGGAACAGGAGCAGATCCATCCAAGAAATGTAAATTTGTATCTTTGCTTTCTACTTGGGAACTACAGGATGTTATAGCTGGCATATGAGATGTTGGCAGAAGCTGGCAATTGTCACACAGGATCTCTACCCTCGGCACCCCTGGGGCACACCACTAAATAGTGGTCCTGTGACTGCTTATAAACATTAAAAAATGAATTTGCAATGTATTTTTTTTTTTTACTAAAAATAGTTTTGCTTTATATCAGCATTGGCTGGGCTGTGTGTCACCATAGACACACACACACACACACACACACACACACACACACAGCACAACTTGGCCTGCCCCCTCTCTCTACTCACAGGTTTTAATTTAACAGAAGCAAGAGCCAATGACTCCCGCTGCTGCCTCTCTGCCCTGTGAGAGAGGGAAGAGACGGACTCAGTGCTGAATCGAGTGAGGACTCTTTTTTATTGTAGTGGCGTTCCACTCGTTTTTCAGTTTATTAAAAGTCAGCCGCTACAAAAAGTGGAGCTGGTGAGTTTGCTTAAAGCGGTTCTCCACCCTACAGTGAAGTCCCGCTGATCAGAACCCTCCCCCCTCCGGTGTCACATTTGACACCTTTCAGGGGGGAGGGGGGGTGCAGATACCTGTCTAAAGACAGGTATTTGCACCCACTTCCGGCCCGGCATTCACGGGCAAAAGACGGGCATTTCGTCACATCCCGTCGCCCCCCCCCCCGTTGTGTGACATGGGTAGTTTCTTTAGGGTGGAGGGGAGTGGTGGGTACCTAGTGTTGACAGGTACCCAGTTCCTACTTCCACCCTCCCTCACTGCAATCTTCTGGGACACGTCACAGGTCCCAGAAGATTGCTTGACCATTCAGAACAGCTCAGTGCGACTTGTGCATGTGCACCTGGCTGTAAAGCCGCAAACAAATAAAGTCGGGTGCCCACAATAGTGATGCCGGTGGAGAGGAGGAGGGGGTGGGGGGGGAGAGAACCGAGGCTTGAGGCGTCCTCATCGCTGGATCGTGGGACAGTGCGTGCGTGTTTATTAAACAAACTCACCAGCTCCACTTGTTGTAGCTGCTGACTTAATAAACTAAAGAACGAGTGGAACGCCGCTACAATAAAAAAAGTCTCTTGGCTTTAAAACCACTTTAATGCTTCTCTATGAGATGTTGCAGCAATTTCTAGGCTCAACTCCAAATTGCTAAAGGAGAGTGAATTATAGCAGAGCACAAAAACAATGCTGTATCAAATCTCTAGAACATGGGTCTTCAAACTACGGCCCTCCAGTTGTTCAGGAACTACAATTCCCATCATGCCTAGTCATGTCTGTGAATGTCAGGGTTTTACAATGCCTCATGGGACATGTAGTTCCGCAACAGCTGGAGGGCCGTAGTTTGAGGATCCCTGCTCTAGAAGCACATAAAGCAAACATATTGCAGTTTACCAATTCTTAGATGCAATGGCTGCTTTTAATTTTTTTAGGATTTCTTTCTATTTTCATCTGGTGATCTGGTCAGTAGGTGTTTTTCAAAAAGAACAAGCTCTCCATGAGTTACAGGCAAGACACAAACCATTGTGGATTGATAGTGGCTATAACAGCCGTAAGCGATAATCACATGTAAACTCTGGAAGGCTGGTTGCACCAAAGTTGATCAACTTGGGTACATTCAGCTTGCCCATACACCTGTTCAAATCATGGCCGGTTTTGAACCGTCTATGGCCAGCCTTACATTGACTACAATAAGATGGCCCTGATTCACAGAGAGCAGGGCGCACATTACGCCGCCGTAGTGCAGACACTGTACGCTACGCCAAGGCAGCGCAGAGAGGCAAGCATTGCATTCAGCAAGCCAGTGCTCCCAACGCTGCGCCAGCGTGGCGTAGGTTTCGAAGGCGCACGTCGGCGTAGGTGGAAGTGGGCGTGAACCCATGCAAATGAGGCGTGACCCCATGCAAATGATGAGCCAAGCGCCAGACAGGTACGTATCACGAACTGGGCATGCGCTGTGACGTGGACGCACCCCTATGCGCCTGCTCACAACCATGCCGGCAAAACTGCCTAAGCTACGACGGATCACTGCGTACGCCGTGAACATAACGTACGCCCAGCCAGACACACGTCCAACGCACAATACGCTGGCTTGTGTTCCCTGGTGCAGACCTGAGCATGTCTGTTGCTGGGTTGCACCTCCTTTATGGGGAATAACTTTACGCCGGACGTACAACTTACCCGTAGCATGGGCCGGGCACACGCAGGTTTGTGAATCGCCGTATTTCCCTCATTTGCATGTTTGAATGGCTAATCAATAAGAGCGGCACCATGCTCCCAGCCTGAATGTGCGCCCACTCTACGCCGGCGTAAGCAAGATACGTCGGCGGGGTGTAGCCTGTTTTTAGGCGCATATTAGTTTGTGGGTCTGGCGCACAGATACGACGGCGCACATTTGCACTTACGTCGGCGTAACTTGTTATGCAACGGCGCAAGTGCTTTGTGAATCTGGGCCGATGTGTACGAGAAACAATACAATATATGGAAATAAAGACTATATTCCCCTACCAGCTACTTTCTAAGAATTGATTTGCATTCGGGAAAAGCAGAGCGGTGTGATCAGTAAATTCAGGCTTACTGCTGTACAGTTCCTGAGCAGAACAATATAAAGTGTTTACAGCACACAGATAAAAACATTCTCCAAAATAGGGATGGGCAACCTTTAGCCCTCAGGCTCTTGTCCCTGTAGCCAAAATGTTTCAAATAAATACATGTGATAGAAACAAAAAACGTACACGCGCCGAGCGTCACTTTGTCAGAAACCTAAGCAAAGTCATCAGGTTTTTCCTCATTGTCAGCCCTGGCGGCAAAGCATCTTAGTAATCTATGAATGCAATGAATGTCCGATATGTGCTGAGCAGTCTAGGAAGAAATTGCTAGAATACCAGTTAGACTTCACTTAAAGGGCTCTTTACACTAAAAGGCCTGCTGGCTGTACGAGTACACATCACCTCATGATCCACAGTCTGAAGAAGGAGTGGGTGATACATATGGTTTCCTCTACAGCAGAGGTTCTTAACCCGGGTCCATCGACCCCCTAAGACAGGTGTGGGCAACCTGGGGCCCTCCAGCTGTTGCAGAACTACAAGTCCCATCATGAGTGAGTGAGTAACATATATAGCGCAACAAATGCAAACTTAATCGCTTCATGCCTCTGGAAGCAATTGTAACTGCCAGTCTTGCAATGCCTCACAGGAAATGTAGTTCCACAATAGCTGGAGAGCCCCAGGTTGCCTACCCCTGCCCTAAGGGGTCCATGAGGGTCAAATAAAATAAAAAATCATTTAGGTCCCTTTTCACACAGGCCGGATCAGATTTTGCTCAGCAGAGGACCCATCCGCTGATCCCCTGCTGAGCTAAACGGAGTGACTGGATGACAGGTCCAAGTCCACTCCGCTTATGTATAGCGGACAGCGACACAGCCTGCTCTCCTCTATGGGCAGCCGGATGTAAACAGACCGGCTATGCATTTACACCCAACTGCCTTCATCCCATTTGGCTATCCGGAAGGGAACTGACCCCCTTCCTTTTTTTTCCCTTCAGATCAGATGTCTGTTTAAATCCAGAGATCCATAGAGGAGAATGGGGGATCCGATTGTGTCCGGCTGAAAACCAGACAGCCGGACCTCTAGTGTGAAAGGAACCTTATATATTTACTTGTCCCGATCAATGGTTTCCCATTGAAAGAAATACGCACCCTACCACTGCTCATATTACCAACCGCCAAGAGGCTCTTGATTCGTTGTTGGCCCATGTTTATTATCTTTCCCTGAACAACCGCCATCTTGTGCCACTCCATAATAGCAAGTGCTGAGTCAGTAGTAGTAAATTTGAACATAATTATAATTAGTTTAATTTGCAAATTTAAGATGAACAGATTTCATTTTTGTAATGAGTGCCCATTACTTACTGTGTTTTGTAAATACTCCAGCAGTCTTCTGGGACCTGTGATGTGTCTCAGAAGGATGCAGGGGGGGGGGGGCAAACTTCCGCTCAGAATGCTGCGGCAATCTGACCGGAAGTGGGAGCGGGTACGTGTCAAAACCAGGTACCCACTCCCTGACAAAAAGTGCCAAATGTGGCATTGGAGGGGGGGGGGGGGGGGGGGGGGGGGGGGGGGTTTGCAAACAAGTGAAACTTCCCCTTTTGGATGAAGTTCCACATAAAGAACCACTGCCCTAGAGCAATGCCTTTACTTTGCCCCTTCTTGATAATCCCCTATGCTCCAACACACTTGGTTACCCCACAAGACTTTCCCTGCGCACCCCACAAGACTTTCCCTGCGCACCCCACAAGACTTTCCCTGCGCACCCCACAAGACTTTCCCTGCGCACCCCACAAGACTTTCCCTGCGCACCCCACAAGACTTTCCCTGCGCACCCCACAAGACTTTCCCTGCGCACCTCACCAGCTGCTTTCAACTTCCTTTAACTCACTACTTAGACCCCTTTCACATAATTGTTCCAGCAGTGACAGATCAAAATTGGACTGGAGGCAAGGAACATGGACAGGATGGTTAAGAAAATTCTCCCCAATAGGGTCAAAGCAGTGGCGGTGCGTCTATAGAGGGCGCTGGAGCACCGCCCCCTCTGGCTCTCGCACCGCCACTGATACAATAACATAGATTCATGCATTGCATGAATCTACGTTATTGTTGCCGGCCGCTGGTCTAATCAGATGGCCGGACCTTGAGCGCCGGCCACCTGAATAACGGCAGCTGGTTGGCTGTGCGGAAGTGCCTATCAGAGCCAGCGGCATTTTACAGGGCACATCGGCGACAATGGGCACAGCGGCGACAAATAAAGGGCACAGTGACATCAATGGGCACCGTGGCGACAATTAAAGGGCACCGTGCCTGCGTTTGATGGCATGGCACAGTGGTGACAATTGATGGCACAGTGGCCGTTTGATGGCATGGCACAGTGACTGTTTGATGGCATGGCACAGTGGTGACAATTGATGGCACAGTGGCTGCGTTTGATGGCATGGCACAGTGACTGCGTTTGATGGCATGGCACAGTGGTGCGAATTGATGGCACAGTGGCTGCGTTTGATGGCATGGCATAGTGACTGCATTTGATGGCATGGAACAGTGGTGACAATTGATGGCACAGTGGCTGCGTCTTAATTGCATGGCACAGTGGCTGCGTTTTAATGGCATGGCACAGTGGTGACAATTGATGGCACAGTGGCTGCAATTTGTTTCTTTTCTTTTTTTTCGTTTGCGCCCCCCCCCCCCCCCCCCCCAAAAGATTTTGAGCACCAGCCGCCACTGGGTCAAAGACAGAATCAAAATCTGACAAATCTGACACTTCCTAAAACAATTTATTTCTAACCAAAGCCTTGGGTGTATTGGATACACTGCAGGAGGTGACACCTCAAGATCCTTTATCTGTCCATATCTGGGTCCATTCAGGCTCATCCAAACAAACGACAAGTTTGTATCCAGGTCTGCTTTTACTGATCTGACCACGAGGGGCAAATACAGGAAGATGCACATGAACCTACATCCGGTCACCCATAGTAATTACATGGTCACATCCATTTCTGTTGTAATCTGGCACAAGAGAGGATCAGTCCAGTCTGAATGGAGGGTGCCCGTGGTCTTACAGCTCCAAGAGTCATCAGAACATTACTTCATCCAATGTTTCCGATACCCACAGGCGGTTGTGTAGGTCCAAAAAGTTTGAGGACGTAACTTTTGTCAAATTGTGATTTAGTCTGTGAGCCTATTCGGAAAAAAAACAAAAAAAATCCCACTTCCTGTCCCTGTGACCCCATACAAGAAATGAAAGCTATTGTTGTCACAGCCCCATGACAGAAAGGACACACTCCTCTCCAGACAGAAAACAGAGCTGAGGCTGTCAATCTGCTGGAGCTCCCTACCCCATCAGGAAAAAAGTTGTGGCGATCTACCTGGTTAACATGGAGAAAATATCCTGGGGGGGCAATCTTTAAGGAAAAAAGCAAAAACAAACATTTAAGCCCCCCAATAAAGAAAACGCAGCATAGTCTCCTGTGCCCCACCCCCCCCTCACAGCAGTGTCCGCTGCCCCCTTCACATCACTCTCACCACTGTAGTGTGCTCTGCATCCCATAACAGTGTCCTGTACATCTCTCCCCACCCCCCATAGTGTTCTCTGCCCCCCCTTTACAACCCCCCCCCTCCATGTAGTGTCCTCTGCCCCCCCCCCCCCCTCCACATCAACCCCTCACTGAAGTGTCTGCTGCTTACCCCCTCCCCCCCCCCATTAAAGTTTTTGTGCCTCTTCCAGACCAGAAAGACCAGGAAGCCAGGTCTGTGTTCCCAATCTACCTGTCAGTTGCTCGCAGTCTGGTAGATTGGGATCAACAGCTTGCTGACCTCCGCTATAGCGGGATACACTTTGTTCATTATTTATGTCTGAGGTTTACAACCACTTTAATAATAAAATGTTGCAAAAAAAAAAACCTTTTCAAAAATGTTAGCTGCTAGCTGTTGCATCGATCCAGTAGTTTCAATGCTTCCAGTCACTATGCAACTCAGGATTTCTGCCTTCACTTGCTGCAAACTTATACTGGGCCAGTAAATCATGAGCACTGAAGCCAGAGTCAGCCTGGCAACTAGCTTTTTCAGAAGTACGCAATAGTAGCACCAATATTTCTCAGTGGCTTAAAGTAGAACAAAGAAAACGTTGTTTTTCATTTTGGATAGAGCAAGGGAGGTTTATAACCCCTGCCAGATAATTGTTTTCATCATCTGTGTCCCATTTCAGGGATTTCCCTTAACTTCCTGTCCCACAGCCAAACAGGAAGTGAGAGGAAATCCCTGCAAATTACAGGGAATTCCTTGTGGACCCCTAGGTCACAAGAACTACGGTCCCCATTGGAAGATTTACGCTCTTTTATGGGGACAACCCAAGATTCGGGATTTTCTTCTACTTCTCACTGATAATGGCAAACAGGACAAATATAGAGAGGGTGAATCTCCTCAATGGAGGCACAGACAGCAATAAAAACTGACAAGCACTCTATCCAAAACTAAAAAGAAAAAGGTTTTGCCTTTAGTTATCCTTTAACGATATCGCTTCTACCTTGCTGCAATGCAGTCCTCTGTTCCCAGTAGAAACCTACTGTATCTGCATGAGCTCCCAGCGCTTGCATGGATCACCTCCCGCCATGTTCTCCCTGCGCTTGCATGGATCACCTCCCGACATGCTCTCCCTGCGCTTGCATGGATCACCTCCCGCCATGCTCTCCCTGCGCTTGCATGGATCACCTCCCGCCATGTTCTCCCTGCGCTTGCATGGATCACCTCCCGCCAAGTGCTCCCTGCGCTTGCATGGCTTACCTCCCGCCAAGTGCTCCCTGTGCTTGCATGGCTTACCTCCCGCCGTGGTGTTCTCCCTGTGCCTGCATGGCTTACCTCCCGCCGTGGTGTTCTCCCTGTGCCTGCATGGCTTACCTCCCGCCGTGGTGTTCTCCCTGTGCCTGCATGGCTTACCTCCCGCCGTGGTGTTCTCCCTGTGCCTGCATGGCTTACCTCCCGCCGTGGTGTTCTCCCTGTGCCTGCATGGCTTACCTCCCGCCGTGGTGTTCTCCCTGTGCCTGCATGGCTTACCTCCCGCCGTGGTGTTCTCCCTGTGCCTGCATGGCTTACCTCCCGCTATGTTCTCCCTGTGCCTGCATGGCTTACCTCCCGCTATGTTCTCCCTGTGCCTGCATGGCTTACCCCCGCTATGTTCTCCCTGTGCCTGCATGGCTTACCCCCGCCATGTTCTCCCTGCGCTTATGTGGACTGGCTCTTGTCTAAATTGGTCTTAGTGCACGCGAAATGGGAACCTAAATTTGACCATACATTGGTTTGTTTTTCATTCAGCCAATGGACAGGGAAAGTAACAAGTTCCTCCATCCACACAAAACGAGGTAGATAAAGGAAACCTCCTCTGCCGGGCCATTTTAAGGTGCCACTGTAGGGAAAACACTGATAAATCTGTTCCCTCAACAGAGGCAGAATAAACAATCGACTTCTGTTGAGCACGTGAACCCACACACTGATCAAAATGTAACCAGTGTGGGGCCAGTTTTAGATTGTAAGCTCCTCGAGGCATAAATAGTTGGTGCTACCCGTATTAAATTAGAGCAAGCTGAACAAATCTGCATCAGTTTGCTTACTTGCACCAGGTACATTATAAACTCCTTAGTATACCGACTACGTTATCTTTCATCAACTAAAAAAAATATTTAGTATGATTCGCAGTGCGTGATGTCACGCCTGTCCCATCACGCACAGCGATTTAACGATGGGAAACATCACTCTGCCTCACCAATAAAGGGAGCCAGAGCCTAGAAAAGAGCTTGGAGCTCCTTGCTGCAAGTCGAAACAGGACAAGAGATGAAAGCTTAATTGATGAGTACACACAGAACCTGCACTGACTCACAGAGGTGTGGAGCGAGGCTGCTGCACTTCAGTAAATCCCACTATATAATCAGCACAAAGCACAACTAAAACTGCCACAGCGCCTGTAGTGCCATGCCTGTACTAACATAGGGCCCTAGGAGTATACACAAAGCCTTCCTCTCCCTTCCAGCAGACAGCCGATTGCAGGAATCTCCCCACCACAACATGTGCATGCTGTTAAATCCAGACATTGTTAGAGCGCCGACTCCATGAAAACACACCATCCACCGCTACATTGTGACTGGACTGACCGTGACGGGATGTTGTGTACAATCCTGACAATCAGAGACACCAATGCCAAGCTGTAGGGCCCTCTATGTGGAAACAAACAGCAATGACAGCACACTGGAAGGGTTTACATCCGACCTGACCTGTCACTGATCACATCCAGTACAGGGACCAGCCCAGGATACAGTCTATATTATATTACAGAGGAACAGTTATAAGGCGATCAGCCCGGGCAATTCTACATTTTATATTATGCATGAATGCTACATGGACATGTGATCAGCCTAGTACATTTTTTATTACAGATGAATGCTATAAAAGACAGGTGATCAGCCCAGGCAATTATACATTTTATATTACAGCAGAACATAAATGGACCATATATATTTCATTCATATTATATGGTCCATTTATATTCTGCTGTAATATAAAATGTATAATTGCCTGGGCTGATCACTATAACTGTAAATATATATATATATATATATATATATATATATATATATATATATATATATATATACACACATACACACACACACACACACATATATACACATACATACATACACACCGTGTTTCCCAAGGGCTGCAATATAAGCCCTACCCCGAAAATAAGCCCTACCGCATTATTGGTTCCTAAAAATAATATAAGACCCGTGCTTATTTTCAGGGAAACATGAGATATATATATATATATATATATATATATATATATATATATATATATATATATATATATATATATATATATATATATATATATATATATATATATATATAGTCCATTTATATTCTGCTGCAATATAAAATGTATAATTGCCTGGGCTGATCACTATAACTGTCCATCATACACACATTTATATATATATAAAAAAAGTTATAAAGTGATCAGCCTTGGCAATTATACATTTCATATTACAGATGAATGCCACATAACAACTGTATAAGGAAATCATATCATAATAAAATGATACAGTGGGCTAGATTCAGGTACCTGTGCTTGTTCTTACGGCGGCGCAGCGTATCGTATTTACGATACGCCAACGCAACTTACAGGAGCAAGTGCAGTATTCACAAAGCACTTGCTCCGTAAGTTGCGGCGGCGTAGCGTAAATGGAGCGCGTTATACCGCGACAAATACGGTAATTTGCATATTCTTCGCCGAAAACAACGGAAGCGCTCCTAGCGGCCAACGTAATATTGCACACAATTATACGCCGCCAAATTCAAGTTACGTCGGCGAAGGAAGCCTATTTTTTGGACGTATCTGCCTTGGAGAATCGGCGTAACGATACGCCGATTGGAGATACGCCGCCGTAAATGCTTGCTGAATCTAGCCCATTATATATTACGTTACATATGAACATTAGCTGGACAGTTATATAAAAAGCCTAGACAAGGATATCATTTAAACTATATTACAGCAGAATACTTGGGCAGTTATAAAGCGATCAGCCCAGGTAAGGATACATTTTGTATCACGTTGCAGCTGAATATTAGACGGTTAAATTAAATCGGTATTAAACCCAGAACCAAAAATGTAATTTATTCCCGGTTTACCAATCAGATGTGGTGGCTGCATTTTTTTTTTTTT
The DNA here is from genome assembly GCF_905171775.1 of Rana temporaria. Classification (NCBI taxonomy): domain Eukaryota; kingdom Metazoa; phylum Chordata; class Amphibia; order Anura; family Ranidae; genus Rana; species Rana temporaria. The sequence continues at coordinate 267,318,608 of NC_053493.1, read as the reverse complement.
TTTTTTTTTTTACTTTTGCCATCTACTTTCATCCAGTGATCTGACCAGTAACACACCTTCAGTATTATTGAGACACAACACTGGAGGGATGAACACAGGAGGCACAACAGATAGCAGCAAGGTCAGTCTGGGGGGAGGGGAGTGTTAAATATATTAACAGATTTAGATACATTAACAAATTGAAGTCAAACTCCAACACACAGTTTATAATCCATTACAGCAAACTGAGTTTTTTTTTCTTTTGGGATAAAGGTTTTGTATGAATAAATAAAAGTTAATCATTTTAATCACCCCTGTCGGCATTAAGTGGTTTGTCTCATCCAGGTAAACTGATACATTCTGCTGGAGAGCTTGCGCTTTTGAAAAACAAAAGACTTAAAAGCTGAGCTCCACCAAAAAATGGAGCATCCGCTTTTCGGAACCCTCTCCCCCTCCGGTGTCACATTTGGCACCTTTCAGGGGGAGGGGGGGTACAGATACCAGTCTAAGACAGGTATTTACACCCACGCCTCTACCCGCAGACCCCACTGTCTTCTGGGAAACACACTGTTCCCAAGAGAGAGCGGGGACCAGTGACAGTGTGGCGTGCTACTCGCCCATGGGCAGTAGGTAACCGGGCAGTGAAGCCACACCGCTTCACTTCCTGATTCCCTAACCAAGGATGGTGCCGGGTGCAGCCGAGAGACGAGCTATTACTCGTCCTCGGCTGACGACATCGCGGGCGCGCTGGACAGGCAAGTGTCCATTTTTTAAAAGTCAACAGCTGCAGTATTTGTAGTTGCTGGCTTTTAAAAAAAAAAAAAATTCTGGTGGAACCTCCACTTTAAAGAAGTATGGGGATTTTTTTTGTCCATAATCATACTAGGTGTCTCTCGATGTCTCTACACTGAGAACTGAGCAATCAAACACCGCTGATGGCTCGGTTCTCTCAGCTGCCCGAGAAGAGTGCTGCTGCCTGTCAGTCAGCAGTTCTCCTGCTCTGCTCCTCCATGCACATTGGAGAGCTACTGTAAGCTGTGGAGGGGGGTGGGAAGTGGCCATCTCAGCAGCTTGCTGAGATGGCCATCAGTCCAGGCACCTAGTGCTTCCAGAATCTGGAGGACGCGGTGCCTGGACTGATCTGTGTGACGTCAGCAGAGAGCAGACTTCAGACCGGTCTCTGCTGAAAACGGGTCACAGGAGTGCAAAACTAATTACAGTCCTGTGGCCCATAGAAGCTCAGCCAAACAATCTCAGGCTGGACTTCTCCTTTAAGGCTTGTACACACTGTAAGAAAATCGGGCGAACATTTTCATCCAAAGAATTTTCGTACGATTTTCGTATAGTGTATAATTCTTGACAGCCGGTTCTGAATTTTCGTACGAAATCTCCCGAAGTGACAAACTCCAAAAATGAAATTCTTGTATAGGACCAGGACGTGGTTCAATGGCCTATTTTTACACTCACAGATTTGAATGAGCCTTAAAGGGGGATCAAATTATGTAATGATACAGTTTATACTGTGATGCAAATGAATACATACAAGGACAGTCCTAAGGAGATCGGCCATGCCAATGATAAATATAAATACAAGGACAGTTATAAGTAGATGTTCCCTGGTATTGATACATTTTATGATACATATGAATACATCTGTGGGCAGATCTAAGTAGATGTTCCCTGGTGTTGATACATTTTATATTTCATATACATACATGAACAGATCTAAGTAGATCAGCCCTGGTAATGATACATTTTGTATTATATATGAATACATCCATGGATGATACCTGGTATTGATACAGATTATACATTGTTGCAGCTGATTTTAGGCAGCTGTATTAGTGATCTGAGAGTTCATAGAGAGGGATGGGGGGGGGGGGGGGCTGTCTATTAGTGAGGGATGATGGGGTGCTGTCTATTAGTGAGGGATGATGGGGTGCTGTCTATTAGTGAGGGATGATGGGGTGCTCTGTATTAGTGGTGGGCGATTGGGGGGGGGGGGGTTGCTGTCTATTAGTGACGGTTGATGAAGTGCTCTGGATTAGTGAAGAATGACGGGGTGCTCTGTAGAATGATTGGGTGCTCTGTATTAGTGACGGATGATGATGGGGTGCTCTGTATTAGTGATGGGGTGCTCTGTAGAATGATGGGGTGCTCTGTAGTAGTGGCGGATGATGGGGTGCTCTGTAGTAGCGACGGATGATGGGGTGCTCTGTAGGATGATGGGGTGCTCTGTAGGATGATGGGGTGCTCTGTAGGATGATGGGGTGCTCTGTAGTAGTGACGGACGATGGGGTGCTCTGTATGATGATGGGGGGCCGTGTCTTAGTGACAGATGATGGGGGGCTGTGTCTTAGTGACAGATGATGGGGGGCTGTGTCTTAGTGACAGATGATGGGGGGCTCTGTAGGATGATGGGGGGCTGTGTCTTAGTGACAGATGATGGGGGGCTGTGTCTTAGTGACAGATGATGGGGGGCTGTGTCTTAGTGACAGATGATGGGGGGCTCTGTATGATGATGGGGTGCTGTGTATTAGTGACAGATGATGGGGGTGCTGTGTATTAGTGACAGATGATGGGGTGCTCTGTATTAGTGACAGATGATGGGGTGCTCTGTAGGATGATGGGGGCACTGTATTAGTGACAGATGATGGGGTGCTCTGTAGGATGATGGGGTGCTGTGTATTAGTGACAGATAATGGGGTGCTGTGTATTAGTGACAGATAATGGGGGGCTGTGTATTAGTGACAGATGATGGGGTGCTCTGTAGGATGATGGGGTGCTGTGTATTAGTGACAGATAATGGGGTGCTGTGTATTAGTGACAGGTGATGGGGTGCTGTGTATTAGTGACAGGTGACGGGGTGCTCTGTAGGATGATGGGGTGCACTGTATTAGTGATGGATGATGGGGTGCTGTGTAGTAGTGACGGATGATGGGGTGCTCTGTAGGATGATGGGATGCTGTGTATTAGTGACAGATAATGGGGTGCTGTATATTAGTGACAGATGATGGGGTGCTCTGTAGGATGATGGGGTGCTGTTTATTAGTGACAGATAATGGGGTGCACTGTATTAGTGACAGATAATGGGGTGCTGTGTATTAGTGACAGATGACGGGGTGCTGTGTAGGATGATGGGGTGCTGTGTATTAGTGACAGATGATGGGGTGCTCTGTATTAGTGACAGATGATGGGGTGCTCTGTAGGATGATGGGGTGCTCCCTAGTAGTGACGGATGATGGGGTGCTGTGTATTAGTGAGATAATGGGGTGCACTGTATTAGTGAGATAATGGGGTGCACTGTATTAGTGACCTGTCACCCCCTATCTATGTAGTGGATGACATGATCAGGTCCCAGCCATGAATCCTGTAGAGATGGAGACGAGAAGGTTCTCAGCTCCATGGATGAGGACTTGGAATTCTTTACATTCCCCAAGCAAGAAACAAAAGATCTGGATGTGTGTGCCCCTCACCCAGCAGAGTGCCCATTCATTCCTATGCAGGGCTGTATATAGAGGGGGACAGGATGGGGGGGACTAGGAGACCCAAACAAAGCACACCCCCCTCCCTGACTCACCTTACTCTTCACCTCCACAGCGCTGCTGGCCACATACCGCAGAGTCTGGGACTTGCTGAAACTTCGATTCATCTTCGCCGTGCTCCCCCCCTCCCCAACACCGCCCGGCCAAGTTCTCCCCAGACTGCAGTGCGGGGGGATGCGCTCGTTGCCGATGCTCAGGGCTGTGTGTGGCAGTGCCCGGCTCCCGATCGCCGCACTTCTCCCAGCTCTGCTCACAGCGCCGCTGCTGCTCCTGTTTGGAAGGATCACAGAGTTGTGATCACAAGAGGCCGAACTTCCCGATCCTCCGCGTCCCCGTGTCTGGAGCTGCAGCGCCATCTTGGTGGTGTTGGGTCGCTGCAGGCGAGAAAGTGATAACGATGCTCAACAAACCATAAATCGATCGTGGCTAAAGCGGCTGGTGAAGAGGATCGCTTCCAGTCATCGCATTGTAAAAACATAATGGGGGGAGTTTACTAAGATCGGAGCAGATAGAATGTGGAGCAGCTGTGCATGGCAACCAATCAGCTTCTAGCTTCACATTTTTTAGTGATGCTTTGAAAACGAAAGCTAAAAGCTGATTGGTTGCCATGCACTGGCTTAGCTCCCTGATTTCGAGGGACTGTCCCTGATTTGGAGCAATGTCCCTCATTTTGGATCTATATAATTGTATATAAAATGCACATTTTTATCATTCAAAAAGTGTTTCCCAGTGCAAAAGATTTCTTCCAATTTCTAAATTGCTGCATTTGTAAATGTTAAAAGCCAAGTAGTGATAAAAAAAAACACCGATAGATTTAACATTTTGTTTTTGTATAATTCTCCCTTAAGGGGGCGTGACGGGGGTGTGTCCTATGCCTACATACGTTTGCTAATAGGTGTTCCTCATTCCCATCTCAAAAAGTTGGGAGGTATTCACTGGTGATATGAGCAGTTCCATTGCTGGCAATGAATGGGGTGCAACTTGTCACGGATCTGTCAAATCGCAAGACAAGCGCAATTTGGTGTCGATTAGTCGCACGACAATTGCGGCAGGATTGCACCAGTTTTTTTGGTGCCATTGAAATGAATGGCGCCTGAACACGCTGATGGGGGATTTGACAGCGGTTTTTAAAAAATCGCGGACAGAATCGCAGGGGTTGAAAACACCTATGTGTGAACGGAGCCTAAAGACTTCCACCTTTTGCAAATAAATAAATAAATAAATGCGCCCATACTGAAAAAAAAAACCAAACAAGAATATGCATTTATTATTTTTGCATCAGAACCTGCAAAGCATTGGGTCACAGTTGCAATGCTCTGGCTCCTGCAGACTCTTTCTGCTGTTCGGGTCTGTATTGAGTAGACAAGATCAGAGCTTCCTCCAAATTCATTTCTATTCAAACTATCAAATTGCACTTCTTTTTATCCACTTCAGCCCCGGACCGATTGACTTGCCAAAGACCAGAGTGCTTTTTGCGATTCGGCACTGCGTCACTTTAACTGACAATTGCGCGGTCGTGCGACGTGACTCCCAAACAAAATTTACGTATTTTTCCCCACAAATAGAGATTTCTTTTGGTGGTCTTTAGTGGTGCAACTAGTCACCCCCACCTAGATCAGCGGATTGCCGCCGCGGCCATAGCATTAGGAATGGCCGCGGCTTCGGCCTAGTTCCAGATCCACAGCCATCTTGGTACACCCGGCTGCAGCCCCTCCTCTCTGTTTACACCCACAGAGGAGGAGGAGCCCACGCTCGAGGGACACATCGCTGTCTGAGGTCTGTAAGGGGGACTGGGAGCTGTACTGATGAGAAGTCTGCACTGAGGGGGGTTACTGTCTACTACTGGGGGGTGTCTGCACCGAGGGGGGTGCTGTCTGTACTACTGGGGGATGTCTGCACTGAGGGGGGTTACTGTCTTTACTACTGGGGGGGTGTCTGCACTGAGGGGAGCTACTGTCTGTACTACTGGGGGGTGTCTGCACTTAGGGGGGGTTACTGTCTGTACTACTGGGGGGGGTGTCTGCACTGAGGGGGGTGTACTGTCTGTACTACTGGGGGGTGTCTGCACTGAGAAGGGGTTACTGTCTGTACTACTGGGGGGGGAGGTGTCTGCGCTGAGAGGGGGTTACTGTCTGTACTACTGAGGGGTGTCTGCCCTGAGGGGGTGGTTACTGTCTGTACTACTGTGCGGGTGTCTGCACTGAGGGGGTGTCTGCACTGAGGGGGGTTACTGTCTGTACTACTGAGGGGTGTCTGCCCTGAGGGGGTGGTTACTGTCTGTACTACTGTGCGGGTGTCTGCACTGAGGGGGTGTCTGCACTGAGGGGGGTTACTGTCTGTACTACTGGAGGGGTGTCTGCACTGAGGGGGTGTCTGCACTGAGGGGGGTTACTGTCTGTACTACTGGAGGGGTGTCTGCACTGAGACGGGGTTACTGTCTGTACTACTGGGGGGGGGTGCCTGCACTAAGGGGGGGTTACTGTCTGTACTACTGGGGGGGTTGTCTGCTCTGAGGGGAGGTTACTGTCTGTACTACTGGGGTGGGGGTGTCTGCACCGATGGGGGGGTTACTGTCTTTAGTACTGGAGGGGTTACTGTCTGTACTACTGGGGGGTGTCTGTACTGAGGGGGGGGGTGTACTACTGGGGGGTCTGTACCGATGGGGGTGTCTGTACTGAGGGAGGGGGGTCTATACTGAGGGAAGGGGTCTGTACTAAGGGGGTACTATAGTTGGTGGGGTTGTGACACCATTTTTTTTTTGCACCGGGTGACACCAACCCTAGTGACGCCACTGCAGTGGGGGAGATGTGGATATTACAGTGGGGGAGATTTTTTTTTTTGCTGATCCGAAAAACTATCCGAACCGTGAGTTGTTTTGATCCATTGCACCCCTAGTGGTATTTTATCACCTTTGTGGTTTTTATTTTTTGCGCTATAAACAAAAATAGAGCGACAATTTTGAAAACCAAGATGTCAAATAAGTAATTTTTCTCCTTCACTGATGTGCACTGACGAGGCAGCACTGATGAGACGGCACTGAAGGGCACTAATATGCCACATTGATGTGCATTGATAGGTGGCACTGATGGACAATGAAAGGCGGCACTGATGGGCACAAATTTGCATCACTGATGGGCATCGATTAGTTATACTGATGGGCACAGATTGGCATCACTTCTGTGGCTGCAATTATAATCAGTTACTGATGATCTGTGCCCTGATTACCTGTCCAGGTCTCCCCTGCAAGGAGATGCTGCTGATCGGCTCACCTTTCCTCACACTCTGTCAGTGTGAGGCGAGGAAAGCTGACAAACAGCACTTCCGTGTTTACACATGACTGGACACAGCCGATCACATGGGTAAAGAGCCGCGTCATCGCCCCCCGTGGGCGTGCGAGAGCGGTTACACTGGGGTGAAGTCATATGATGTCATCCCAGAACAAGAGGGGATCCAGTCCTCCCGCCATTTTACTATATGGCGGGTGGGAGGTGGGTAAAGCAAAAGATAATATTTTTTGTTTATATTTTGCTTTTAAAGGTAGAGGAGAGATTTGGGGTCTTATAGACCCCAGATCTCTTCATAAAGAGGACCGGTCATGCTTTATTTGTAGTGTAAAAAGAAAAATATTTAATAAAGAAAATAGTAATATTTAAAAAAAAAAAAAAAGGTAAGCCCCCTGCGCGCAGTGGTGAACATATGCGTAGGTCACGCCCACATATGTAAACTGTGTTCAAACCACACATGTGAGGTATCGCTGAGAACATCAGAGGGAGAGCAATAATTCCACCGCTAGATCTCCTCTGAACTGGTAACTTGTAGAAATGTTTAAAGCGTTGCCTATGAAGTACTCTAGTTTGGCACCATTCCAAGACCGTGTGCAATTTTAAAGCATGACATGTTAGGTATATATTTACTCAGTGTAACATCATCTTTATTTTTTTAAATAAAATGTGGTTATATGTTGTGTTTTGGATTGTTTTTATTTCATTAAAGTGTTTTTTCATTATTTAAAAAAAAAATTGCAGCGCAAATACTGTGTGATATAATTAATTGCAATGACCGCTATTTTATTCTCAAGGGCCTCTGCTAAAATAATATATATAGTTTGGAGGTTTTAAGTAATTTTCTAGCAAAAAACACTGATTTCTCTGCCAAGCTACCCTACTTTCTCTCTTCTGAAATCTATCATCTGTTGCATCATTGGTTGCTAGGTATTTCAGTTTTTTTTTAGCTTTTCCCTTCGCTTTTATTTTTTCAATTATTAATATTTTTTACATTTTTTTCTTTAAGGTAAGGGATTAGAGTTAAAAGGGGTTATAAAGGTTTTTTTTTTTTTTTAAATAACAAACTTGTTACTTGCCTTCCCTGTGCAAGTGTTTTTGTACAGAGCGACCCCGATCCTGCTTTTCTCGAGTGCCCTCTGGCAGAGCCGTTTTCCAAGGGGGCACTTGTGCGGGCGCGCTCCCGAGTGCTGCTGCTGCGTCCATTGACACAGACAGCAAGACTCGGCCTTGCCTCCCGGCTCCCATATCACTGGATTTGATTGACAGCAGCAGCCAATATATCCAATGAGGACTCGAGACAGCGGCTGGAGCTGCTGTGCTCATCCCCATCACTGGAACGTTCGGGTTCAGGTGAGTAAAAGGGTTTACAACCCCTTTAAGATTAGGTTAGGTTTAGGAGTTAGGGTTAGGGTTAAGATTAGGGGTTAGCTTGTCACGTACCTTGGTTGGAGGCCCAGTTGATGAAAGGGCTTCCCTTGCAGCTCTGTGGTGACAGAGTTACAAAGCTCAAAGAAGCACGGTTGCCAGTAGCTTGATAGCAGGTGACTGTCACAGTCAGGGACGTAGTCAAGGTGAGTTGGGGTCATACACAGTAAGACAACAGAGTGGTCAGGAGGCCAATGCTGTATCCTGGCCTAGGCCAACAAGGCCCAGGCCTAGGGCAGCACTTTGCAGAGGGGCAGCACAGACAGTGTACCCACCGGCTTGCACTACACTGTTAGGCAAATTAGTTTAGCGCCTCCATAAATTGCCCGCACTGCTTCCAGTATGTGGGCGGTTGGCATTCTGCAACTGTGGGGGGGGGGGGGGGGCATCGCTTCAAATTTTTTACCATCCCTGTCCCATTGCAGAGATTTCTTTTCACTTCCTGTCCCATAGCCAAACAGGTGAGAAGAAATCTATGCAAATTAAGGAAATCCATAGCCCCCCTCCCCCCCAGGCCATCAGAACTAGTGTCCCCACTTGAAAATTTCAGGGTGGGTCTTAAACCGCAAGAGGTGTGGCCTTGACAGGAAGGGGTGGGTCATATTTAAATTAGGGGGTGCACAAGTTTAGTCAGGCCTAGGGAAGCACAAGACCTAAATACATCCCTGCAGGAGGCACCTTTGTGTCAGTGCACACTGTTAATTAGTCTGGGCTCGTCTGTGTGCTGGTACACGTGCACGAGGATTAGCTGTATGGGAATGAGCAGTAGCTGCAAAAGAATTAGCATTAGGTGCAGAAGAATTTGTATTAGCTGTATGAGAATTGGTATTAGCTGAACTAGCTTCTTGACATAGGGCTATTTATTCAGGGCCGATCCTAGGCGGGTGCGGGGGGTGCCCCGCACCCGGGAGCCCGGAGGGGGGAGGCGCCGAGGTGTCAGTGTGCTTCCCTTTCCAGTCCTGCACTTGTTCTATGCAGAAGCGACGCTATGGTTAGGCGGTGTAATCCGCCAGTGAACACAGGCAGTAACGTCACTGGAGGGGGGGTGGCGGGCGTTGCCAGGAGCTAGGACCATCCAGTTACAATTTTCGTTTTCCTCTAGTGGCCTCTCCCCGAGCGCGTCACTCATCTGTCTCGGAGGCAGTCTGGGCTAGCTGACGTCAGTGACGTCACGGCCGCCGCCAATGCTTCTGGGAATTGTAGTCCGCGGCTGCGCACACACGCTCTCTGCTCCCGGTGAGTCTGGAGAGCAGCGCAGGTGGATATAGAGGAGGACAGTGACCTGTCCTGCTGAGCTGGCAGCTGCCTGCCATAGGCCAGTGAATCACTAAGAGCCATCTCACACTGGTAAAAACTTGCCAGCAGCAGGATAGCTTTGAAGGACACAGCAGAGAGTGAGAAAACTCTCATGCTTGCATGTGAGTATTCCTTCGCTGGCGCTATAGAAAGAAACACATACAAAGCAGATGTGTCCTAGACTAGTTAACCTGGAAATTATGATTTCTTGCTAACGGCAGGATTGCTAGTGTGACATGGGCCTCAGTAGTGAAGCAATGGTAAAGATAACAGCCCTGGAGAATGCACCCTAAAGCAAGTCAGTTGTTCAGGTTCCAAATTTCAACGTTCCCTTTAAAGAACATCTGCCATCAGGGTAGACACCAATCGGAAGCCTCCAAATAAAGCAACCACTCTGAACCACTCTGAATCAAAGGTCTGTATTAGTGCCTGGGCAGGGACATCATACAATATCATCATACAAGATTGTCCTGCTGAGCTGGCAGCTGCCATAGGCCCATCGCTGAGGTGAGAGACCCTGACCCCCCCCCCCCAGCTGACCCCCACATGATCATCTTATTTATTTTCCCTCCTGCTGGGGGCTGTTCATGACCTGTGGGTCCTGCTGGAAGCTAGCCATGGCCCATAAGCCTTGACCTGCTCCCAGAAGACCCACAGATCCGCAGTTAGCTCCCAGCAGGACCCACAGATCCGCAGTCAGCTCCCAGCAGGACCCACAGATCCGCAGTCAGCTCCCAGCAGGACCCACAGATCCGCAGTCAGCTCCCAGCAGGACCCACAGATCCGCAGTCAGCTCCCAGCAGGACCCACAGATCCACAGCCAGCTTCCAGCAGGATCCACAGGCTGTAGGTTCTGCTGGAAACTGGCCACGGACCTATGGATCCTGCTGGCCACTGGAGTGAGCACGGATGAGCTGGATTTGGCGGGAACTGGTAGGCTGCATTTGATGGGTACTGATGGGGCTGCAATTGATGGGCACTGGTAGGCTGCATTTGATGCATTGATATCTTTATAATATTAATATTAGTATGATTTCCGCAGTCTTTGAACATCTCTTGTATCATGTCTGCAGTCTCTGACCATCTCTGGTATCATGTCTGCAGTCTCTGACCATCTCTGGTATCATGTTTGCAGTCTCTGACCATCTTTGGTATCATGTCTGCAGTCTCTGACCATCTCTGGTATCATGTCTGCAGTCTCTGACCATCTCTGGTATCATGTCTGCAGCCTCTGACCATCTCCTGTACCATGTCTGCAGTCTCTGACCATCTCTTGTTTCATGTCTGCAGCCTCTTACCATCTCTTTTATCATGCCTGCAGTCTCTGACTGTCTCTTGTTTCATGTCTGCAGTCTCTGATCATCTCCTGTAGTGTGTCTGCAGTCTCTGATCATCTCCTGTACTATGTCTGCAGTCTCTGACCATCTCCTGTACTATGTCTGCAGTCTCTGACCATCTCCTGTACTATGTCTGCAGTCTCTGACCATCTCCTATACTATGTCTTCAGTCTCTGACCATCTCCTGTACTATGTCTGCAGTCTCTGACCATCTCCTGTACTATGTCTGCAGTCTCTGACCATCTCCTATACTATGTCTGCAGTCTCTGACCATCTCCTGTACTATGTCTGCAGTCTCTGACCATCTCCTGTACTATGTCTGCAGTCCCTGACCATCTCCTGTATCATATCTGTAGTATGTCTGGGGTCTTTCTACCAGACTCTTTAACAGAAGCCCTCTATGTGTCCATCAGAGAGACCCCTCTCCAGGCTCCATTAGTGTACTCTCTTCCTGTAATTTGTTGTAAAGAGATCATGGGAGGATCCAATGAGTAATGAAGACTCCTTAGGGGAGCATCTCTGTGTTTGAGTGGTTGCCATAGGAGGAGGGAGGGGGAGGAGTTAGTAGGATGACCACGCCCACGTGGGGGCGCCAGAAATATTTCTGCACCCAGGCGTTGGTGACCCTAGGATCGGCCCTGTATTTATTTATGTTAGGCTGTTAACCACTTCAGTACCGGCCCATAGTCATATGACGTCCACAGAGGGGATCTCTCATCCCGGGTGGATGTCATATGACGTCCTGGGCTTTGTGAGGGTATATCCCCCAACTCCCGCCGCCATCCCGTGCTTCCCTGGGCTCTCCCGTGCCATTGGGGGTCCGGAGAAAGAATCGTCCAGCGCCAGATGGGAAGCATAGAGATGACTGTGATCAGATGGTCACCAGTCATCTCTATGACCGTCGGAGGCCCGGGCACGATGTGATGATGTCACGCCCGGGTACCCGGAAGTAAACAAAGCCGCGATTGCGGCTAGTAAGCATGAGATCCACATCTCTCTATAAAGAGGACCTGTCACACACTATTCCTATTACAAGGGATGTTTACATTCCTTGTAATAGGAATAAAAGTGATCAAAACTTTTTTTTTTTTAAAAGTGATTAAAAAAAAAAAATCAGGCCCGGATTCAAAAAGCACTTACGCCGACGTATAACAAGTTACGCCGACGTAAGTGCAAATGTGTGCCGTCGTATCTGTGCGCAAGACCCACAAACAGAGATGCGCCTAAAACCAGGCTACACCCCGCCGACGTATCTTGCTTACGCCGGCGTAGAGTGGGCGTACATTTAGGCTGGGAGCATGGTGCCGCTCCCATTCATTCAAACATGCAAATGAGGGAAATGCGGCGATTCACGAACCTGCACGCGCCCGACGCAGGCTACGAGAGGTGCGCGTAAGTTGCACGTCCGGCATAAAGTTAAAGTTAAGCCCCATAAAGGAGGTGTAACCCAGCAGCAGACGTGCAAAGGTCTGCACCAGGGAACACAAGCCGGCCAATTTTACGTTGGACGTGTGTCTGGCTGGGCGTAGGTTACGTTCATGGCGTAGGCAGTGATCCGGCGTATCTTAGGCAGTTGTTCCGATGTGGTTGTGAGCATGCGCAGGGGGATGCGTCCACGTCACGACGCATGCGCAGTTCGTTAAACGTACTTGTCTGGCGCTCGGACCATCATTTGCATGGGGTCACGCCTCATTTGCATGGGTCAAGCCCACTTCCACCTACGCCGGCTTGCGCCTTCGAAACCTACGCCACGCCGACGCAACGTTGGGAGCACTGGCTTCCTGAATTCCATGCTTGCCTCTCTGCGCTGCGTCGGCGTGGCGTACATTGGTTTGCGCTACGGCAGCGTAATGTGCGCCCGCTCTCTGTGAATCTGGGCCTATATATATATTTTTTTTGAGAACGCCCCTGTCCCCGATAGCTCGCGCTCAAAAGCGAACGCACACATAAGTCCCGCCCATGTATGTAAACGCCATTCAAACCACATATGTGAGGTATTGCCGCGTGCATTAGAGTGTGTGCAACAATTCTAGCACTAGACCTCCTCTGTAACTCTAAACTGGTAACCTGTAAAATGTTTCAAAGCGTCACCTATGAAGATTTTTAAGTAACGAAGTTTGGCGCCATTCCATGAGTGTGCGCAATTTTAAAGCATGACATGTTAGGTATCTATTTACTCGGCGTAACATCATCTTTCATATTTTACCAAAAAATTGGGCTAACTTTACTGTTTTGTTATTTTTGCGCGTTTGAAAAATTATTGCGCAAATACCGTGCAGGATAAAAAGTTGCAATTACCGCCATTTTATTCCCTAGGGTGTCTGCTAAAAAAACATATATAACGTTTGGGGGTTCTGAGTAATTTTCGAGCAAAAGAATGATGATTTGTAAATGTAGGAGAGAAGTGCCAGAATAGGCCCGGTATGGTGGTGGGTAGGGTTGTCCCGATACCACTTTTTTGAGACCGAGGAGTACCGATACTTTTTTTCAAGTACTCGCCGATACCGATTACCGATACTTTTTTTTAATGTCATGTGACAGTGACAGTATTTTTATTTTATTTTTTACAATATTTTATTTTATTTTTTACAATATTTATTTTTTAACTATTACAAGTACTCAGGGAAATGCTCGGTATCAGTACCGATACCGATACTAGTATCGGTATCGGGACATCCCTAGTGGTGGGTATAAAAGCCCTATATTGAAGTGGTTAATACTACTACTCTTATTAATAATACATTAATAAATAAATGTAAAATGAATACACAAATAAAAATAATCTTAAATAATAAATACATTCATTAAAAGAATACTAAGTAATAGTAAATAAATATTTAACCCCTAACCCTAAAAAATAATAATAAATAAAACCCTAACATAAAATAAATAAATTATTATTATTGTTGTTAATAATAATAATAATAATAATAATAATTTTCTTTTTTTTGTTTTGGTGTTTATTTATTATTATTATTTATAATACCATATTTATCGGGGTATACCGTGCACTTTTTTGCCCTGAAAATCAGGGCAAAAACGTGGGTGCGCGATATACGCCGATACCCGCTTCCCGCGCTTTGTTCGAACCACTGAGCCGCCCAGAGGAGCCGAGCCCGACTATACCCGAGTGTACTCCGCTCGGTATACGTCGGCGCAGTGGTTCGAACACAGCGCGGGAAGCGGGGATGGCCGCAGAAGGACGCCGATGGAGGACGGGCAGGACGCGATGAACGACCGGCAACCAAACTAAGTTTTTTTTTTTTTTTGCAGGAATCTTCCTTCAAGTTTGAGGGTGCGCGCTATACGCCGGGGCGCATTTTAGCCCGATAAATACGGTAATTTATTAAAAAATGTTAAGGTTAGCTACAATAAAAGCTCCAGTCCTTCCAAGCTACAAAATGCTGAGGTGTGAATGGGGCCAGAGTCTCAGAAAGATTTCAACCAATATAAATCTGCCCTCCAAAAATACAATTCCTGCCTCCTCACTGCCAAGCAGACCTATTTTAGCAGTCTCATTAACAACTTATCATCCCATCCCTGTCAACTCTTCTCTACCTTTAAAGCTGCTTTTACACTGAAAGTGCTCGCGCGTCGGCGGTAAACTGCTGCTATTTTTAGCGGCACTTTACCGTTGTTTTTGCTGCGCTTTTTGGCAACTAGCAGGGCGCTTTTAACCCCCGCTAGAGGCCGAAAAAGGGTTAAAAGTGCGCATTTGCCAGCGGTTCAGCGGCACTGCCCATTGATTTCAAAGGGCAGGAGCGCTTTAGGGGCGATAAGTTCAAAGTAGCTGCTGGCAGGACTTTTTTTGACGCCCTGCCAGCGCAGCGCTCCAGTGTGAAAGTGAATGGAGCCGCTGTTTCAGGGTGCTTTGCAGGCGCTATTTTTAGCGCTATGGCACCTGCAAAGCGCCTCAGTGTGAAAGGGGTCTAAATCTCTACTTTGTCCTTCACTGCCTCTGCCAACTAACTCACTTGCTGCCCAGTAGAGATGGGCCGAACACCCCCCTGTTCAGTTTGCACCAGAACTCCCAAATAGAAAAAAAGTTCTGACCCGAACGGAAAACCCTATTAAAGTCTATAGGACTTTAACTTGAAAAATCAAAATTCCCCATTTTGAAGGTTTATATGCAAGTGCTTGGTGAAGAAAAGAGGAATAGCAGAGATGGAGAACACAGATTCAGGTGTAGGTAAAAGGAAACAGTCCTGCTTCCAATGACAAACTTTACTTCGTCACTCCAGCCGGAATGGGTATAGGGCACCTGGACTGGCCTCTCTCACAAGCCTGGCAGCCAGAATTACACTCGAACTTGGGGTTAAGTCTCTGCCACAGTACCTCCCAATGGTTGCAGAAAATAGTGGTCTGAAGTCCCCTTGACTGGACTTGACACCTGGATCTCCTTCAGGTAGTTTAGGTTTTGGGTACCGACTGATAGGCAGCCAACATTCAGCCTCTCAGTGTTTGGGTCCCCTGGTCCCCGATGGATGGTCAGGCCCCTATTGGAACACCAGCCTCTCTTGGTACTCTATAGGCAGACTCTCCACCGTACAGCCTCATCAAACAGGACGGACTGCCCAGGATCTCCTTATGTGGGATCCAGTCGACTACTGAGTCCCAAGCGGCAGATCAATTGTTCCGGGCCAATGTTATCCCGAAGCCAGGATCTCTGCGTTGCACGCGCACTCCGGCCCGGAAGGCCATTTGCCGGGGCGCCGTGGAGTGGCTACCATTAAAGGTGGGCGCCACACAAGGGGAAGACCCAGGAAAATGGCATCTGCCCCATAAATACCCCTCCCCAGCATGCACAGCGAGGAAGCCTCCCCCTGATAGGCTGCTGGGAAAAAGTATCTAGTCCTTGACCCTACTGCTGCCACCTGCCAACCTGGGGTGGAACTGCACCCCAGGAACAACAGCATGAGCCTACAGCACAGCCAAGCTGGGACAGAAGCTCAAAATTTGAACTAATTAACCATGGTCAGAGTTACTTAACTCTCTGACCCCCTCTAAATTTCAATAACACGGGTTCTGAAAAGTATCCAGGCGCTACAATAAAAATAAAAATTATTTTAAATATAGTACCTGGGGGGGCCCCCTTAGTCTGCCTGTAAAGTGGTGCATCTGTACCGTGGATAGATCTAGTGCAACATAACTGACATTTCTAAAGAAAAAAAAAATATTGGAATTACATTTACAGTAAATTGCCGGCAATAGAAAAAAAAACGGGGATCTCCCCCCCTCCGAAAATATAAACCAGACCCTTATCCCAGCATGCAGCCCAGCAGGTCAGGAAAGGGGGGGGGTCGGACAAGTGCCCCTGAACCATACCAGGCTACATGCCCTCAATATGGGTGGTGGAGGGATGGGTGCTTTAGGGTAGGGGATCTCTGCCCCCTCCCCACCTCAAAGCACCTTGTCTACATGTTGATTGGGACAAAGGCCTCATCCCCATAACCCTGGGATGTGGTTGTGGGGGTCTGTGGGCAGGGGGCTTATCGAAATCTGCTTATCGGAATTCCCTAACTCTCTAACAACACTCCACGGAAATTGCTCTCCTAAAACTCACAAATGATCTGATAGCAGCTAAATCCAATAAACACTATTGTGTACTCCTACTCCGGGACCTCTCTGCTGCCTTTGACATAGTGGACCACCCCCTCCTCCTCAAAATACTCCATGCCTTTGGTCTCTCTTTACTGGTTCTCATTCATACTTACCCAACCACACCTTTAGCGTTACTTACAATTCTACCTCCTTCTCTCTTCTCCTTTTCTCTGTCGAGTCCCTCAAGGTTCTGTTCTCTTATTCTCCATCTACACCTTCTCCCTGGGTCAAGTAATAGCCTCCAATGCCATCTCTACACTGATGACACCTAAATGTATCTCTTTACCCCTTAGCTCACTCCTTTGGTCTCCTCACATACCACTAATTTACTAACAGACATATCAGCCTGAATGTCATGCTACTTCCTCAAACTCAATCTATCCAAAACCAGGCTTATAATTTTTCCTCCCCTACCTGCCTCTTCCCCAGATTTCTCTGTCAAGATCGATAAAACTGCTATAAGCTCGTTCCCGCATGCCAAGGTTCTAGATGTAATCCTGGACTCTGAACTATCTTTTCGGCCCCACATACAATCGCTGTCCAAATCTTGCCACCTCAACCTTCACAACATCTCTAAACTACGCCCCTTCCTAACCAATGACACCAAAAAGCTCCTAGTTCACTCCCTGGTCATCTCTCACCTTGACTATTGCAACTCCCTCCTCATGGAATTACCTTTACATAGGCTTGTAGGAAAATTAAAACGGGTAGTATACCTACCCCCTCAGACCAGCTTGGATAATAACCCAATTGCCACACCCAAAGAACACGGGATCAGTACTGCGCTCAAAATGAAATCTATTTATTCTCTTGCAGTGGTAGACATGATATAGTCATTATCATAGTCCAATCGTAAAAGGGGGAGGGGGAGTGGATAGTACGAAACCCACAGGTAACGAAACCCACAGGTAATTACAGAAGTCTATGACTCAGTGCAGGTAACCCACATCTGCAAACTTCGGATCAGTTTAAAAGTAGCCCAGTAACCACTGCAGAGCAGATATGCCAATATATACACTGTGATTTTAGTAATAAACTTACTTTTAATAACAGTCTTCCATTCAGGTATTGCTGGCTGTTGCTGTCCCAAGCAGAGTGCATCTGGTATCACTCCGCCTGTGACAGGAGCCAACACTATACAGGAAGCATTGGCTTATGTGGCTCTGCTCTGCAGCCACTTGCTTCCTCTACCACCCGCTTCATTCACAAGACTGATGCTCTGGAATACAGGGTCGGAAACCCGAGATCTGGGCTTGGCAACTAGCCTTCCCAGACCAGGAGGTCGCGGGCCACATCAGAGGGCTCCATGGGACACATGTGCCCCCGGGCTACTGGTTGGGCACCCCTGGTCTAAGAGTAGGGGCAGGTACCATCATCCATAATGATTGGATATTAAGGCAGAGTACCTGGGGCTGCCCCAAACATGCCCCTGGTGGAATAGAGGAAATAGGACTATATATCGGTACCCAAGAATTAGGCTAGGATTATCATTTAAATAGCATTTTATTAAAATGAAGCATAATTAAAATAATTTTGTACAAAAAAAAATTATATAGAATTGAAGGTTTGAACCATGTATAGTTCATATAAGAGGTTTCAGAAGGTCGGTGAACCCCAAAGATCATAAGGGGTGCTGGAATGTAGATCTTGACACAGTCCTCTACATGTTTCGCAGCTTGAGCCACTTCCTCAGGAGAGGTCAATCATTGTCATCTACAAAAAAAGGTATAATCTCTTAGTCAAACAATCATAAAAAATACTTTATAATACAATATTGTTCGGAAGTGATGTAATGTATTGTATTATTGTAATGTATTCTGTAATTTCGGAGCAAGCATGATCTTGGTCTTCCATTTTTATTTTTGGACAAATACTGTACTGATTAAATGAAAATTGTTCGTTCTGGTATTGTAGGAGATTTTTTTTTTGTGTTTGTCCCTTCGGATAATTTCACAGGAACTGTCGTGATGGACTCTCGAAAGCTGTGTACTAACAATCATATTTTTTGATCGTGTGAACTGGGCATTACATAAAAAAAAGTTTTGTCTTGGTTTTACTTTTAATTTTATCAAAAAAAAAGTTGTTTGAAACTGTATAAAATGGTTAAGAAGTTATTTTATTTTTCTATATTTTCTCAGCAAGGCAATAAAAAGTTGTGTACAATGGGCTAGATTCAGGTAGGGAGCGCGTATTTGTGTGCGGGCGTAGCTTATCCTATTTACGCTACGCCTCCGCAACTTTGACAGGCAAGTGCAGTATTCACAAAGCACTTGCTCCGTAAGTTGCGGCAGGGTAGCATAAATTAGCCGGCGTAAGCCCACCTAATTCAAATGTGTAAGATGTGGGCGTGTTTTATGTAAAATCATCGTGACCCCACGTAAATGACGCTTTTTACGAACGGCGCATGCCAGTGCGCATGCTCCAAATTAACCCGCAAAAAGTCAATGCTTTCAACGTGAACATAAATTACGCACAGCCCTATTCGCGAACGACTTACGCAAATGACGTAATCGACGGAAAATTTGACGCTGGCCCGACGTCCATACTTAACATTGGCTGCGCCTCATATAGCAGGGGTAACTTTACGCCGGAAAAAGCCTTACGTAAACGGCGTATCTGTACTGCGACGGCCAGGCGTACGTTTGTGAATAGGCGTATCTAGCTGATTTACACATTCTAGGCATAAATCAGCGTATGTGCCCCTAGCGGCCAGCGTAAATATGCAGTTAAGATAGGACGGCGTAGGAGACTTACGCCGGTCGTATCTTAGCAATATTTAAGCGTATCTCAGCTTGAGAATACGCTTAAATATACGACGGCGGGGATTCTGACTTACGACGGCGTATCTACGGATACGCCCGTCGTAAGTCTACCTGAATCTGGCCCAGTATCTCTATTTGCTCTTAAAGAGAAAGTTGCATCTGCTACAAGGACCTTGCCAGAGCTTCGAAGAACAGGCATTTGGAACTCTGAATTGTTTGTCATTTGGATGAAGAATTTACTTTGCATGGTCAACCCTAACAATGATTATGTCAATGCTTCTCTTACCAATTCACTTAGCTGATAATATCAATGCTATTTGTTGTCTTTTGATCAAATATTTCTATAAAATCTACCAAAAAACTGCGTATGAGCACTGGATTGTATTACTCTAGCATTAAAAGAATAACAAGAATACAATTACCACCACAGCACACAGTAATTATATTTTAATATCTTCCTTCTACAACTACAATATGTTCCAGACCCTCTGTGTAACTGACCCAAGAACAAAGGAAGGACTGTTTCCACTCTCTTATGAAGAAAACAGAAACAAAAGAAAGTATTTAGCACCAAAGGCAGGGGTTCATCAGGCACAAAACACATGAAATCCTGGTTATTTCTGGACATGACAGTGAAGCTGCCCTTAATTACATTCCATTGTGTCTAATCTAGCTGAAAAGAAAATAGTGTCAGGGCCAGAGATAGCATGAGGGAAAACATGACCACATTCTGCTTATCGCATATTCCATCAGGTTCACAGCTTCAGCAGCACAAGGGACAGAGAGAACAATCTGTGAGTAATGTTATGTGAAAGAAAACAA
This sequence comes from Rana temporaria, assembly GCF_905171775.1. Taxonomy (NCBI): domain Eukaryota; kingdom Metazoa; phylum Chordata; class Amphibia; order Anura; family Ranidae; genus Rana; species Rana temporaria. Next base: position 267,298,557 of record NC_053493.1, on the reverse strand, counting down.
AAGACAAGAGAACAGAGAATGTGCCAGAGCAACTAAAACTCACACCGTGGGTGACTGTGAAGAATGCAAGGCTTGAGAATTGTCTGAACTATATTTATTTTGCATCCTTGAGTATGAACACTGAAACAAAGACCTTTTCAGAAGAGTTGAGAGCACTCATAGTAACTGAGTCCAGAATGCCTAAGGGGTCATGCTATACATTTTTTTTACAACAATAATCTTGTAGTATTTATTATGATGCTCATCAACAGTATACAGTTTGTGTTTTCTTGTGCTGTGCAGAAAGTCAAGCTGTTATAACAGTTCCTGTCCACAATTAAAATAATTTTGTTTTCTGTAGAGCTTAATGAATGAATGAATGAATAACTTATATAGCGCGGCGCATGCGAACTAAATCGCCTCTGGGCGCTTGTTGTTCCTGTCTCCTTTGATATCAAAAGAGATGAGTTTTGATCTTTCTCCTGAATGCTAAATGGTTTTCCTCCAACCGAATGCTGGTTGGTAAAGCATTCCATAGTCTGGGACCCTGGACCGCGAATCTTCTTTCTCCTTTGGACTTGTAATTGGCTTTCGGTATCTGAAGCAGATTTTGAGTTGTGAGCTTTTATTTTTTCGCACAGATAATGGGGAGCGTTCCCATGGATACATCTATGCGTTAGACAGAGTGCTTTAAAAGCAATTCTGTCTTTTACTGGCAACCAATGAAGGGATCTCAGTGAAGGTGAGATTGATTCCCATGTTTTTTTCCCAGTCACTAGTCTGGCGGCCGTATTTTGAATGACTTGCAGACGAGCGATTTGGTACTTTGGGAGTCCGAGGTAAAGGGCGTTTGCATAATCCAATCTGGAGTTTACAATCGCTCCCACCACGGCCGATATGTCTTCTTTGGGAATAAAAGGAGTAAGTTTGCGAAGTAGGCGCAGCAGATGGTGAGATCCGCTGACTAGTCGGAGAGATGACCCCAAGACTTTTGACTTTGGCGCTAGGGGTGATGATTTTGCCCAGAATGGGTGGCGGTATCCAAGTTGTTGCAGGTTGATTCAGGCGCTTGGCGTGAAACAGGAGAAGTTCTGTTTTCGCGCCGTTGAGTTTAAGATAACTCTTTGTCATCCAGTTCTCTATCAAAGAGAGGCATGTCTCTAGATTGAGATGATGATCCTTTTTGTTGCAAATGCGGAAATACAGTTGCGTGTCGTCTGCATAGGAGTGATAAAGTAGTTTTTGGCTACTAATAATTTCAAAAAGAGGACGAAGATAGATGTTGAACAACACCGGCGATAGAGGCGATCCTTGAGGGACTCCGCACGATAATGTGCGTTTCTCAGAAGTGAAAGGTCCCAATTTCACTATTTGTGATCGGTTTTCCAAAAAAGAGGAGAACCAAGATAAATCACCTTCTGCGACTTTGGCTACATCAGCTAGCCGAGTCAGTAATAGTTTGTGGTCTACAGTGTCGAAGGCTGCGCTTAGGTCCAACAGAACCAGAAGACAAGATTCTCCTTCGTCTGCGGCCTCGAGAGCGTCGTCCCATATTTTAAACAATGCTGTTTCCGTCCCGTATCCGGGACGGAAACCCGATTGAAATGGATCAAGTAGATTGTGGGTATCTAGATGCTGTTGCAACTGTTGTACCACTGCTTTTTCCATTACCTTGGAGAGAACGTTTAGGCCTGTTATGGGACGGCGGTGAAGTGGGTCCTTGGGGTCTAGGGTGGGTTTCTTCAAGATGGGTTGGATAATGCCTTCTTTCAACTGGGAGGGCACTGAGCCCTCTTTGAAAGACTGGTTTATGAGCTGCGTGATAGGAGGCGCCAGGATGTCGGCGCATTCCATCAGCAGTTTGGTGGGGATGATATCCATTGGCGCTGTGCTGTTTCGCAGAGAACCGATGATATTTTTAGTGGCATCGATGGAGATGGGTTTTAGGGTGAACTTTCCTGCTTGTGGTGAATTTCTATGGGTGTTATGAGGATAATTGCGGGGGGGGGTTTCGGGGGCTATTGTCCTGCTGAATGCTTTCCCGGATTCCCTCAATTTTGTTAATGAAGTAATCCGACAATTCACTGCAAAACTCCTGGGTATCTGAATTGGGGGGTTCGAGACAGACGGGATTCATGGTCTGAGTGACCATCTTGAAGAGTTCGCGGGGGCGGTTTAGGGCGCTGTTGATAGCCTTGGAAAAATATTTTTTCTTGGCTATGAAGATTTCTTTGTGGTATTTTCTTGTTATTGCTTTGTAGATGGTGAGGTTTTCTTCTGAGGAGCTTCTTTTCCAGGCGGCTTCCGCCCTTCTGCGCTCTTGCTTCAGGGACGTCATCTGGTTGTTATACCATCTGGAAGTGTATTTCCGGATGCAGGTTTTAGGTTTCGGCGCTATTAAGTCAGCTGACTGTAATAGGGCAGTGTTTATGGCGTCTAGTGTTTCTGAGGTCGTTTGAAGGGGTTGAATTGTTTTTATTTTTTCCCTTAATGTGGTTTTGAAGAGTTCCGAATGGAGCTTCTTCTGACATCTAGTCCAGTGTGTTGTCACTGGTTTTGATGTTTTTGTTAAGGGGGGGATTTTGGAGATTATGAATTTAATTGCATGGTGATCTGTCCATGGCAACGGTTCATTTTCCAAAATGTTTATTTCCAGATCTTGTCTGAAAATGAGATCAAGCGTGTGACCTGAGGTATGTGTGGGCCCACATACTAATTGCTGTAGCCCTAATCCTTCCAGGTGGTCAATGCAGGCATCGGCAACGGGATCTTGTGAGGAATTGGCCCAGAGGTTGAAATCCCCGAGCAGCAAAAGGTGTTTGCTGTTAAGGGTGTAAGTGGAGATAAACTCCGTCAATGATGAAGTAAGCTGCGATTTTGGGCCGGGTGGTCTATAGCAGAGAAGAATGCGAACGGTCTGCTGGGAACTTGTTTGTAGTTGCAGAGTAAGGGTTTCCATGAATGGAAGAGGGTTTTGAAGGACCGGTTTAGTGATCGCAAGGTGATTCTTGTGGATCACCGCCAGGCCTCCTCCTCTTTGTCCTATTCTGTTTTCAGTTATAATATGATAGTTTTTAGGCACCAGTTCTCCCAGTATGGTGTTACAGTCGGCTGTGAGCCAGCTCTCTGTAATAAAGAGGCAGTCTAAATCATATTGTCGAATGAAATCGTGGATTTCTAGTCAGTGTTTTACTGCCGATCTTGTGTTGATCAGAGCACATAATATGTGTTTAGGCTGGGGTAAATGGCTGAAGTTTTTGACAGTCGATCGTTGATCGATTCTCAATAATCGTTCAGTTCTTAGGGCTTTTTTGGTGATGGCTGGTAGTATTGCGGCAAAACGCCTCAGGACCCAAATGGTTTCTGCAGAATATTGCAGATTAACCATGGTCGCCAGCGCCGGGGGAAGGGGGGGTTTGGGTCATGGAGGGAAGATTAGATTAATCTTCTCTCCTGGCTTGGTCCAGAGGAAGGCAAAAAAAACCCTGGCCGAGCTCTGCCAATATGCTACGGCAGGGAAAAAAATTCCTTCCTGACCCCTAGAGAGGCGATCGGGCCAAGCCCTGGATCAAGTTTTAGGTTGTGATATAAGAAGGGGGGAGTGGGGATGAGGGGTGCCCTTGTTGCTAGGTGTAGCAAAATGGGGATGAGGGGTGCCCTTGTTGCTAGGTGTAGCAAGATGGGGATGAGGGGTGCCCTTGTTGCTGGGAGTAGCAAGCTGGGGATGAGGGGTGCACTTGTTGCTGGGTGTAGCAAGATGGCTGCTGGTCAGGCAGCAGGATCCAGGCTGGGACTGTCTGTAGAGATCTGTGCTGCCAGGGGAGACTGGATGGGTGATCGGGAGAGCCAGGTATCCTTCTGGGGTATGGGAGGGGGGATTTCTGGCAGATTGGAGGAGATACCCGGGAGAGGGAAGCGGCGCTCCGATTTCCTAGATCGCGGCTGCCGCGGTTTCACACAGGCCGGCGCGGATGTCTGGAGAGGCGCCAGAGAAGGCAGGCGATTGAGGCGGGAAGGTGGTAGGGGGATGTCCCGAGTGACGGAGGTACTGTGGGGGTGTTTGAGAGCTATTTGCGGCGGCTTGTCCTGAAAAGGACGGCCGCCAATGGTGCTGGTGGATGGCCCTGGGCACCAGGGCTTACCTGCAGGCTTCCTGGAAAGGGGGAGAAGGAGAGAGCCAGGGGACGTCAGGTTAAGCCGGGGGAAGCTGCGTGGTAAGTCTGCAGAGGAAGGCCGACAAGCAGAGGACCGGGGGAAGCAGAGCAGTGTGACGGGGGGGGGGAGCGGGGAGAGAGGCTGGGGGTGGAGAGCCCTGCCTGTCTGGCTCCAGGAGCCGTACGTCCTACTGCTAGGACCGCACGCCGATTACTACTGGAGCTCAGTTCTCGCCCTGGGGAGGAGTCACTCTTTCAGACTCAATCCTGGAGAGCAGGAGATCAGGGTCAGGAGATTGAAATTGCTTAGACATTGGCTTTAAAAACAAAACTGAAGCCACTCTACTTTTTGTAGCCACTCTCCATCAATAACATAAATTTTATTTAGGTTATCCAGTACAGGAGCGATCCAACCGCTCCTTCTAGGCACCTAAACAGTTATGACTAGGGTTGTCCCGATACCACTTTTTTAGGACCGAGTACAAGTACCGATACTTTTTTTCATGTACTCGCCGATACCGATACTTTTTTTTAAATGCAGCCACGTGTCCCCAAATGCAGCCTTGTCCCTTAATTCAGCCATGTCCCTAAATGCAGCCATGTCCCTAAATGCAGCCATGTCCCTTAATTCAGCCATGTCCCTAAATTCAGCCATGTCCCTTAATTCAGCCATGTCCCTAAATTCAACCATGTCCCTAATGCAGCCTTGTGTGCCCTAAGACAAAGCCTAGTATCGGTATCGGGACAACCCTATATGACTAAGCTCCCAGTGGAGTGAAAAGTGCTGGTTGATCACCCCTGTACCGGTAGGGTGACCACCTTTCCAAACTACCATTCAGGGACCATTCATTCCCAAAAATCAGCTTGTGCTGTAACGAATCACAGCACAGTGATTGGACACAAGAGGCGGGATTTATGATTTCTCCAATCACAAGCAGGGGGCGGGGATTGTGCTCCTACAGCCATTTCCGGCCAGGACAAGCACTGTCAGTGAGTAAAGCGGTGATGTGGCGGGACACGTGGTCACCCTATGTACCGGGCGACATCAATAAAATAAATTCTGAACTTTGAAAAGAGGAGTAGCTTCACTTTCGTTTTTGGTGGCATAATTATGAGTGGATCATGGGCCTTCTGGAGCCAGCACCTATCAGTCAGTTGAATGGGGATGGTAAGGCTTGGAGCTGAGTGGTTGGTATTGCCTGTAGTTGTTGACTCTGTCAGTCTTCCCATGGTATGTAGACATTGTAGAATAAAGACCTGCCACTCTCATGCTAAGATCTAGGGGTTGATTTACTTAAAGGAGTTGTAAAGGTTCGTGTTTTTTCACCTTAATGCATCCTATGCATTGCGTTGAAAAAACACCTAGCAATGACTGTCCCCCAACCCCCCTGTTTTACTTACCTAAGCACGTTCACCTGCTGTGCGTGTCCCCCGGCGCCCTCTTTTCCATAGAGTCTGGCCGTTGATTGGTTAGATTGGATAGATTGATAGCAGCGCAGCCATTGGCTCCCGCTGCTGTCATTCACATCCAATGATGAGACGCGCCGGGGGGCAGGGCCAAGTGATACAGTCGGCGGCTTTGGCCACCGACTGTATCACGGGAGCGTGCCCGCAAGCCAACCCCCTTGGGAGAGTGCTTCCCAGAACGGGGTTAGCTCTTGCAGGGAGGAGCCAAGACAGCCGTCGAGGGACTCCAGAAGACGAGGATTGGTGCCACTCTGTGCAAAACAAACCGCACAGTGGAGGTAAATATAACATGTTTGTTATTATAAAAAAAAAAAGCCATCCCCTTTAAGGCAAACAACTTTGCAAGAGAAGTTGGATGCTGAGCTCTTGGCACAAAGAAAATGTGTAAATCATGTAGTCCACTTAGCTGTTCCTCTATTCCAACATGCTCCTAACAATATAGACCCCTCCCCCCTCCCCAAACCTAATCCATACCATCCCTAAACTTAAACCTTTAAAACCTTAACCCAAACCTCAACCATTGGAACCTAAATAAATCCACTTAAAGCGGGGGTTCACCCTTAGAGGGCACTTTTCCCCCTTAGATTCCTGCTCGTTTTTACTAGGGGAATCGGCTATTTATTTTAAAATATGTGCAGTACTTACCCGTTTACGAGATGCATCCTCTCCGTCGCTTCCGGGTATGGGCTTCGGGAATGGGCGTTCCTTCTTGATTGACAGGCTTCCGAGAGGCTTCCGACGGTCGCATCCATCGCGTCACGATTTTCCGAAAGAAGCCGAACGTCGGTGCGCAGGCGCAGTATAGAGCCGCACCGACGTTCGGCTTCTTTCGGCTACGAGTGACGCGATGGATGCGACCGTCGGAAGCCTCTCGGAAGGCTGTCAATCAAGAAGGAACGCCCGCTCCCGAAGACCCATACCCGGAAGCGACGGAAGAAGATGCAGCTCGAAAACGGGTAAGTACTGCTCATATTTTAATACAAATAGCCGAATCCCCTAGACCGAACGAGCAGGAAGCTAAGGGGAGAATTTTTTTTTTTTTACAAATGGGTGAACTCCCGCTTTAATCGATCTTCTAGCCTTAACAATTAACCCAAAAAGTGGGCCCTAACACAAACCCTACTTAAACTACCTATCTATTACTAGCACATGTTTAATCTGCTTGCTAAGATATGTGCCAAAGGAGTTCAGTAGGGCTGTTAGAAAGCATTGTTTCCCTCTGAAAAGCAACAGCATAGACATGTGCAGAACGGAAAAGTTTGTTTAGTTTTGTATTGATTCATCAAATTACAAATTTTGTTTTGTATCATTCCTAACTAAATTCATTTAATTTAGCTTTATTTGTCAATTTTTGACCGGATTTAAATTTTTACAGTAGATTGGAAGTGTTTGAATTGAATTTGAATCGAAAATATTGAATTCATACAAAGTCATTGTGGAAAACAGCTGGTTCTATTCTATTCCAAATTAAAATTTTGGAAGACAGTTAGGCCCGGATTCTCGTACGAGTTACGCCGGCGTATCTCCAGATACGCCGTCGTAACTCTGAGTCCGAGCCGTCGTATCTATGCGCCTGATTCTTAGAATCAGTAACGCAAAGATTTGTATTAGATCCGACCGACGTAAGTCTCTTACGCCGTCGTATCTTAACTGCATATTTACGCTGGCCGATAGGGGCGTGTACGCTGATTTATATGATGTATAAAAAATAGATTAAATTCAATCATATAATGTGCCTCTAGTTTCACTTTCGTTTTTAAACTGGTTTCATGTTTCTGTGAAGTAAAGAGATCCACAGAACAAAAACAAACAAATCCAGGGTAGTGTTTTGTTTTTAAAAGGAATCTGATTGGTTCTGAGGAGTTTTAGACACACAGCTTGGACCACAGTGAAAAGCTGCCATGAGATTTTTCATAAGGAGCCAGACAAGCAGGAAGTGTGGACATCAGAGCAGAATTACAGCTACTTCAAAGCAAAAACAAACAATAAGGACATGAAACCAGTACTGCAGTAAGGTAAAGGAAGCTAATTAGCTAAAAAAAAAAAAATCCTTTAGTGATCCTTAATATAACCAAAGAATGTCCAAGGAACATATAACTACCAACATTGAATGCCAAACATATCCATGAATACCAGTGGAAAATGTCTGTGTTACATACAGTATATGCCCAAAGGGGCTTTAACACTTTGAACAAACAGAAAAAAGGGACCTGACTAGGGACATTACAAAGGGCCCTATGATGGATAGGTTTTCATCGGTCCAAACCGATCATGTGTGGGTGCCATAGGTTATTTAACTTTCGGTTAAAAAAAAAGCAAACTTGCTTTAAAATTTAACCGATGGATTGCTAACCGATAGGTCAAAACCGATCGTTAGTATGCAAAACCATCGGTTAAAAACCCGCGCATGCTCAGAATCAAGTCGATGCATTCTTGGAAGCATTGAACTTCGTTTTTTTTCAGCACGTCGTTGTGTTTTACGTCACCGCGTTCTGACACGATCGGTTATTTAACCTATGGTGTGTACGCGTGACGGACCATCAGTCAGCTTCATCGGTTAACCTAAAACAACGGTCCTTCAGACTGTTTTCATTGGATGGACTGATCGTGTGTACGAGGCTTTAGACGGTTTATAGGTCAACATTTCGTTGTGGTGCCATTGAACCGTTGTATCCAATGGGTTTCTTTCTGGAGCACAACAAAATGTTAAGCTATAAACCCTTTTCTCTAATGAGTTTCTGGAAGGATGTGAAATAGTGGGAGCAGCTGCTGTGTATTGCTAATGCTAGTTTGTTTCCTTATCAAGCTGAATGGAGGGGAGCGACGATTTAGGCCCCGTACACGCGGTCGGACAAAACCGATGAGAATGGACCGAAGTTCAGTTTCATCGGTCCAAACCGACCGTGTGTATAACCCATCGGTCAGTTTTCCTTCGGTCCAAAATTTTAAAACATGCTTCAAAACCGAACCGATGGACCGCTGCCCGATCGGTCCAAACTGATGGTTAGTACAGAAAAGCATCGGTTCAAAACCCGCGCATGCTCAGAATCAAGTCGACGCATGCTTGGAAGCATTGAACTTCGTTTTATTCAGCACATCGTGTGTTTGATGTCACCGCGTTCTGACCCGATCTGTTTTTGGAACGATGGTGAGTACGCACATCAGACCATCAGGCCACTTCAGCGGTGAACCGATGAAAACAGTCCGTCGGACCATTCTCATCGGTTTGGAACAACCGTGTGTACAAGGCCTTACCTTTTTTACACCTATGACCACCACACTACTTCTTCTGTGGCATTTTGAATTTGTAGCAACCAGTGATTTTATTAGACACTATTATATAAATGGTTAACCAATAACCAATTTAATAGGGACCAATGTATGTCCCTTTTTCATCTGTACACGGATGGATGAATGAGCGGACATACGGTCCGCCCGTGTGAAAGAGCCCTAACACAATTGTAAATAGGTTCACACTGACAGCGGGATTGAAATCGTGCGAGTTCAGTTTCATACCCGCATGTCAGTCTGAATTCGGAAGCAATTTCAGAGACATTTGTGCGGGTTGCTGCACAGATGTCTATACAAATCGCACCCCAAAATCACCAGAAGTACGCTACTTTTTGCAATCGGTGCGGCGCCGCAAAGTCTGCGTCGCACCGATTTGGACGTGCCATTGCCGGCAATAGCAGCCAATTTGCCATGCGATTTGACATGTCAAATCGAATGCCAAATCTCAACAATGTTAACCTAGGCTAAAGATAAATTACTTATATGTAGCAAAACAAATCATTTTGAATAAAGTATTGCTACAATTGGGCTAGGAAACATTAGCAGTGATTACATGCTCAGACTTGACTTAAAAAAAACACATTGTCAAAATCCACAGTGGAATGCAGCAGTCGTTCCTCTGCCAAATGGCAAAAAAAAAAGAAATACAAGAGCACACTATCCTTTTTTTTCCACCTGTATAATCTGGTAACTAAATATAAATATGTATAAAAAAATACATAATTATTTTTTTGGGGATAAAGTCTAGTGTAATTTTATTTAGTTGGCCTAAGAAACACATAGGGGGTTATTTACTAAAGGAAAATACACTTTGCACTACAAGTGCACTGAAAGTGCACTTGGAAGTGCAGTCGCTGTAGATCCGAAGGGGGACATACAAGGAAAGTAAAAAATAGCATTTTAGCTTGCACACGATTGGATGATAAAATCAGCAGAGCTTCCCCTCATTTCAGATCTACCCCTCAGATTTACAGCGACTGCACTTTCAAGTGCACTTATAGAGCAAAGTGGATCTGCTTTTCGTAAAAAAAAAAAAACACAGGGCCAGATCCACAAAGAGCCGCCGTAACTTAAATATTCTGATTTAAGTTACACTGCCGCAAAATTTCTACCTAAGTGCCCGATCCACAAAGCACTTACCTAGAAATTTTCGGGTGTGTAACTTAAATTCCGCCGGCGCAAGGCGTTCCTATTCAAATGGGGGCGAGTCCCATTTAAATTAGGCACGCTCCCGCGCCGGACGTACTGCGCATGCTTGTGATGTCATTTTCCCGACGAGCATAGCGCGAAATTACGTTACGCCGAGCTTCGTGAATCGCGCTGGGTCAAAAAAATTGCGTCGAAAAAAAAAAAAGATACGGCGGAAAAAAATAAAAAAAAAATAAAAAAAATAACAGCGTCGCGAGTAAGAAGGGTCTACTTTTACAAGGTGTAAACAGTTTACACTTTGTAAAAGCAGCCCTAATTTTACACATGCAACTTAATACTTACGGAGAAAAAACGAAGTGTAAAAGCTTTGTGGATCTCCGTAAGTGCTAATTTGCATACCCGAAGCAGCATTTCGACACGAAATGCCCCCAGCGGCGGATGCGGTACTGCATCCTAAGATCTGACAGTGTAAGTCCCTTACACATGTCGGATCTTCTGCCTATCTTTTGGAAACTTACCTGGCAGGGGAGACACCATGATCATGAAGGTGGTTCTCCCAGGGCGAGGCACGGCTATTGCACACTCTAGGCCAGACCTGGGCAAACTACGGCCCGCGGGCCGTATACGGCCCGGCTGACCTTTTAATCCGGCCCACCCCCGCCGCCGCAACCTACTGTTATCACCGCGGCGGGGAACATAACAGACAGCGTTCGTTTGAACAGCTGTTTTCCCCGCCGCGCATAGACACTCCCCCTTGGACTGATCTGTCCAATCGCGAGCAAGGGGGAGTCACATAGACACTCCCCCTTGCTCGCGATTGGACAGATCCGTCCAAGGGGGAGTGTCTATGGCATAGACACTTCCCCTTGGACGGATCTGTCCAATCGCGAGCAAGGAGGAGTCACAGACACTCCCCCTTGCTCGCGATTGGACAGATCCGTCCAAGGGGGAGTGTTTATGCGCAGCGGGGAAAACAGCTGTTCAAACGAACGCTGTCTGTTATGTTCCCCGCCGCGGTGATAACAGTAGGCAGGGCCGGGAGGGGTCACTGTGCCCATCACACGCAGCACATGCAGCCACTTGTGCCAACACATGCAGCCACTTGTGCCAACACACGCAGCCACTTGTGCCAACACACGCAGCCACTTCACCACCATAAATTGTCGCCACTGTGCCAATCACACGCAGCCACTGTGCCAATCACACTCAGCCACTGTGCCCATCACACGCAGCCACTTGTGCCAACACATGCAGCCACTTGTGCCAACACACGCAGCCACTTCGCCACCATAAATTGTCGCCACTGTGCCAATCACACGCAGCCACTGTGCCAATCACACTCAGCCACTGTGCCCATCACATGCAGCCACTTGTGCCAACACATGCAGCCACTTGTGCCAACACATGCAGCCACTTGTGCCAACACACGCAGCCACTTGTGCCAACACACGCAGCCACTTGTGCCAACACACGCAGCCACTTCGCCACCATAAATTGTCGCCACTGTGCCAATCACACGCAGCCACTGTGCCAATCACACGCAGCCACTGTGCCAATCACACGCAGCCACTGTTCCCATCACACGCAGCCACTGTTCCCATCAAACGCAGCCACTGTTCCCATCAAACGCAGCCACTGTGCCAATCACACTCAGCCACTGTGCAATCAATTGTTGCCACTGTTCCCAAAGACAGCCACTGTGCCAATCACATGCAGCCACTGTGCCAATCA